>NC_043706.1:74137897-74139759 GCF_006229205.1 Suricata suricatta | reverse complement strand
TTCTACCAGACATTTAAAGCAGAGCTCATACCCATTCTTCTCAAAAACTATTCCAAAAAATAGAAATAGAAGGAAAACTTCCGAACTCATTCTACGAAGCCAGCATCACCTTGATACCCAAACCAGACAGGGACCCAGCCAAAAAAGAGAACTATAGACCAATATCCTTAATGAATACAGATGCAAAAATACTCAACAAGATACTAGCAAATCGAATTCAACAGCACATAAAAAGAATTATCCATCATGATCAAGTGGGATTCATTCCTGGGTTACAGGGCTGGTTCAATATTCACAAATCCATCAATGTGATCCATCACATTAACAAAATAAGGGAAAAAACCCATATGATCCTGTCGATAGACGCAGAAAAAGCATTTGACAAAATACAGCACCCTTTCTTAATAAAAACCCTTGAGAAAGTCAGAATAAAAGGAACTTACCTAAACAGTATAAAAGCAGTTTATGAAAAGCCCACAGCCAATATTATCCTCAATGGGGAAAAACTGAGAGCTTTCCCCCTGAGAGCAGGAACACGACAGGGGTGTCCACTCTCACCACTGCTGTTTAACATAGTGCTGGAAGTCTTAGCCTCAGCAATCAGACAACAAAAGGAAATAAAAGGCATCAGAATTGGCAAGGAAGAATTCAAACTTTCACTTTTCACTTTTCACAGATCTCATGATACTCTACACGGAAAACTCAATCGACTCCACCAGAAGCCTTCTAGAACTTATCCATGAATTCAGTAAATTTGCAGGGTACAAAATCAATGTACAGAAATCCGTTGCATTCCTATACACCAAAAATGAAGCAGCCGAAAGAGAAATCAAGAAACTGATCCCATTCACAATTGCACGAAAAACCATCAAATACCTAGGAGTAAACCTAACCAAAAATGTAAAAGACCTATACGATGAAAACTATAGAATACTTATGAAAGAGATCGAAGAAGACACCAAGAAATGGAAAAACATTCCCTGTTCATGGATCGGAAGAATCAACATTGTGAAAATGTCATTACTACCCAAAGCAATCTACACATTCAATGCAATCCCCATCAAAGTTGCACCAGCATTCTTCACAAAGCTAGAACAAACTATCCTCAAATTCATATGGAACCACAAAAGACCCCGTTTAGACAAAGTTATATTGAAGAAGAAAACCAAAACAGGAGGCCTCACAATCCCAGACTTTAACCTCTACTACAAAGCTTTCATCATCAAGACAGTCTGGCATTGGCAGAAAAACAGACACATAGACCAATGGAATAGAATAGAGAACCCAGAACTGGGCCCACAAATGTATGGCCAATTAATTTTTGACAAAGTAGGAAAGAGTATCCAATGGAAAAAAGACTGCCTCTTTAGCAGGTGGTGCTGGGAGAACTGGACAGCAACATGCAGAAGAATGCAACTAGACCACTTTCTTACATCATACACAAAAATCAACTCAAAATGGCTGAAGGACCTGAATGTGAGACAGGAAACCATCAAAACCCTCGAGGAGAAAGTAGGAAAAAACCTCCTAGCCCTCCACCACAGCAATTTCCTACTGGGCACATCCCCAAAGGCATGGGAAATGAAAGCAAAACTGAACTCTTGGGACTTCATCAAGATGGAAAGCTTTTTCACTGCAAAAGAAACAATCAAGAAAACTAATAGGCAACCAACAGAATGGGAAAAGATAGTTGCAAATGACATATCAGATAAAGGGCTAGTATGTAAAATATACAAGGAATTTACCAAACTTCACACCCACAAAACAAATAACCCAGTGAAGTAATGGGCAGAAGACATGAACAGACACTTCTCCAAAGAGGATATCCAGATGGCCTACAGGCACATGAAATGATGCTCAAC
>NC_043706.1:74129463-74137797 GCF_006229205.1 Suricata suricatta | reverse complement strand
CTTCTGCTGGGTTTAGGGTGCTCTTGCTGCTTCCTTTATAGGTCCAGTAGGTGCTCTGTTAAATTTTGAATTTGCACTTTTTCTAGTTTGTTGAGATTGGCCTGGATTGCAATATACTTTCCTCTTAGGACTGTCTTGGCTGCATCCCAGAGATTTTGGATTGTTGTATTTTCATTTTCATTGGTTTCCATATATTTTTTAATTTCTTCTCTAATTGCCTGGTTAACGCAATCATTCTTTAGTAGGGTGGTTTTTAACCTCCACATTTTTGAAGGTTTTCCAGACTTTTTCCTGTGGTTCATTTCAAGTTTCATAGCATTGTGATCTGAAAGTATGCATGGTATGATCTCTATTTGTTTATACTTATGGAGGGCTGCTTTATACCCCAGTATGTGATCAGTCTTGGAGAATGTACCATGTACACTCGAAAAGAAGGTGAATTTCCTCTCTTCAGGATGCAAAGTTCTAAATATGTCTATCAGTTGCATTTGATCCAATGTGCCGTTCAGGTCCATTGTTTCTTTAGTGATTTTTCTGTCTGGTTGATCTATCTATTGCTGTCAGTAGAGTATTAAAGCACCCTGCAATCAGCACACTTTTGTCAATAAGATTGTTTCTTTCTGTGATTAATTGGTTTATGTATTTGGGCACGCCCACATTTGGCACATAGATATTTATAATTGTTAGCTCTTCCTGATGGAGAGACCCTGTAATTATTATATAATGTCCTTCTTCATCTCTTGTTACTGCCTTTACTTTAAAGTCCAGTTTGTCTGATATAAGTATGGCTACTCCCGCTTTTGGCTTCCAGTCACATGATAGATATTTCTCCATCCCTTTACTTTCAACCTGAAGGTGTCTTCCGGTCGAAAATGAGTCTCTTGTAGACAACAAATAGATGGGTTTTGTTTTTTGATCCATTCTGCTACCCTGTGTCGTTTGGTTGGAGCATTCAGTCCATTTACATTCACTGTTATTATTGAAAAATGTGGGTTCAGAGTCATTGTGTTCTCCCTAGAATTCATGTTTATAGTGGTGTCTCTGGCACCTTGTATTCTTTGCAACATTTCCCTTATAGAGTCCCTATTAGGATTTCCTGTAGGTATGGTTTGGTAGTCATTAATTCTCTCAATTTTTGTTTATTTGGAAACACTTTTATCTCTCCTTCTATTTTGAAAGACAGGCTTGCTGGATAAAGGATTCTTGGCTGCATGTTTTTTCTGTTCATCACATTGAAGATTTCCTGCCATCCCTTCCTGGCCTGCCAGGTTTCATTCGATAGGTCTGTAACCACTCTGATAGGTTTCCCTTTGTATGTGAGGGCCCTTTTCTCCCTAGCTGCTTTCAGAATTCTCTCTTTATCTTTATATTTTGCCAGTTTCATTAGATATGTCGTGCCGAAGGCTGATTCAAGTTACGTCGTAAGGGGGTTCTTTGTGCCACTTGAATTTGAATGTCTATTTCTTTTCCCATATTTGGGAAATTCTCAATTATAATTTGGTCTAGTATCCCTTCAGGCCCTTTCTCTCTATCTTCCTCTTCAGGAATTCCTATGATACAGATGTTGTTCCACTTGATTGTATCACTCAGGTCTCAAATTCTCCTTTCCTGCTTCTGGATTAATTTCTCTCTCTTTTTTTCAGCTTCCTCTTTTGCTATAACTATATCTTCTAATTCACCTACTCGTCAATCCTTGAGGTGGCTGCCTCCAGTTTGTTATTCACCTCATCTATAGCCTTTTTTTTTTTAACTCATCATAGTGCCTAGTCATTGTCTCAGTTGATTCTTTGATGCTTTTCTCAACCCCAGCGATTAATTTTATGACAAGTTTTTTAAATTCCTGATCCGGTATGTTGTCTAGATCTGCCTTCAGCATTTCTGTGGCTGTGACTTCCTCCTGGATGTCCTCAGGGGAGAGTTCCTTCGTTGTGTCATTTTTGCTAGTTTTCTGTCTCTTGTCACCTTTAGAAAGTTCATTGTGCACCTGTTAATATTTCTCTGTTAATTGAGGCTTATTGACTGTCCAGGGCCCGTTGTTTCAGGAAATATTCTTTTAATGGTGTCTCTCAGTTTCTCTTGTTGTGCCTTTGAATATTTTTTTTCCCTGCTCAGCAATATTTGGGACCTGCTGTCATGCACACTTTAGCTTGTTTCTTGGTGTAGCCCTAAGAAGGAAAACAGACAGACAAACACAGAGGGAACAGTAAGACAAAAACGCACAGACAAATCAATCAAACACACACATTATAAGGGGAAAAGAAAATAAAGAGAATGGAGAGGAAAGAGACGAAAAGAGGAGAAGAAGAAAAAGAAAAAGAAAAAAAAGAAAAACAAATAAAGGGGTCAGAGACAACATAGGACAGTGGACAGTCTAAAAGTGTATGACCAGTTGAGGGGAGAGGTAGGGATGAGATATAGGAGAATATATCTGGATTGCAAGAAGGTAAAAAAAGGGGGGGGAAGGAGAAAGGAAAATAAGGAGTAAAAATTTTTAAAAATTTAAGTAAAAAAGTAATAATAATAATAAATACATACAGAAAAAGGAGAAAAGAAAAAAACTGAAGAAAAAAAGAAAAAAATATATATATATAAAAACAAAAAAAAAAAAAAACAAGAAAAAAAACCACAGCAGCTCCCCTTCATGGATAGGCGTGGTTTGATGTGGTAGGTCTCGGAAGCTGCTCTCAGAGGCTCCGCCTTGGTGTCTGCAGAGATTAGATAGGTGGCACGCCAAGCTCCGCTGAACTATGAACTGTAGTTCATACTCTAATGAGTCCGATCTCCTTGTGCCATTGTTGAGCCAAGTTGTATTTTCCAGGCCCACCTCAGTTCAAAGTTCCAGTCCATGCACTTTTATGCTACCACAGATGAGATGTATTTGCTTTGGTGGCTGGCTTCTTAGCAGGAGGAATCCGTTTGTCTTGTCTTAGGCAGATATTTTGGCTGCCCCTGTCTGAGGCGAGATGCGCAGCAGGAGGTGAATTGCCTGCGCACTGTCACAGACGCAATGCCCAGCCGGGATTGCATTGTGGGAGGAATGAGTTCGCAGCTGTTGCCGGAGGCCCTGGGAGCTGCTGGAAATAAGCAGGGAGCTCCTGCAGCCTGTGCAGGCACCCAGGTCTCCACCGCCACCAACTCCCTGCTGGGATCACACAGAGGTGGGGGCTATTTTTTCCCTGTTGGCACCCGGGATTTAGGGTTCACGCGGCCAATGCTGGGTGCGAGATGCACCGTGGAAATGAGGTGCGTGCTCCCACTCCCAAAACTGAGGTCCAAGTGAGCACCCCTGACACTGCCGCTGTGGTGCTGCCAATTCCTCGCCAAGATGGCACAGGGCTGGAAGCTGTTCCTTCCCTTGTGCCACCTGGGTTTGGGATTTAGGCTACCCGGCAGTTATCTATGGAGTGAGCTTCTCTTTCCAAGCACAGTTAAGCGTTCTTTACCTCTTCTCCAGAGACAGTACCATGAGCGTGTTCAGTCTCTCTGTCTCTTCCCTTTGTCTCTTGGGCTCCACGCACTTGCCCTGTGTTGGGCTGGGGCTCCCACCTCTCCTGCCCGTCTCGGGCTGGCCCGTTTTCCAATCTCCCCAGTTTGCACTCACTCACTCAGGTATCCTTCAGGTTCTCTTCCTTCTGGAGTCCGTATTTTCTCCTTCTGCTCTTGCAGATGAATGTCCTTCTCAGTTCAATCGATGGGGCAGACGAAGTTTACAGAGCTCCCTTCCTCCCCGCCATTTTGGCTCCTCTCTCTGTCAGCCTTTTTATATGCCCTCCCACTATTGACTTGTATAAAGCTTAAATTAAAAGTCAACTAAAAATCTTCCTCTATGCATTGCTTTTAAGTTACAGCTCCACCATTATGCATTTGTGCTACTGGAGACAGGTGAGGCATAGGTTTATTTCACTTTGTTTTTTTCTTAAACCTAAGTAAAAGTCTTTATATTTACTTATTAAATGGTATCTTTTCTGAAATACCATACCTCCATAAAGTCAAGGGTCCTTGTTCACCTGGTTTACTAATGAATTCCCCTAATTTCTGGCATATAATAGGCACCCAGTACATTTTTTCAAAGAAATGCTTAAATAAATAAATCTGCCCCCAGTGTTCCAAAATACTAAGGTCTTTACCTAGATTCTGGTTTTAGTCGCTAATGTATTATCTTTGGCTTCTAAATTATGTCATATGCAAATCTGATCGATATACTCTCTACATTATCATTCAAGTCATTAATAAAAACTCCACCAGCATTTGGTCAAAAACAGAGGCCACACATACATTTTGAGAGACCTTCCTCCTGGTCAAGGTAGACCCATTAAATAGCAGACTGAAATGAGAGAAATGAGATTTCTCCTTGAGAGTCAAATCATAACTCAACACCTACAATCCAAGTAGGGACAGCCAAGTCACCTTAAAAAGAAGGAATACACCCAGGCCTGTATGAATTGCCCAAAACCAATCAAAGGTACCAACTCATCTTAAGAATATATCTGTCAAAGTATATTGGGGACAAGGAAGACAGTATTAAAGTCACATCAAGCCAGATCAATCACAGAATGATATACAATGGAGTATTACATGGCAATGAGAAAGAATAAAATATGTCCATTTATTGCAAAGTGGATGGACCTTGAGGGTGTCGTGCTAAGCAATATAAGTCAGGCAGAGAAGGACAGATACCATATGTTTGCACTCATAGGTCTAACAGGAGAACAAGAGAAACCTAATGGAGAACCAGGGGGAACGGAGGAGGGAGAGAGAGTTGGGGAGAGAGAGGGACGCAAAACTTGAGAGACTATTGAATACTGAGAATGAACTGAGGGTTGAAGGGGAAGGGGAAGGGGGGAAAAGAGGTGGTGATGATGGAGGAGGGCACTTGTGGGGAAGAGCACTGGGTGTTGTGTGGAAAGCAATTTGACAATAAACTATTAAAAAAAATAATAAATAAATTAACATTTTCCAAAAAAAGTAAATAAAGATAGACAACACTGGACTTTAAGAGCTTGATGTCATTAACTGTTGGGACCATTTAACAAACTCCGTCTGCTCTGATTCTGTCATTAACAAACCACCTGCTTCACTACCTGCTCACTGTGTGATTTGGGGTAACTCTTATAAACATTGCATTCCCTTGGTTCCCCATCTGTAAAATAGAGATACTTACCAGACAAAGTTCATGGGGTTGTTTGAGGACCAAATGGAGTAAATATATATAAAATCTGGCTATCATAGCCCCTCAGTAAATGTTAGCTATTGAAGGGAGAGGTGTAGGTTAGACTTATATGAAAGTCCAGACAGATACCTGGTTGATATTTCACACTGTAAATTAACAAACTGTATGAACACAAAAGGCTGATTCTTGTAATTATAGCTGAGATATAGGAAACAGCAAATTTGGGAGTTTCTTAGCCTGCATGTTTGAGGTATTCTGAGAACCCAGTGAATAGGGTCTTCTTGACAGCCCTCTACCTTTAATTTCTTTTCAGATTTCAACACAGTATAATTTAATTTTGTATTTTGACCAAATCCAAAAGCTTGTCTATTATTTATGGAGTTTTAACTCATTCATATCAATAACCAAAATTTACAACCTGATATTAATTATATGAGCTTATTTCATATTTTGACTTAGTTTTCTGATCTTATTTTTATTGCCTTTTGTCATTAAACTACTATTTTCTTTGTTCTTTTTTTTTTTTTTTGTCTTCAAGTGATTTAAAATAAAGATGATCTGGTTATCACTTCTACTTGGTTTTGGGGGGTAGGAAGAGAGGGGATGAGAAGAGATGTAGTCTTTTCACTTTCGAACAAGGAGAGAACTACCAAGGCCTGCTGCAGGAAGCTTCTTGGTGCCCTGTGTCATGGGCTTGTTGGTAGAATCCCAGAAGCAGCCTTTCATTTTGTTCTTGCACAAACAGTGCAGAACAAGTAATCCCCCTCATCTTTGCCTGGTGCTGGCCTTTCATCCCAACTGCAATGTTTTCTGCTTCCCCATTAACTATACTGAATTCTCAGACTGAAGTCTCCAAAGAAATATAGACAGAGCCACGGAAGGCCGGGAGAACAGAAGGTGGAATGGCCCTGGTCATCTTAAAAAGCAACACATCTGTAGTAAAGGGTAACTTCCTTCCAATAGCTTACAAAGACACTATATCTTTGAAATACAGATACCAAAAGCACCCTGCCATCTTCCTGACTTCTACTATTCCACTCTACATCTGCTTCAATGGTAGGAATACTTCCTAAGGCCTGACAGACTATCAGTCATATACTCTGTTTCCACCAGAACTAGGTTGTCGCATCTCTTCCCCCATTTCATGAGTATTGCAATAGGAAGACAAGAAATAAAGAAAATCAGACACATCCAGTCGGTTGTCATATTTCTTTCTGTTTTTCTGATGTTTCTGAGGACGGTTATATTGTGAAAGCATGTAGATTGTATTGTTTTATAAGCCATGAGAGACAACATGACATAGTGGTGAAAAGCATAAATTTTGGAGTCAATTTTTGGCTCAAATTTTAGGCATTAATTAAGGAATGTAATGCCTAACATACAGCATTTTTGTGAGTAATAGAACATAAGTAAGAGGTTTATACTTAAAGTCACTCAAAAATATTTATTATGGTTCCTTCAAAATACTGTAAGTACTTTTAGGAGCTCCTCTCCCCAGTCAGCAAGAGATCTGGGGAGGGTGTGGGATAAACATCCCAGCCCTCCTGCTCCCACTTTAAATCAAACCAGCTCCGCTTCCATCTGTTCTGCTTCTATATAACATTTCTTCTTTTAATTAAAAATTTTTAATGTTTATTTATTTTTGACAAAGAGACAGAGCACAAGTGGGCTTGGGGAAGAGAGAGAGGAAGACAGAATCTGAAGCAAGCTCCAGGCTCTGAGCTGTCAGCACAGGGCTCAGTGTGAAGCTCGAACCCATAAACTGTGAAATCACAACCAGAGCCGAAGTTGGACACTTAACTGACTGAGCCACCATGGTACCCCTAACTTATTAGACATCTCTTCTAATCAATAAGTCTCTTTGGTAAAGCAAATTTGAAATCACAATTGAAAAATGCAATGACTTGAAAATACTGAGAAACCAAGAACTATCTGGGGCTTTATCATTATTTGTAAAATAGTCTATCCATTTATCCTGGTGATGTCTTCTGACTAACTTTTACCCACTAAGAAAAGCATGGCTCTCTTCTTCCCCAATTCCTATGTAATTGTTAAGCCCAGAGTTCATAACACAGTTACTCCATCACTTTATTTATTTTTATTTAATATTTTAAATTTATATTTTTCCCGGAATATTTGAAAATATGCAAATAGAAAAATAAGATCATCCCTGATCTCACCATCCAGACCAATGTAATGAGTTTCTACAGGGATGTATGCATAAATTTTAGTTTTACTTTTTTAACTAACTTGTGCTTGCACATATTATACAACTTTTTTACTTGAGTGTTTTTATATAGAGTCATGAGTATTTTCCTATCGATATTTCTCTATTCTCTTTTAAAGGGCAGTATAATATTTCATCCAATATTGTCCTATGGTTTATCCTTTTCCATTTAGATCAATATTAAGGCTGCTTTTAACTTTCTTATGTTGTAAATAGCATTCCGATAAACATAACTGCACATGAAGCATTTTAAAAATTATTACTTAGGGTGATTTCTTTTATATAAACTCTCAAAAGTAGAAGCCCTACATCAAATAGAATGAGTAATTTAAATTTAGCAAAATATATTGCTTTTTTTTCCATAATATTTTATTGTCAAATTGTTTTCCATACAACACCCAGTGCTCTTCCCCTCAAGTGCCCTCCACCATCACCACCACCTGTCTTCCCCCCTCCCCCCTCCCCTCCCAACCCTCAGTTCATTCTCAGAATTCAATAGTCTCTCAGTTCTGCATCCCTCTCTCTCCCCAACTCTCTCTCCCTCCTCCGTTCCCCCTGGTTCTCCATTAGGTCTATCTTGTTTTCCTGCTAGACCTATGAGTGCAAACATATGGTTTATGCCCTTCTCTGCCTGGCTTACTTCACTCAGCATGACACCCACAAGGTCCATCCACTTTCCTACGAAGGGCCATATGTCATTCCCTCTCATTGCCATGTAGTACTCCATCATCTTCTTGATCCATTCGTCAGGTGATGGACATTTAGGCTCCTTCCATGTTTTGGCTATTGTTGACATTGCTGCTATGAACATGGGGGTACATGTGCTCCTATGCATCAGCATTTCTGTCTCTCTTGGGTAAATCCCCAGCAATGCTATTGCTGGGTCATAAGGGAGTTCTATGGATAGTTTTTTGAGGAACCTCCACACTGTTTTCCA
>NC_043706.1:74073230-74129363 GCF_006229205.1 Suricata suricatta | reverse complement strand
TGGAGGCTATTCCTTCTCTTGCACCCGCTGCCCAGCAGTTATCTATGGAGTGGGTTTCTGTCTCCACGCGCAGCTAAGTGTTCTATACCTCTTCCCCAGAGACAGTTCTATGAGCGCGTTCCGACTCTGTCTCTTCCCTTTGTCTCTCGGGCGCCGCGCACTTGCGCCACGTTGGGCTGGGGATCTTACCTCCCCTGCCCGTCCTGGGCTGGCCCGTCCTCGGATCTCCCCCGTTCGCCCCCACTCACTCAGGTATCTTTGAGGTTCTATTCCCTCTGGAGTTCACATTTTCTCCTTCCGCTCTCTCAGTTGAACGTAATATCCTTCTCAGTTCGAAAAACGGTGCGGAGGGAGTTTACAGAGCTCCCTTCCTCTCCGCCATCTTGGCTCCACCTTTACATTGCTTTTTAAAAGACATACAAAGTTACACTATCACCCTCATAGTGTGCCTGTGCTGCTTCTTGCTCTCACCAGCTTTGGTAGTCCATAATATTATATTTCCCTGTGAATAGCATGTAAAACCAAAAGAATATAAAAAACACTAACTTCAGATTTTGTTTTCATTTGTAAAAATACTAATCTTTATAAGCTAAAATTAGATTATACAAATAGGAGTAAATCTGAATGTGATTGATTATTGTGAATATAATTCTAACTTCTCCAGGTGAAGGTGATTAAAAATATATCTAAGACTTAAAATAACATAAGTGGTCAAGAAAAATGACTATAAATGCCCTCACTGCAAACTAATGCTTTATAATCTCTTATCATTTTTTTCCGCATTGGAGCCTGTTTGAAAGTTGGTTTATACAACAGGATACTCATAAGATTATGTGCAATAACATTTACTTTGACCCAAAGATAATGCTTTCAAGGTTACATCTGCAAAGCCATTAAGAAGTTCTGCTGGTTTGCACAGTAATATATGAAGTACCTGAAATAACTGAAAAGTGTTAAGGAACATTGCCACAGTATTCTTTATTTTCTAATGGAATGTAGATAATTTCTAATTTTTTACATAAGAAAGACTTGAGCCTACTTGGCAGTTAATTGCCACAAATAAGTAATAAAAATGCCTTTAATTTTAGAATATTTCTAATTGCTAAACCCTCCTTCCCACAATGAGAATACTCAAACAACATCAGAACTTTTTCTACCCAAAGTAGGCAGGTAGAAAAGAGCTGCATATTAAAGGAAAAATGAAAAAGAGCAGACCCAACTTTCCTACCCACATAATGAAGAAGATGGTGCCAGACACAAACAACAGCCAAAAGTCTCAGACAGTGATGTCAACAATTTTCAGTGACCTCTCAAAGAGGAGTTTTTCTTAAATCGTGTAACTTCAATAAAATCAGTGCCATGTAGCATCTTTGAGGCCAAGGTTGATAGTATAGGCACTGATTTTACACATTCATTGGTCCAAAAATTATGTTTATTTATTTTTGACAGAGAGTGAAAGAGTGTGAGTTGGGGAGCACAAAGCCTGACACAGAGCTGAATTTCATGAACCTTTAGATCATGTCCTGAGCCAAAATCAAGAGTTGGATGCTTAACTGACTGAGTCACCCAAGTAGTTACTAGGAATTTTTAACTCTAAAAAAATTAATAATTGCTATTCTGTGTCACCATTTCTAAATTACGTTGGAAAATGTGGACAATAAGGAAGCATAACCAAGTTTTCATATCCTTCATGTTTGTTCATAGTATAGATTAACACAATTCATACCCTATCCCTAATCTCAAGTAAGTCAGTAGTTTCCAATTTTTGTCCACCCAAAATTTTTAACCATGGAAGCAGCAAAATAGACTCTTCATTCATATTCTCTTAAAGGAACTGAAGAAAATGAAGGCAGATCACCAATGGAAAAGAGACAAGAAAGAGCTTGGGTCATTCACAAGCTGAATGAACAAACTTAGAAAGACTGAGAGGTAAGATCAACCTTAGCATTCTCTTACATCTCCTTTTCTCTTTCTTTGATTACTGATGACTTTGGAATCTTGTTCAACAGACTTTACTCCATACTATATGGCAATGGAGAAGAATGAAATATGGCCATTTGTAGCAAAGTGGATAGACCTTGAGGGTGACATGCTAAGTGAAATAAGTCAGGCAGAGAAGGATAGATACCATATGTTTGCACTCATAGATCTAGCAGGAGAAACCTGGCAGGGGACCATGGGGAGAGGAAGGGGGAAAGAGAGCGGGGGAGAGTGAGCGACACAGATCAAGGGAGACTACTGAATACTGAAAGCGAACCATGGACTGAAGGGGGAGGGGGAGGGTGGGAGGGGGTGATGGTCATGGTGGGGGGCACTTGTGGGGAGAAGCATTGAGTGTTATATGGAAACCAATTTGACAATAAACTATTTTAAAAAAAGCAGATATTATAAAAGGTATTCCTGAAAACTATATGTATAATGACAAAGTCATACTTCAGAAGTTCAGAGCCTTGATTATGCATTGGAATAACCTGGGGAACTTTTGAGGGGGTTTGTTTGTTTGTTTGTTTATTTTTGAGAGAGAGAGACAGAGCACAAGTGGGGAAGGGGCAGAAAGAGAGAGGGAGACACAGAATCTGAAGCGGGGCTCCAACAGGCTGTGAGATCATGACCTGAGCTGAAATCGAAAGCTTAATCACTTAACCAACTGAGCCACTGAAGCGCCTCTGGGGAGCTTTTGAAAACAATGCCTCAAGCCAACTGAATTAAAATCTCTGGGAGTAGGGCCAGGGTATTAGTATTTTTAAGCTCCCTTGGCATTAATCAGTGTAGGTAGACTTGGAACCACGGCATTCTTGTGGCACACATAAAGTAACAAACTCAAAAGACCCTGATTGGTCACAATTATTTATATGCAAATTTAAAAATAAGTGATAGGGAGGGACTAACAAGTGTAGTTGTAAAACTACAGGGTTAAAGGAATAGAAAGGGGACTTAGAGAAAAGCTAATTTCATTCCTTCATTTTAAGCATTAGGAGGAGGTCACCTTACTTTAATATGCAAATTCTAGTAATTTTGGACTACCTCTGCAATCTGAAGTTTAATTTACCAAACATGATATTTCTGGGAATCCTCAGATAATGTACATATCTTCCCTATTCATACATTCCCCAACTCGCTCTTCACCTCAGCCAGGGATTTGGTTCCTGCTCCTCCTACAGGTCACTCACAGCTTGGTCTCCGCCAAGTAACTCCAATTGTTTTAAAAGATCCCTCTTCCCCAACAGAACCTCAGTTTTTCTTTTCTTCTTGAGAGAGAGAGCACATACAAGTGCATCTGCACATGAGCAAGGGAGGGGGAGAGAGAGAGTGAGACAATCTTAAGGAGCCTCCATACTCAGCATGGAGCCTGATGTGGGGCTTGATCTCACTACCATGAGATCATGACCTGAGCTGAAATCAAGAGTCAGATACTTAACCGACAGAGCCACCTAGTCACCCTCCATCAGTTTATATTTTTTCCACCCAAAATTTTCAATACAATATTGGTGATGATTTGGGCTTACAGAACAACAGCAAAAAAAAAAAAAAAGCATCTTTAATAACTGCTACTTGAAAGGATCACCCTCAAGAGTCCAGAATCCTCCTACTTAGTTCTTTCATTCTCTCCTTTCCTTCTCCCCCAGTGCCATGTGCTGCCTTACAGCACAGGAAAAGCACCTGGTTCTCAGCCATCTACCTCCTCCACACTCGCTAATGACCACAGTTTGGGTCTTTATTCCTCACCATCCATATTCTCTCACATGAGCTGCAAAGTCATCTTAGTTCTGCCATACCTTGGTCATGCACTTCTGTGTCCTTTTCACTGATTTCTAGCCACATGAAAACAATGACAGAGTGGTGGTATCTCAGGCCCCCTGTGTCTAGACACTCCAGGCAGCACCCCATTCTGGTAATATCATGAAGATATCTCTAAGGCCTCTTTTGTTTTTCAGAGCCACATCCAGAAATCAAATACTGGTGGTCCCCTCTGATTTCGGATCATCAAACTTACATAGGATTGGCTGAGGGCTGAAGGGGGAGAGGGAAGGCACAGAGTACTCACTGTCAGTTCATACTTCTTATCTCTTCTTTACATCAGCCCCTAATTCTTGAACAAATTTAGAGCATGAAATTTTCTCTGAAATCATCAAACATTCTCCCCAAATACATTGTTTATAACATAAACTTTGACTTTTGAAGCTTAAAATATTTTCTTTCTACTCCTGGGATAGGTTGTTCAAAAGTCTACTTTTAGACTTTTGAACTCAAAAAGCTGTCTTACTTTTCCTCTGCTGCCTCTATGCCAACTCTACCCTGAGGTAAGTGTGCAAAGCCCAAGCCCATCCCTCACACACACAAGTGGTGGGGAAAGGAAAGAAAATCATGAAAATTCTCATTGGTTATTTCAACATGTCTTTCCACACCTTGGAAAGAGGACAATACCCTCTCTAAGAAAAGCTCAAGAGGCTGAAAGACACAGAAAAATGGGAGAGGACATGGAGGATGTTAAGGATACAGGAAATATTTGGAGAGGTGAGTCTGTGTAGCTGACCTCTAAAAAGAGAAATTTGGAAGGAGAAGAGATTATCTCATAAAGATACTCAAGTGAAATTTAGTGTGTACTCTTGCCTTTTATTCCCAGTATATCTTCATTACTAGATTTCTCATAATGAATGAAAATATTGTGTTTTGTGTTAGTTGGTGTTAGGAAAATGAAATAGAAATAAGTTTTACTTAGAAAATAAATTAGCCTAAAGGAAAAGAGTCTGTAGCCACGCCAGTCTGTTCATGCTGTTGGTTTCATTTACTAAGGAAGCAGATTAGCTCATTGGAACCCAACATTTCCAACAGCTCTTTCCATGCAAAGACCAATTTTGTCTAAATCTCCTTGGTCTTAAAGAATAAATCCATCCAAACTAAACCAATCCTAAGGGGAAATTTATTGGAGAATAACAGAGGTATTTATTTCATAGAACTCAAGAGTAAGCAGAACAGCTGGGTCCGAGAAGAACTGGGATTAGGATCTGGAAAAACAAGGCCCTAGGTAATTTTATCTATTTTCCAAGTCTCTTGTCTCTCCTTTATGTACATGGAGACATAAGGCAGGATGACAGATTTGAGGAATTCCATATTACCATATACTGTGAGGCAAGGTACCAGCTGAGGAGTAGACTGGACATGGGGTTGGAGATATAAGAAGGCTTGGCAGATAGCAGAAACCTAATCAACATATATGGAATGAATGCATGATGACAACTTTGTTTTAAAGATGTTGTGGAGTATTTAAGTGGAAAAGACTAGTAGGATTGATTGATGAATTTGGAGCTCAGAAGAAATATATGCTGACTGACAGCAGTGATTTACATTACTAGCCTAAAACAGTAATTTAGACATTGAGTGAATAAATCATCCAGAAAGAAAAGGAAAAAAAGTGAGCTAAGGACGATGCCTGGAGAGACACTGGCATTTAAGATATAGTCAAAGAAGGAAGAGCTTGAGAGGAGAGTGAGCAGGACCGGTCAGAATGGGGGGAAAACTAAGAGCAAGTAGCTTTGCACAAACAATGGCAGATGCGTCTTCAAGAAGGTGGGAGTGGAGAAAAGAGACAAAGGTTGTCCTAAAATCAGCATTAGTAACCAAGAGGCACTATCACTGCTCTTGATGAGCTTTGGTTCTGGAGTTGGCTGGGCAGAGGCCAGGGTGTGCTAGATTGAGAAGTGACTAGGCTGTGAGAATTCTGGCAGTGGATGGGACCACCCCTAAACAGATGTTCTACTTGATGTTTTAACGTGGTCTATCTCATCTAACCTTCACAACAATCCTGTGAATCAGGGATCATTATCCCTATTTTATAGATAAGAAACTCATATAATTTTTTTATACCCCAACTTCCATTTTTGATAGTATAGCAGTTAGATAATCTGAAGCCCAACCCTCCTATGGCAAAATTTAAATGTTCTAAATATACAAAAATGTTATTTTATTATTATATCTTAAGCCATTGTATAAATTAACTGTAAATATTTTAATATATTTAGTAGCAGCATTTTTTAATTCCCAAGAACAAATAGCTAAAGGAGACATTGCCTGTATTCAAACTGCAATCTGTCAGAACAAGAAAATCACATTCTTTGTTGGTTAGTTGCTTTGGGGGAATTTTTTTTAAAAAACTGAAATAGTACAAGTAACAATTTAAAATGCCAGAAAATGTCAGGTTTTTCTTCTCTGGACCTATTCCACATCATTTTTCAAGTGTTGAAATAAAAATTGAATGCTGTTCTCTAAGCATAATCTGAGCAATTCCAATTACAGTTGCTCTGAGTAATTGCATATCTACTGTGTTTTTTTCCTAGCATCTTCTTGAGAACTAAAGTTAGCCAACTCCTTAATGTTCAAGGGCTCTGTAACTATA
The DNA here is from genome assembly GCF_006229205.1 of Suricata suricatta. Classification (NCBI taxonomy): domain Eukaryota; kingdom Metazoa; phylum Chordata; class Mammalia; order Carnivora; family Herpestidae; genus Suricata; species Suricata suricatta. The sequence continues at coordinate 74,122,969 of NC_043706.1, read as the reverse complement.
ATATTGTGCTTTCAGTCTGCACTGAAAGGTGATCTGAAGTTCAACTAACTTCATTCCCTGACAATACATACTCTCAAATCTTTCCAATAGCTATACACAATTAGGAAAGGCTTAAAGCTTGCATATGAATCTCAGAAAACTTTATTTGGGATCAGCTCAAAGTCTGAGAGGTCTTATACTGAGTAAAGGCTTTTAAAATGAGTGTGGAGAAGAGAATAACCTCTGATCTCACCCATTGCTGCCAAGGAAGATGTTGGTCAAGGTACAACAGTTACCTAAAGCCTTGGCTATGTCTACCTGCAAACAACCCCAACTATAATTAATCCAGGATTAGCCTGCCTGGTCATGCACTGGCCAAGGAGAGAGGTTCTTGAATTTTTCAGAAATATGTTATTGTAAGAGAGAAAAGTAAATAAATGAAAATTTTCTTTGCTGTGCTTGGGAATAATCACTTCCCAATTTTGTGTCTCCATCCAAGCATGAAGAATGAATGTCAAGAATTCAATGTTGTCTCAGGAGGAACATAACACAGTTTTACTCTAAGTTTTATTCTTAGTTTTACTCTAAGACAGACTAACATTCAGCATAGCTCTATAGCAAAATCGTTCTTCAAATTCCCCTACTATATACTTTATAGGAAGAATATGATATGGGGGCATGGTGATGAAATTTTAACATTCCAGTGTGGGTAGTAATCACTAACTAATCAGTAAGGTGTGGAATAGATGTGCCATCTGGTTTTTTCAATGAAGAGACTGAATTTGTAAACTCATTTCAATTCAGAAAACGTGATTTAAGACTGTATATACAATACAATCAAACTGTTGGAAAACAGACATATAAGTGAAAATCTACTAAACAAAAGTGAATATTTTGTGGTGGTAAAATAATACATTCATTTTAGTTTCTCATTTATATATCTATATTTCCCAAATGTTAAACAATAAGTATACTTATTTTACAATAACTTCAAAGGAAATTTTTCCACAGCTGTTATTTTTTCATATTTCATGGCACACTTTTTCATGTTTCACAGTCATTACTTGCATCAATAAGCTAGCTATAGGGCTACATGGGAGTCAGATGATGTGTGTGATTCAAAGGTTAGAACAGGAACTAGTGAAATTTCCAGAAAATGATACAGGATCAGTGTGAGGCTAAAATTTCTAATAAACTTCATTAACAGCAAGATTTATCTTGTGAAGTAATAAAACCCAGCCTTTTCTCACTCTTCCCTCTCCTGTTCACAGACAGAGGATGGAGAGGCTGCACCTAAGAGCCAGTAGGAAATAGAAACACACTCTAGAGAGCCAGAGAGAGATGTCATTTTCATTAATAAAGAATTAGTGGCAGACATTTTACACAGAATATGGAAGAAAATAATCTTCAGTGACAATACAAAATGTTAAAATTATTCATTACATGAACTTTGAACATTTGCAGAGTAGAGACAAAATTATTGGTCAGTAGTAGAAAGAACATGAAATATAAAAGCAATATGCCTGCTCAAATGCCTGTGGCAGTAAAAGAAGAAAATCAACAGTCTGGACTACAAAGCAGGAGATATCCATCCTGGGTTATGCAGAGGTGACCTAGATGAGTGTTTCCAGTAATTTTTCAGTGGAGATAAATTGGAAATTAATGATGGCTGATGGATTTATTTTTTTAATTTTTTAATGTCTATTTATTTTTGGGAAAGAGAGAGACAGAGACAGAGAGAGCATGAGTGGGGGAGAGGCAGACAGAGAGGGAGACACAGAATCTGAAGCAAGCTCCAGGCTCTGAGCTGTCAGCACAGAGCACAATTCAGGGCTTGAACTCAAACCATGAGATCATGACCTGAGCTGAAGATAGGCACTTAACCAATCGAGCCACCCGGGCTCCCTGATGGCTGATGAATTTAAAGTCTACTGAAGAAAATGCTTTATTAAAACAAAAATGTTTGGCCCTTCAAACAAACAGAAAGACATGTCATGTTCATGGATCAGAAGAATTAATACGGTTAAAATGGCAATACTACCCAAAGGTATTTATTCAAAATAATCCCCACAAAAATACCAAAGCCATTCTTCACAGAAATAGAAGAAACAATCCTAAAATTTGTGTGGAACCACAAAAGAACCCAAATAGCCAAAGTGATCTTGAGGGTCAAAAAAAAAGAACAAAGCCAAAGATAGCATACTTCCTGATTTCAAACTACACTACAAAACCATAATAATAAACACAGTTGGTACTGGCACAAAAACAGACACATAGACCAATGGAACAGAATAGAGTCCATAATTAAATCCCATTATATATGGTCAACTAACATTTGACAAGGAATCCAAGAACACCTGACAGGGGGAATACAGTCTTTTCAAGAAATGGTGCTAGGAAAACTAGAAAAACACATGCAGAACAGTGAAATTGTACACCTACCTCACACTACTCACAAATATCAATTAAAGACTTAAACTTAAGACCTGATAACATAAAACTCCTAAAAGAAAACATAGGGAAGAGAAACTCACTGATATTGGTCTTGGCAAGTTTTTGGACATGATGTCTAAAGCACCAACAACGAAAGCAAAAATGAATAAATGGGACTATATCAAACTCAACAGATTCTGCATAGCAAAAGACAAAATTAACAAAATGAAATGTTAGCCTACAGAATGAGAGAAAATTTTTGCAGACCATTTGTCAGATAAGGGGGTCAATATCCATAACATATAAAGACCTAATACAATGGCAACAAAAAATTCTATTTAAAAATGAACAAAAGAACAAAGTAAACATTTTCCCCAAAATGATATTACAATGACTATCAAGCACATGAAAACATGTTCAACGTCACTAATCATTAGGGAGATGCAAATAAAAACTACAATGAGATATCACTTTACACCTGTTAGAATGGCTATCATCAAGAAGAGAAAAGAAACACTGTCAAGGATGTGGTGAAGAGGGATTCATGGTGGGGAAGCAAATTATTCTAACCACTATGAAAAACATGATGAAGTTTCCTCAGAAATTAAAAATAGACCTACCATACTATCCAGCAATTTCTCTTCTGAGTATATACCCAAAGGAAATGAAAACAGGAATTTGACAAGATACATGCACACCCATGTTTATCGCAATATTATTCATGATAGCAAAAAATATGTAAACAAACCAAATGCTCACAGATGGATGAATGGACAAAAAAGATGTGGTATATATATACATAATGGAATATTATTCAGCCATGAGAAAGGAAGATATTTTGCCACTTACAACAAAATGGATAGACGTTGAACACATTATACTAAGAAAGATAAGTCGGAGAAAGACAAGTACTATATGTTATCACTTACATGTGGAATCTAAAAAAGTCAAATCTGTAAAAGAAAAAAAAAAAAACAGAGAGTAAAATGGTGGTTACCAGGGGATGGAGATAAGGTTGATGGTGTGTAAGGGTCCAAACTTGTAACAAGTAAATAAGCCACATTGATTTAATGAACAGTATAATGAATATGGACAATAATATTGTGTTATAAAGATATAATGTAATAAACATCGTTTCAATGGCAATAATATTATAATATATAAATGTACCAAGGTACTATGCTGCACAAATTAAATTTAAAAAATGTAATGTGTCAAATCTGTCACATTAAAAACATTGGTCCTTGCTGTGATCCTTCCCAAATCTTTTCTATTGTTTTCAAAGTGCTAAAGAATCATTCCAGAATGATTTGATAAGCAACTATCCAGACTGGATGTATCTAGACTCTGATTAACACAATGGGGGAAAAAAAGAAGGCAGAACACTTGAAGCAACAATGCCTTCCAAAATTTTAATTTCTGACTCAATACACAAGTTAAAATAAATTTAGCACAGTATCAATCACACTGTCCAAAACCTCAGAAAGAACATTTCAGACCATGACTAAAGAAAGTTTTTCTTTTAAAAAAAAAATCACACATAGGTAAATTAGTAGATGACCTTGACACTTTTTTACAAGAGAAATCAGCAATCTATTTAATTAGTGTTAAAACAATTAGTAGTTTCTAATGGCCCCTGGTTGCACCAAAAGCTCTGTTTACAAACTTTTTCTAAGTTTATTTATTTATTTTGAGAAAGACAGAGTGAGCAAGGGAGAGGCAGAGAGAGGAGAAAGGATCCCAATCAGGCTCTGAGCTGTCAATTCAGAGCCCAGCATGGGGCTCTGTCTCACAAACTATGAGATCATGATCTGAGCCAAAATCAAGAGTCAGACACTTAACCAACTGAGCCACGGAGAAGCCCCTTTGTTTACAAACTTAATGCTAATTTCCAACTCATTGAAACATTTGCCTGATGGGATAGATGCAATAACTCACTAGGGTTCTACATAGTGGTGCCTCAGTTATTTTCCCACATATAACAGAACTCTTACTGGCCCTGGAAGCCAGAAACATGTTTTATTATATCTCAGTTCTCTCTAATTATCAAAACAGATGTTTTCAAAATCTCACAGATTTTCAGAATAAAACTAATTTTAAACCAGTTTATTTTGTAAAAACAAAAACATACTCTCTAGAGTTTTAGGGTAATGCTGGCAATCACATGAAAGTTTCATAATTCTAGAAAAACTGAGATTTGGCCTTTTAAAAATCTGACACCATGGAGTTTAATTAACCTTGGGCCACACATATGATAGAATTTTCAACAAGGAAGCACTCACTGCCTTGAGGAATGAAACCAGTCTCTCTGGATCAGTTGGACAGAGCATCATTGGGAGCTTCTGGAGCACCATGATGGACTACATGGTGTCAGCTACATGTGGTAGATGACCATTGGAATGAGGCAGCACTCAGCTGGGTGATAGCATTTGAGAATACCAATAGCTTTTATAAGTTGACTGACTTCTCTAGGAAATAGTCAAAATCATTACCTTTAATTAAAGATTGTGAGCAAGATTTTACAAAAAGACTCCTGCCACAACATCTTACATAAACCACCTTGACATGGGAATTTGGGGGTGGAGTGGGATAGTGAGAGAAGAGAAGATGAAATACTTCTTTCAAGTTTAAGTGCCCTAGCCCTTGCTCCTTTTAGAGAAAGGTTCTTAACTGGAGTCAAAGAACAGTTTCTAAATGTAGGAAGAGATTTGATATGTTTACGTGTACATATTCCCCAGGGAGAAAGTATAAGGTTAATTAGACTCTCCAAAAGGCTAATAACCCCAAAATTTTAATAACAACTGCAGTGTGTGGTCTACCTTGAGAATTCATGGTTTGCAAGGTACGACCCTATTTATTTATTTTTTAAAAGTAGTTTATTGTCAAATTAGTTTCCATACAACACCCAATGCTCTTCCCCAAAAATGTCCTCCTCCATCACCACCACCTCTTTTCCCCCTTCCCCTTCAACCCTCAGTTCGTTTTCAGTATTCAATAGTCTCTCAAGTTTTGAGTCCCTCTCTCTCCCCAGCTCTCTTTCCCTCTTCCCCTCCCCCTGGTCCTCCATTAGGTTTCTCCTGTTCTCCTGTTAGACCTATGAGTGCAAACATATGGTATGTGTCTTTCTCTGCCTGACTTATTTCACTTAGCATGACACCCTCAAGGTCCATCCACTTTCCTACAAATGGCCAGATTTCATTCTTTCTCATTGCCATGTAATACTCCATTGTATATATATATACCACATCTTCTTGATCCATTCATCAGGTGATGGACATTTAGGCTCTTTCCATGTTTTGGCTACTGTTGACAGTGCTGCTATGAACGTTGGGGTACATGTGCTCCTATGCATCAGCACTTCTGTATCCCCTGGGTAAATCCCTAGCAGTACTGTTGCTGGGTCATAAGGGAGTTCTATGGATAGTTTCTTGAGGAACCTCCACACTGTTTTCCAGAGCGGCTGCACCAGTGTACATTGCCACCAACAGTGTAGGAGGGTGCCCGTCTCTCCACACCCTCGCCAGCATCTATAGTCTCTTGAGTTATGACCCTATTTAATGAGGCAGTCTATTTAAAAGCAAACACATAGGGAGGGGAAGGGGGAAAGAAAGCTGGGAAGAGAGAGAGACACAAATCATGAGAGACTATTGAATACTGAAAATGAACCGAGGGCTGAAGGGGGGGGAAGGGGTTGATGATTTATGGAGGGGGGCACTTGTGGGGAGAAGCACTGGGTGTTATATGGAAACCAATTTGACAATAAACTATTTAAAAAAAAGAAAGAAAACATTTTCTAGTCCTTCCTCATGCAACTCATGGGTCATCAAAAGTGTTTTCTGAGCACTTAATGAAATAACTGATGTGGCATTTCCTGGAAAAGTTGAAGGTCCTAAAGAAACATTCCATTGGGCAGAGTGGAAAAAACAGAAGGTTTACACAGCTCAGAACAAGATTCAAATTTCAGCTCAACTTCTTACTGAATATGTGAATCTGGCCAACTTAAAATTTCCATTTTCTCATCTTCAAAATAAGTCTTCTAATACCTTCCCTGTTGGACTGCCTGACATATTTAATAATAAATGATTTTCATTAGTACTTTCCACATAATTGTCCTCTCTACCTGTTCTGCATTGAAGGCCAAAAAAAAGGGGGGGGGCCACCCTTAAAGAGAGACCTAGAAATAAGATAGGTGCCCTAAGGCAATAGGTTTACATCTGATCATTCAGTAAAAGACAAGAGGAGGCAGAAAATAATGCTCCAAGAACAATGATTCAGGTACATTTATAAGTTACATCAGTTTAGGAGGGCTGGGCTAAGAATAGAACCTCCTTTCATAATAGTGAGGGGAAAAGCCAAAAAGTTCTGCCTTTGCTAATGAATTTTCCCAAAGTATAATCTTTAAATACTGAATTACTATCAAATTGCTCTTTTGAAAAATTTCAGTTCTCTTTCCCCACCGCTGCCTTCTCCTGGCAAGCCAGGGCTTGCTGTGTGATGCTGCAGCTCTCTGCCTTTCAGGATGACTTCCCCTTTAGTAGCTGGGGTCTCTGCCAAAATAAGCTTTATTCTTCTGTGGAAATGATAAGAAATGTGTAAAACTCTTTTCTCTTGGGAAAGAGCACGTTTTTCCTGGAATCTGATCTGAAAACAAAATCTCATTGCACAGGCTTAACCATCTCCCTGAAAACAAGAACTTGGGGGTGAAATGACTAACCACACAATTCCCAATATCACGGTGGCTTCATGAGGACACAGGTAGGTTCATGCAAAGCACTACTGGAGAACAGAGAAGTAAGCATTTAGATCAGTCTTGTAGAACCAGCAAAGTGTGCCCCCAAGAAAAGAATTATGAGCTGAGTTTTGAAAACTAGGAATATGCTTTCACTAGGATATGAAACAAACAAAAATTTTTTTATTTTTAATGAAAGATATTGGTGAGGGTTCAGACTTCAAATAAGAACCAGAAAATTTCCCAAGATGATATAATAAAGCAGGGGTTTATTAGTTGTATTTGTGTCACTGTAACTACATGGATTGATAAGGATTTGAGAAGGAAGTAAAGAGATGACCAAAAGTGTAAAGTCCCTTGCTAATTCACGCAGAGCAGTTCGGTTGTACATACTGGGGTTCCACCATAAAAATAAAAATAAAAAAAAATAAAATAAACACTTCTACTAGAAAAACATAAAAACATATTCTGATGATTTTTGAAAAGATCTGAAAAATAGTATTAGAAAAGTCATCCTTCATCTTTTAAACACAGCACCGTGGTAAGCCATAAACATCTGCTCTGTGAATATTCTCTTGTGAGAATTAGGCATCTGTGTATCTATGTCCTGACCTCAGTGTGGGGCACAAGAACTTTTTTGGTTCCTCCCACCTTTTCTGTGAAATGGTAAAACTTCTGGGCCCAACCATACAGCTGTGTGAGATTCAAGGAGTGGGAAAGAAAACACCACGCACAGTAAGAGTGACCTATATAGGACTGGGTATTCCCTGACAGTTTTCCTACCCTAGGTTCCTTTAGCTGAGATACATTAGCAACTGACTATACCTGGCCTTCCTTCTGATTCTGCTGTGGCTTCCTATTTAGACCTGATATTGGCCAAAGGCTCTCTTCCAAGTTGCCCTTGGCATTTCTTTCTTTTTCTTTTTTAAGATTTTATTTTTAAGTAATCTCTACACCCAATGTGGAGCTTCAACTCACAACCCCAAGATCAACAGTCACATGTTCTAGTGACTGAGCCAGCCGGGTACCCCCTAGGCATTTCTATTCAAGCTGTGGAGTCCATATGACTCAAATTCTGAATTTTCTTCAGGATTCAAGTCCCTCCTTGAAAAGTTAAGTCCACATCTCACAGGGGCTCTCTCAGTTTTAAAAATATGTACAGCTAAAGTAATACCATTTCAACTCCTAAAATATGCCCTATATGATGATTGGTGATGTTTCCTAAATGTTAAAGGAATTTGTTGTAATTTCTAAATAAATAGAGACTTTGAAAACCCTGGAAAGAAAACTATTTCTCAGTAACAAGACTGAAAAATTATGTCTTGCATTTCTACATCCCCAAACAAATGCAGGGTTCAAGAGTCCAGCTGGTATAAGAAATTTGTTTATTTTCAGGAACATTAATCAAAATGCATTCTAAATGTCATCCTTACCAAGTAAATATTAATGTACATGGGTCTCTGCAGAGGCTCTAAAGGTCTTTTTCAGCTTTCTGAAGTGGTTATTCATATAGCAGCAATATCAGTGCTGGACTTTGAGGCCAATTAAATTATTGAAGGATGACAAAATAGACCTGTGTCTTCCTAGATTCAAACAGTGGGTTTTAGGACAGGGAGCTAAAGTTCAGTAACACTATTCTACAGCTGTGGAAGCCAGAAAGGTGTAGCAGCTTGCTCACAATCACCAGCACATTTTTTGTCCTTAGACCTCATCTGTGAAATAATATTTTTTGGTCCAAAATGAATTCAAACAATAGTACAGCTGGAAACAGGACCTGTCTGGGGTTCTTCCCACCATTTCACACAGGATACAAAAGGGAAAAGAGAAGAATGCTAGACCTGGCCAGGGCCATAAGAGTTAAACAGGCCACATGAATACCCAAGTTATATTTATATTTATATTTATATTTATATTTATATTTATATTTATATTTATATTTATATATATAGAAATTTTTCTAATAGTAGAAATGTTTCATCTGAAGCTAACAATGAGTCATAAGTATAAAAGTGAAAATTCTACCACCGAATGGAAGAAGTGGAGCCAGAACTGCTGTTCCCAATGATATTATGTTAACTGGTGCCAGGATGGCTATACCAGAATTCCTTCAGTTATTGAAAAGTCCAGATCCCAAAGCCCTACAGAAGAGATTCCAATATAGGAGACTTAGGGCAGGGCTCATAAATCTGTGTGTGTAGAACCAAGCTCATGGGCACTTCTATATGACCCAGTCATGTTCACAATCTTTGAGACCCCTTTTCACACTGACCTTCTATTAAAGGATCCTTCCTTCAGGTTCTCAATGGAATTTTCTCACATAGGTCCAGCTGGAAAAGATGTGAGATACCCAAAAGGAATTTCTGTATTCAAATTATGGCCTGCTTGTCTGTTTTTAGCTAACCATACCCCTGTGACTGGTCACCTTACACATTTGCTGATAATGATGATGAGACCCATGATGACAAGGGTAAAAATAATCATGGACAGAGCCTACTACACCAGTGCTTCTTAAACTTGAATGCACATAAGAATTACCTAGGGATCCTATTAAAATGAAAATTCTGACTCTGCATCTGGGATGGGGCCTGAGGTTTTACATTTCTACCACATTCCCAAAAGATGCTAACATTGCTGGTCAATGGATGACAATTCAAGTAGCAAGGCACTAGACTGTTTAAACTGGCTAACTAAGGAGAATAGAGTTTATTTCAAACCCTTTAAATATTCAGAATCTCAAAAGGTAAATAAGCAGAGTACTGACTTCTGCAAATAGTACTAAAACCTATAAAAGCAGTCAGGTATCACTGGGCAGTGATTCATACAAGCAGTGGACAGAGCAAAATAGTGTCACTGATGGTCTATAGGCCACAGAAACTAAAAGTAAAGCATGCCATTGAGTACATTTCCCCCCAAAGACTTTGTGTCACAGGGTTTTATGTTTGTTTGTAAGGTGATAAAGACCTGCCATCTCTTTAGGTCACAACCACATGACTTATCCCAGCTCCATGATTTCTACAGTGGTTTGTTGCTTTTGTAAATGAATATGCATTTATTCTGGAGAAGCCGCAAAAGCAGGGCAAGCTTTCTGTCACATATGGATCCTCCCTTCCTTTATAAATCCCAAGTCATAAACATGGCACAGTGAAAACAGTCCCATGATTCTGTGGTAGACACCTTGCACACAAAGCTAATCATTATATGAGCAATTAAGTAAGCAGTAGTCACAGTCTCAGGATAAAGGAAAGCAATTCCCAACTTAGAGAAAGGAATAGAATCTTCATAATTACATTCTTTATTTTTTATTTTTGTTTTTATACCATTTCCTTCATCAGACTAGGAAAGAACACTTAGCAAAATGCAGAGCCCATTGTAAGTATTCAGGAAACACTTGAAAATTGACTAACTGAATTATAGATATCCAAATACTTTTAAAACTTAAGGCTTTTTTAAATTAGATCTCCCAAAAGTTTTAAGTAACAAATAAAGGTAAGGAAAATTAGAAAAAATAAACATTAGGAGACTGGAGACAATGCCTTATATATAGTCAGGAATATCAATTGTCCACTCAAGTGCATTCTTCTTAACTGAAAAATCCCAAGTTAACTCAGGACTTAGTATAGACCCTTTGCTCTTCAGGATGTCTGTCTCATTGCAGAGGATAAATCATATTAAGCCAGACACGGAAACTGCACTCTCCTCTGTCAGTGAGTGTTCTAAGGATAGGCATGTGTCCCCATGCTGGCCAACAGGATCTGACATAAAGTTTTCTGGTGGCTTCTGGAAATGACTGTCCTCTGTTAATGAAAATGAAAAGTTCTCTGCTCTCTCACTTCGTTTCTGCTTAGGAGGATGACATTTTAGGGTGAGGCTTGATGGTGCTGCCACAATTCTGTAATCATGGCAAAAATTTATCCAAATGCTCTAACCATATTGAGCCCTGATCTAGTCCTAGAATGGACTACCTCTTAGCTCCTTGTTATGAAAAAAAAAAACCAACTCAATTGTGTAAGGCACTTTTAGTTGGGTATTCCATTAGATTAGCTCAGAGCATATTACTAATACATACAGTATGCTTCTCCTTATTTATATGTATATATTTTAAAATCTAACACAGACTTCCCAAAAAAAAGAATTAATAAGTCTATATAGTTTATATTTCTTTTTAGATAATTATTTATTGGTTTGAGTTATACATTGACACACATAAAAGTGTTAGCTAGGTGTCTACCACTACCTGCAGGGGGGAAACCACACATGTTTTAATAGAGGTAATCATTTACACATTCATTCACTCAACACGCATTTAACTGACAAGTTCTAGGTCAAAGCCGTGCTTGACACTGGAGAGACAAGACAGGTAAATTCCCCTCTTCATGGACCTGACATTCTAGTGAGGCAGAGAGAAAATTCACAGATTTGTAAATATGATATCTAACACCAAAGATGTAAACCTAGAATGATTATGCAAAGAGCAACCGGGGCATTATCTGTGAATGAGTTTATCATGGGAAGCTGAGACTGATGTAGGAGCATAAAAATCCAGTAAGGTGGCACTCAATCCAAAGGGCTGCCATTTCACAGCAGAGCACTAACTAATAAACCTGGTCTCCGGGATATTTGGAGCTGATCAAGGAAAAGGACATGACCCTACGAGGCAGTGAGCTCATAAGCTTTATTGAGCAGTGCTTGGATAGGATTGTATGACAGCAAGAAACTGTACAGAGGCTATACTTCAGGGAGAGGAGATGCTAATCAGAAGAGAAGGACGGTTTAATGTCTGGGTGATGTTACTCAGCATGGCTGGGAGCCTCTGGGTCAGGCAGCTCCGAAGGGCCATAGCAGCTTGGGGCCCTTCTAACTGCAAGGACCTGTCATATAAAGTGATAACAGCTCTGAATGAGGTTTCACAGTGTATGCAAAACAATCAGTTTCAAATGACCAAACTGTGCTTCTTTGACTCACTTTTTTAATGTTTACTTATTCTTGGGGGGGGGAGCATAGAGAAAGTGAGAGTGACAGAGAAAGAGAACCCCAAGCAGGATCTGTGCTATCAGTACAGAGCCCTACATAGGGCACAAACCCACCAAATGTGAGATCATGATCTGAGCTGAAACCAAGAGTCAGTCATTTAACAGACTGAGCCACCCAAGAACCCCTCTTTGGCCTATTTTTAAAATAATTGGAGGTGTAAAAATTGGGTATGATGCTGGTGGGCTTTTGAGTTCACAGGTCTTAGCCTGCAGTGAGAAAACAACCTAGGGGCCAATATGCAGAGACCAACCTATTGTTTTCAAGGCAGGACTGGCAAGAACAGTAACTGACATTTGCCCTATAGTAGTTCTGATAAGCTGAAGCATGACTTAAGAAATAATGTTTATCAGCCAGAAAGGACAGAGTTCTAAAAACTTCACTAATTGGTCCAAAAAACAAGGTGAAGAAAAAAGCAAGGAAATTTGGCTGGATTCTCAAGTTTCTATTTATCTGCTCAAGGGACTTGAGAAAACAGGTAGAAGTGAGCTGCCTTTCATCTCTAGGTATGGCAGAAATATCATGTTTAAAGACACAACTGAAAAAGTATAGTTTTATCAAGGTTCTTAGTGAATTTCACTTTTGATTTAGGCTGGGAAGTTGAGGAACACTAAGAAACAAAGACACTAGATCCAAGTGATTTCACTCAACATAGATGTGAAAGGAAACTTGGAGTCTATGTTTCAATGAAGAAACTGGGCTCAGAGAAGTTAATGGCTGTCAAAGTTCACTTGCTAATTAGGGATAGTCTGAAACTTCACTCCTTGACTTCCAGCCCTGGGCTTCAAAAACCCTAGCAAACCTCTGCTGATTATATAATCTAATAATCTCAGGGGTTTTTAGAGGAGCCAGAGTGCTTAAGATTCCTGTTTTTTGAATTATAACCCCTTCTTTTTTTTCCCAACTTGAAACACCGCTGACATATAATATATCTAAGTTTGAGGTTTGCAGTGTATACTGCAAAATGATTACCACAGTAAGGTTAGTTAAACACTTCCATCCCCTCATATGAATGCATTTTGCATGCGTGGTGATAATATTTAAGATAGATCCTCTTAAAAACTTTCAGGTATAAAATACAATATTGTTAATTATATTCACCATGCTGTACATTCGATCCCTGACCTTATTCATCTTATAGCTAGAAGTTTCTACCCTTTGACCAATATCTCCCCATTTTCCCCATCCTTCTACCCCTGGAAACCACCATTTTATACTATTTCTGACCTTGGCTTTTTAAAATTCCACACATAAGTGAGGACATATAGTATTTGACATTTTCTGACTTTTCCACTTATTACAATGCCCTTAAGGTCTATCCATGTTGTTGCAAATGTCAGGGTTCCCTTCTTTCACATGGTTAAGTAATATTCCATTGTATATATTTATTCCATTGTGTGGGTGCACAACATGTTCTTTTCTATTCATCTGTCAAAAGAACACTTAGGTTCTTTCTACATTTTGGTGATTTTTAAATAATGCCCAAAGAACACTGGTGTACATATATCTCCTTGAGATATATTTCCTTCAAATATATCCTCAGAAATGGGATTGCTGAGTCATATGGTAACTTTATTTTTAATTTCTTGAGCAATTTCCATACTGTTTTCCATAGTGGTTGCACCAATGACTTGTCCTACCAACAATAAACAGTTGTTCCCTTTTCTCCACCACTTCTAACACTTGACTCTTGTCTTTTTTGTAATAGTCACTCTAACAGGTTTGAGGTAATATTTTAATGAGATTTCAATTTACATTTCCCTGATGATTAGTGATGTTGAGCACTTTTTCATGTATCTGTTGGCCACTGGCCATCTCTAGGTATCACTTGGAAAAATCATTTGGTAGCCTGAGAGTCTGGAACTATACACTCTGTAAAAACAAACATTTAAAACACAACTGGAGTATGCCTTTTATGCATTAATTTCTTGTAACAACAAATGAACTTAATGTAAGCTATCCTGCACCTTAAAAAAATTCATCCTTAAAAATCTGGGGTAAGCAGAATTTTATCAGAAGAATGCATTCATCCCTCTTCCTTATTAGAGCCTATTCAAGTCCTCTGCTCATTTTTTAATCAGAATTTTTTTCTTTGTTATCACGTTGTCGGAGATCCTTACATACCTACTTTGGATATTACTCCTTTACCAGGTATAAGATTTACAAATATTTTCTCCTTTCTGTAGGTTACTTTTTCATTTTGTTCATTGTTTCTTTTGCTCTACAGAAGTTTTTTAGTTTGATGTAGTCCCATTATTTGTTTATTTTTGCTTTTGTTGCTTAAGTTTTTGCTGTCATATCCAAAAACCATTGATTCGAACAATGTCAAAAAGCTTTTTCCCTAATGTTTTCTTCTGCTAAAGTACATTTGTAGTTCTTACATTCAAATCCTCAATCTATTTGAACTTAATTTTTGTGAGTAGTGTAAGATCAGGGTCCAATTTCATTCTTATACATGTGAATATCTGCTTTTCCCACCACCATTTTTTGAAAGACTATCCTTTCTTCATTGGGTATTCTTGTCAAGGGTATTCCCCTGTCAAGTATTAGTTGACCATATGTGGATTTATTTCTGGGCTCTCCATTCTGTTTCATTGGTCTATGTGTCTGTTTTTATGCCAGTACCATATGACTACTATGGCTTTGTAACTAAGTTTGAAATGAGGAAGTGTGATGCCTGCAGCTTCATTCTTTCTCAGGATTGCTTTGACTATTTGGGGTCTTTTGTGGTTTCATACAAATTGTAGTTTTTTATCCCTGTGAAAAATGCCATTGGAATTGTTATAGAGTTTGCATTATGTCTGCAAGATTACAATAGTGTATATTTTAACATTTAACATTTGGGTAATATAGACATTTTATCAATATTAATTATTCCAAACTATGAACACAAGGTATCTATTTATTTGTTTCTTCATCAAGTATTTTCATCAGTGTCTTACAGTTTTCAGTGTGCAGGTTGTTCAGCTCCTTGGTTAAATGTATTCATATTTTATTACTTTTAATTCTATCAAAATGTGATTTTTTTCTTTATATCTTTTTCAGATAGTTCACTGTTAGTGCATAGAAATGCAATTGATTTTTGTATATTGATTTTGTTGTATCTTGTAACTTTATTGAATTCATTTATTAGTTCTAACAGTTTATTGGCAAAGTCTTTAGGATTTTCTATGTATAAGCTCATTAATACACACACAAAAAATTGTACTTCTTTCTTTACGACCCAGATAACTTTTGTTTCTTTTTATTGCCTAATTGTTCTGGCTATGACTTCCAATACTATGTTGAACAGGAGTGGTAAGAGTAAGCAGCCTGTCTTTTTCCTGATCTTAGTGGAAAACCTTTCAACTTTCTATCACTGAGTATGATGTTAACTGTGGGTTTGTCATATATGGCATTTATTTATGTTGAGATATGTTCCTTATATACCTAACTTATTGAGAGTTTTAATTATGAAAGAATGTTGAATTTTGTCAAATGCTTTCTCTGCATCTATTGAGATGATTATATAATCTTTATCTTTTATTCTGTTGATGTGATATATGATACTTATTGATTTATGTACATTGAAACATCCTTCCATCCCAGGGATGAAACCCACTTGATCGTGGCTTATGATCCTTTTAACATGCAATTGACTTGGGTTTGCTAGTATTTTGTTGAGAATTTTTGCATCTGATAACTGGGTTCATGAGTGCCTGGACCTTAGGTTTGCAAAGGCTCATTGGGAGCCTGGGGCCACTAGAGCCAGCATGTGTCATGGTGAATGGGGGGCCTGATATAAATCTTTTTAAAGATATGCTTTAGGTATTTGACTTTATTAGAATTTGTTCCAAAGCTAACAATTAATATAGAGTTGATTTGTTAGAGATCATGGCTATATTTTTTTAACATTTTCTATCACTGCCCACTTTCAGAAGAAAGCAAGGGTAGCTCAGTTAAAAGCTATCAGACACACAGATACTCTGCTGGGGCCATTTAATGGAAAATACTCTTAGCCTGAGAGTCTGGAACTATGCTCTCTGTAAGAACAAACATTTAAAACACAACTGGAGTATGCCTTTTATGCATTAATTTCTTGTGACAACAAATGAACTTAATGAAAGCTATTTTGCACCTTTAAAAAATTCATTTTTAAAAATATAGGTGTAAGCAGAATTTTGTCAGAAGAATGCATTAACCTTTCTTCCTTATTAGAGTCTAACTTCCTTTCAAAGCATTCTTTTGAGAAGTTTGATCCATTTTTACGATTTATAGACATGAGTCTCATACTGAGACCTTAGTCATATAGCAGAACAGGTCCTTCCACATTTAAATCTCAGTCAGCATATTAACTAAGATAATTCTAGATGCTGCATAGGTAATCCCAAAAATCTCAATTCCTAAACACAAAAGAAATTATTCTAGTAAAATCTAATAGTCTATGTAGTGAATAGTCACCCATTAAGTAATATAGCGATTCAGAATCTTTCCATTCACCAATCCCTAAAACAAGAGTCAGCAAACTCTTCTTGCAAAGCAAAGCTGGTAAATATTTTAGACTTTGTGGGCCTAAACAGTTAGTCTTATTGCAACCACTCAAGTCTGTTGTTGTACTGTGAAAACAGCCATAGACAATACCTAAACAAATGAGCATCACTATGCTCCAGTAAAACTTGATTTACAAAAATAGGTGTTGGAATGGATTTGACCCTCAGGCTATAGTTTGCCAACCCCTGCCCTAGAACTTAGTGTTTTGCTTCTAGCCAGCTGACAAAGAAAGAGAGAGCATAGGTGACTGTGCTAGAGGATTTTGTGGACCAGGCCTAAAAAAGGCAGACATAACTTCAGTTTGCATTGCATTGGCCAAACCTCAATCATAGAATCACACTAAGAAAGACTGGGAAAAGTAGTCTTCCTGTTTTCCAAGAGATATAAGAAATGACATTGTAGGGGTACCTTGGTGGCTCAGTCTGTTAAAGTGTCTGACTCTTGATTTCAGCTCAAGTCATGATCTCATGGCTCATGATCTCATGGACCTGTGTTGTGTTCTGTGCTGACAGCTCGAAGCCTGGAGCCTGCTTCATCTCCCTCTCTCTCTGCCCCTCCCCCACTTGTACCCTGTCTCCCTCTCCCTCTCCCTCTCTCTCTCTCTCTCTCTCTCTCTCTCTCTCTCTCTCTCTCTCTCTTTCCTTCTCTCTCTCTCAAAATATAAATAAACATTTTTTAAATGACATTGTTAACACGCAGAATTCTTCCAGGCTGTTCTTATTGCCAAATATTAACTTTACAGTTTCTCCTATCGATAGAACACATTTACCAGACTCCCAAGCCACCCCTCAAAATGTACCTCCAAAGCCACATGCAGTCATTGCAGTCAGTTCAGAAGGCAGTTCTCTCCCTTTGATGCACAGTCCTTCTGTCAGCTCCATCAGATGGCTCTGTGCAGCCTGGCAGCTAGGACATTAAAAAAAAAATAGTGACTTAAGAACTAAATATCAAGTTATCTATCCACTCTTGTACAAACATTCAATTTACAATGGTAAAGTAGGGGCATGATAATTATAATAAAATCTCTTGTTCTAAATAAGAAAGTATGTAGGACACATTGCCGTTCCTGGTGAGTGGGGGCGGGAGGGGGGCAGGTGGATCCTTCTGGGCAGCCATAGTGAAGGCCCTCATCCTGGGATGCAGGGAAGTTCCTAACTTACTTACTCCTGCTCTCTGGAAGGTATTCCTTTGTTCATCAGTTTTCCATGGCCACAGACACTACCTTGACAAATTCTTCCTTGTCTGTTAACCTTCAAGGCCATATCTTAAATGGATATCTGTAGGCTGTGCCACTTTTGCAGCCAACTTCCTGCCCCAGGTTAAGGTCTCAAGCCAGTCCCAAACTTCGAACAGGTTCATGCTTTATTTGGTAGTAGATATCCTCAAAAAATCTTGTAGGCGAGAATCCATTTCCAGTCAGTTTTGAATGCCAAATAATCACATCCAAAATTCTTTCTCAGACTTAATTCTCCAACCTGTCTGATTTCTTACTCGCTTCACCCAGGCCTTTCTTTCCTTTTCCCTTTCTCTGATCTCTCTCTCTCTCTCTCTCTCTCTCTCTCTCTCTCTCTCTCTCTCTCTCTCACACACACACACACACACACACACACACACACACACCTTAAGATAATTACATCGAGGTTTCCAAAAAATACAGTTTGGTGGGAAGGAACTACTAATCTGAGTTATTATATTTAACTGAGAAGTCTTTCTGGTCTTTTTAATTAAAGCCATTAATTTGTTGTGTTAATCAGCATCTTACTCTAGTAGGAAAAGATAATCTCAGTGAATCCCTAGAAGTTTATTTCTCACTCACATGTGGTATAACCATGTACTGAACAGGCAACCTTCCATGCCGAGATTCAAGGACTCAGATTCCTTCTATTTTGTGTCTCCACTGTCACTTGTGACCAGAAAGTCCTGAGTTTCTGGCCATAGACAAGGGATAGAGAAAGAGATGGTTGTGCTTGAATACTTGGCAAGCAGACTTGAATGTGCTTACATTCTACCCACATTCCAGATGCTGGAACTCAGGCGTGTACAGTGTACCAAAGGCTAGAGGAGATGAGTTTTGGCACACAGAGAGCAGCCCTTGCCTCAGACAACTTTAATATTGCTCCCATCATATAGTTAGACTTAGATCTCATTATCCTAGAAGATAGGCTAGGAAATCTGGCATAATTAGAAACCAACAATTTTAAGTTTATCATTGTGAAATCTTATAGTTAGCAGAAGAACTGCAGAAACCAGATAGTCCAACTATCTTATATTACAGATTAGTAATAAGCTGACTAATGATGAGCAGAGGTTCAGATGAGTATAAGGACCAGTGACAGGTATAGGACTAGTGCATTGTTCTCCTCCTACTCAAGCCAAGGTTGTCTGTAATATGTCTCCCTGCCTTAGTTCTTCCTAATGTTGTAAACCTGCTATAGGCTAATGGAAAAAAAAACCCAGAATTTTTAATTCTTTTTACATACAACTTCTAGTAGATACAGAAAATAAAATGGCATTCAATTAGAAGACAAATAAGATCCTTTGGTTAGTTAGAATTTCAGTGGGAATTAGATTGGTTTATGGGATCCTAAAGGAGAGAGTTTTTACTCCTAAAATGAGATTAAGATGAGATTGGGTCTAAATACTGTTTCTCAGAGTTTTTCAAACTGTTTGAACCTAGAGGATCATTTGGATGAAAGGAAAGAAAAACTATAGCTTTTGCAAAACTAAATAAAAATGCTTGAAAAAGTTCAGGAAGCATCAAGGGGGATATGTAGCAGAGACTAATTGTTGGAAGAAACAAGAACCCGTTGTACTCTTCTGCTCTGAGCCCTTATCCTTAGAATAGCTAATTATCCTGTCCAAATCTACACATATTAATTCTTTCTCTGCCTCATTTCCGAGATTGTGGTCAAGGCAGAATGAGATTATGTATACAAGTGATTTGCAACTTGAAAATCCATATGCAAGAGAAAATTATCATCTTCAAACGATAGTAATAAGTCTACTATAGTCTTCAAATATTCATTAAAATCTATTATAGCCTATATGCTACTCAGAAAGCACATATGAACACAGATAATTTGAAAGATTGTTACCCTATCTGTTTCTATAATTACTGTCTGCTATAAAAATGTACCTAAACTAAATTTCCAATGTTTTCTCTACTTCAGCAGTTACAAGAACAACATGATCATCAAGAATTAGAAATACAGAACATACTTTTAGAAAGGTATTTACAAATGCAAGATGTAGTCAACTATTATAATTTTTAAAAGCTATAAAGACTAATTAAAGAGTAATAAATTGATATTGGAAATGTCATTTAAGAATGAGGTCTTGGGTTCACCTGGGTGGCTCAGTCAGTTAAGCCTCTGACTTCAGCTCAGGTCAGGAGCCTGCTTCAGATTCTATGTGCCCCTCTCACTCTGCCCACCCCACCCCAGCTCATGCTGTGTCTCTTTTGCTCTCAAAAATAAATAAACATAAAACAATTTAATTGAGGGTCGCCTGGGTGACTCAGTCGGTTAAGTGTCCTACATTGGCTCAGGTCATGATCTTGTGGTTCATGGGTTCAAGTCCCACATTGGGCTCTATGCTGACAGCTTAGAGCCTGGAGCCTGCTTCAGATTCTGTGTCTCCCATTCTCTCTGTCCCTCCCCTACTTGTGCTGTCTCTCTCTGCCTCTCTCTCTCAAAAATAAACATTAAAATTTTTTAATTTAATTTTTAAAAAAGAGTGAGGTCTTGGTAAAGCAAATAACAAGACTGAGGAAAGCCATATTTGACTATAAATGTCCAAAAGTAAGAACAGAAGGTGGTAACCTAGCAAAATGGTCAAACACACTAATGGGTAGAATCAAGAAACTTAATAGTAGCAATTTGTTTGATTAGGAAGTCTATGGGTTCAGAGAATGATCCCTCTTGAGAATTACTCTACATGCCAGTGGATTGGGTTTCTTATTTTCAAAGGTTGGCACAAAATACCAAAGACAGCATTACGAAGAACTAGCTTTTGCTATCAGAGGAACAGATTACCTGATTTTACCTTCTGTTGTAAACTTTACAATAAAGCCTAATTTATAATGCAGAAAGATGTGTTCTGTCTAGAGTCTGATTCAGAAGAAGAGTTGATTCAGAAGGAAACTAATACTTACAAGTTCCCTAGCTGTTAACTAGTAAGGCAATCTCCATCTGCACCCCCATTCCTGTATCTAATTCAAAAACCCATAGCTTTTCTGAACTTTTAGGTTTCCAACCTGGAAGAATGCAAGGCCTTACTATCTGTCTGGATATAGACCTAAGGCTCCACAGAAACTTTGGCCGTGGTGATGCTGGTGTACTATGGAGACACCTCTCCCAAACTGTGCCTCCTGGAGTCATGCTGTCTATTTTAAGTTCAGAGAAATAGTATAAGATAGCAACAATTCAAAATTATCTTCAAGGTCTATGAAAAGGGGCCTCAATGCAGTGGGACACCAGCAGAAAGTCAAGATGAATGCATTTAAAAAAAAAAAAAGTGGTGAAGAGCCAATTTGTATTACAAATACTTCTACCCACTTTCCCAGTCACCGACAGGCCTCCAGTTGTCTACTTCTCAGCTTCTATGTGTGCCCATATAAAGTGAGTCCTTTTGATAATATTGCTTGGACTTCTGAACAGCATTTTTGGTATGACTAATTATGGTTGCCAAAGCTTCCAGAAAATAACAAGAGATCATGCTTGTTGCACCCAAAAATAAAGGAAAGACAGAAATGAAAATAAACATCTTGAGATACAATTCCCTTTTTCATCAGGGATTCAAACCAAATTAAATAGTTTAGCTCAAATTTTGTTCTGGAGACATTCTGACATTTCAGCTTTCCTCCAGTTCAATGACTTGGGGGAAAAATATGCAGGGTCAGTTCTGGTTCAAGCCAGTTCACTTATGGGGAAAGAAACCCCAAAACTGATGCATTTATGATTTTATACAAAAGCAATATTGGGGTTGAGTTCAAGATTTAGTAAATTAGTATAGTTCATTTCAGTTTAATGTTTTGTTCAAGTTACTATTTTCAACTCTTCATTTTATCAGTTATGGCCCAAAAGAAAAAAAATATATGTATTAACTATTGTTGGAGGAAAAATAGGAGCATACCATTAATGGCTTTGAAAAGAGCCAAGAGTCTCATTAGGGTGCACATTAAGCATAGAAATTCTGTTGTCTGTCACATTGTTTAAATAACATAAACCTACCTTTTCCAAAAAATAAACTTGTAAGATAACCCTCAAGCATCTTTTTTATTAAACATTTTCTTCATCCCTCTTCTCATAAGGTAATCAGAAAAATTCTAACTAGTCTTTTCCAGATAATTCTAAATTAGAAAATTTTAACTTTTTATTCCTTTTATGAACTAAGATTTTATATATAAATGTTTATATATAGTGATATATGTAGTAATTCGATTATCTATATATATCCACACATACACACATGCATGCACAATATATAAAGCATAGAAGAGAAGGAGGAGTTTTAGGTTCACTGAGAGCAAAAGAAAGGCAAGTGAGCCAAGGAAGAGTTTGATTTAAAGGTTAGGGTTATCTAAGGCTCTTTCCTAGATCAAAATCTACTGCTTAGAATGTTATTCTATAAGTACATGGTAAGATGGTTTATTTAACTATAAATATGTGATTTGTTTGCATAGAATTTTCCTTCTATTCAAGAAGTCCTCTTTTTTCATATCTTTGAGCTCAATAAATAGATTTTCTCCTGGAATGGGAATTAAGGGAGGAGATAGAATTAGAGATGAAAAAATGGAAAAGTATAGTTAAAGATCCACAAAATAGCGACTCCTCCAAGCAATATCCCAGCAATGTGGCACAGGAGAATGTCACCATGGTACAACCCCAACCCACATTCACAGTCCCACCGGAGGCCCTCTTTAGTAAGAAAGTAGCAGAACCCAAAGCTTTAAGATACTGCAAATCTGTATTAGTTTTCTGTTGCTGCTGTTAACAAATAACCACAAACTTGGTGGCTAAAACACTAATTCACTATCTTATAGTTCGGGAGGTCATAAATTCCAGATGGATTTCACTTGGCTGAAATCAAAGTGTCAATGGGGAAAGGCAGCATTCTTTTTGGAGGTTATAAGAGAGAATCCATTTCCTTGCCTTTTCCAACTTGCAAAGGCCACCTTCTTTCTTGGGCTCATGGCCCTTTCCTCCGTCTTCAAAGCCAGCAGCATTTCATCTTTGATCCTCTCTATCTGACTTCTGTTTCCTTTGTCACCTCTTATCCCCTAATTCTGATCCTCCTGCCTCCCTCTTGTAAGGACCCGTGTGATTACACTGGGCCCATCTGGATAATCCAGGCTTGTATATGAATACCTCAGGATTGTCATGGTGAACTAGAGATTCAAAGCCCTTTGCCCATGCCCATACACTTGTAGGTCCTGGAATTCTGGTACCACACTCATAGGGAAAGGAAGCCACATTAATAACGAAAATGTGAGTGGAATCAGAATTATGCTGAGATAAATAAAAATTACAAATGTGTTGTTTCTTGCTTGTAATTGTTGTGCCTACAATAAATAGTTTTAATTTTCTTCCCTAATTGCATTACTTCTCAGTCATCACCATTGCAATCCATTTACTACAATCACACTGACAATTAATAAATATCTACTAAGCATCTATTATGCATAAAGCATTATTAAAAGAAACTGTAAATAATACAAAAAATTAGAAAATAAGTATCTTTCTCAGGAAGTAATATGCATGAAAATTATTAGGGAAATTACTTTGAAAAAAAAGAAGATAACACTATGTAGCTTGCTAAAGTATAGTCAGAAAATAATAAGTGTTCCTGGACACTCAGATCCTTCTTGTCCTCACTGACTTGGTATTTTACCTCGCAGACTTCACCTTTCTTCCTACAAGGTATTCTGTGAAAGGGAGATTCTCTGGTCAAAAAAGTTGGTGTTCCCGTAACATACTGACCCATCATGATTAATTATTGTAGCAATAGTCCAGAGAAGTTCTACACTAAAGAAATCACTTTTGGAGAGCCTGAGTAGCCCAATCGGTTAAGCATCCCACTTTGGCTCAGGTCATGATCTTGCAGTCTATGAGTTTGAACATTGCTTTGGGCTTTGTGCTGACAGCTCAGAGCCTGGAGCCTACTTCACATTCTGTGTCTCCCTCTCTCTCTCTGACCCTCCCACCTCTCAAAATAATAAACACTAAAAAAAAGAATTAAAAAAAATAGAAATCACTTATTACTTTATTTCCAAACATATTTATGCCTGCAACCTGTTTCTCTTAATACTTACCAACATCCCCTCTTTGGAAATGCTGACTTAGTGAAATCATGCTCCTTCCAAGACCATTTATGAAAATATCTCTATTAAAAAAACCCAAGCTTCAGCACTGCCTACTGGGTATTTAATGTTTGCTGAATAATGCGAATATCTAGTAAGATGAATGCTCATCTCTTTCAGATCTTTTATTTCCTATATTTATCAGTTCCATACCAAAATAGGACCAATTCCCTGAAGCTCTATGCTTTACAACCTTTAGGATTAAAAGCTGTCCAACTTCTTGTAACTCTGAAAATATTATATCTTTTGGTCCTCCTTATGCAAAGATATATTTGGAGGTAGGGTTTTATAGAAAAATAAAATGTTGCAGTCTCCTCTCAGCTCTGCCACTAACTACTTGTGTGACCTCGTGCAAAGCTCATGACTTCGTGGCACTCAATGTACTCACTGGGAAAATAAGTGGATTGAACGAGATGGTCTCCATGTACCTTACAACTCTATTATTTATGCATATTTTTATCTACATACTTATTTTTTCAAAGAATTTCAATATATGGGGCAAGAATTATTTCTCTTTAGGAAACAATACTATTTTCCAACCCCAATACCTTACACCCCCAATAAGTTATGTGTTATACATTCTACCAGCTTTCCTAGTGTGGTTGCAAAGGAAAAGTCTCTTCTTCCATGAAGTTTGTAATCTTACCAACTATATGGAATGAATTATACCCCTCTCTTTAAAATTGGTACATTGGAGGGGCCTGGGTGGCTCAGTCAGTTGAGCATCTGACTTTGCCTCAGGTCATGATCTCGTGGTTCGTGAGTTCCAGCCCTGAAGCGAGCTTTGTGCTGACAGCTGAGATCCTGGAGTCTGTTTCTGATTCTGTGTCTCCCTCTTTCCCTGCCACACCCCTGTTTGTGCTGTCTCGCTCTGTCTCTCAAAAATGAATAAACAGTAAAAAAAAATCTTTAATTGGTACATTGTGACTGTATTTGCAGATAGGGTCTTTAAGGAGGTAATTAAGGTTAAATGAGGCTGTTGGGGTAGGGCCCTATTCCAACAGAACTGGTGTTTTTAAAAGAAGAAAAAGAGACACTGTGAGGACAGAGTAAAAAAGACAATCATCTGTAGGCCAAGGAGAGAGACCTCAGGAGAAACCAACCTGGTGGCTCCTGATTCCTGAATTTCCAGCCTCCAGAACTGTAAGAAAATAAATGTCTGTTATTTGAACTACCCAGTCTGTGGTATTCTGTTATAGCAACCTAATACACTGAATAAATGTAATCTATATTCAAACAAAAAGCAAAAAGTAAACACTATATGACTTTACATAATCAAATAAGATGTGTGTACTTTTGTTTGCAGATGTCTTCTGTTTACTAGCTAGAATAATTAGTATGGAAATAATGATTCATCCCACTCTCACTCATCTATATGAGGTGACCATTTTGAGCATTTTCAACCCTATGCACTAAACACTGACAAGAGGCTTGTTTCCTGGGCACAGCACACAAGGAAAACAAAGCAGGAAGTGGCACAATCTTCTCTTCCAATCCGTTTCAACATAACCTAGTCCTGAGGTAGGCTCCCTAAGGGGCCCACTGATTTCCCGTGGTATGCACGTAGCTAGCAATGGCTATGATTTTAGTAATACTTCTTTAACTTGAGAACTGTGAAGACTTTTCTTAAGTGGTTTATTTTTTAAAAGTCAGAAGAGGCAATACGGGTCTTATAGCATCATCTGAGCAAGTTTCTTATGGTCCTCATCCACCCACTCCTTGTAATGACTTCCTCCCTCACCCCCTCTCTCCCTCTCTCCACCCATCTTTGCCTCCTGACCTTACAGCAGGATCCCTTCTGCTGCAATCCCAAGGATGAGCTGCCTAAAGCAGTGGCTTAGCCAGCATTGACCTATTTCCTCCCAAGACCTACTCAGAACAATGGCTACATACTTATTATAGATTTGGCTATAGTCTCTTGCTCAGAGACACAAAGTTTAACTAACATGAACAATTAAACCACCATGCTGCCTGTATTCCTTGCCATTTCTGTGAAGGTTCTTCCCATTTCTAAGCATGCTCATACTTGCTTTCATATCCTTTAGAGCTAAGATTGGCAACCACACCATTATTTAGGAAACTCCTCAGATAGTTCTGGGCATGGATGCTCTGTAGCACCTAGCACAATGTATCACACAGTGTTGGTGTTCAAAATTATGTGTGGATCAAAATTTTAAAAACAGGAGAACTCTATTTAAAAACATTGCACCTTTTTCTCATGCCTGTATATAAAGCATATTAACAGTTTTCATTTAAAAAGCTAACTTTGATTTAAAACTTATTATTTGCAGGCACTCTTCTATGTGCTTTATAGAAATTAACATATTGAAATCACACCCTAACATTATAACATAACATCACTATTAGATCTTCTTTTCAGACATAGGGAAACTGAGCACAGGAGATTGGGGAACTTCCCTAAGATCACATGGTTCAGTGACAGGGCTGGGATTTGAGACTTGACAGTAAAGCTCTAGAACTTACTTTTTTTTTAGGTTTATTTGTTTATTTTTGAAAGAGAGAACACAGAAAGGGCAGAGAGAGAGAGAATCCAAGCAGGCTCTGCACTGTCAGCACACAGCCTGATATGAGGCTCAAACTCATGAACTCATAATAAGATCATGACCTGAGCTGAAGTTACTCTTCACCAACTGAGCCACCCAGGTACCCCAGATTCCTTACACTGTACTATATCTCTTTGGTTTAGTAACATAACATAGTTATGAATCTGAAAACAAAATGGAAAAGAAATATAAATACAATGAATTTGAATCATACATATTATTCCAAAGGTCTTTGATTCTCGCTTATAGACTACTGACATGCATCTTGACTTAACATACATGCTTCTGATAGCAACAGCAAAAGGAAGGTAGAAATGGGAAGTTTGCTGGAGATAGATCTCCTGAAGGTAGAAAGTATGAAAGTGTTCAGTACATAATAACAAGGGAGACAAAAAGAAAAGGGGAGGGGCGTGTGTAAGCATCTAGAACTCTAAAAGCAGAATAGCAGTGAGCAGCTTCATGTAACTGTGAACAATCCTGTACCTTCCATTGGCTCTCCTTCATTGGAGAGCAGCTTCTCATCGAGTGGAACTGAGTCACTGAGAATGTCTCATATCCATTAACAGTCTGTGTTTTGGCAGGCAGGGAAAAAGTAATCCAACCAAGTGATTAGAAAGCAAGTTTATATACTTTAAAAAAAAAGAAAATTTTAGTTTCAGAAATTTACTTTACTTCCTGAAAATGATGGAAATGAGAATATTATTATCTTTATAGAAAGAAATCAGACTTTACTTAAGAAGTGCCTGGGTGGCTCAGTTGGTTAAGCATCCACCTTTGACTCAGGTCATGATCTCACAGTTTGTTGGTTTGAGTCCCACACTGAGCTGTCAGCACAAAGCCTGGGAGCCTGCTTCAAATTCTGTGTCTTCTCCCTCTGCCCCTGTCCTGCTCACTCTCTGTCTGTCTCTCTCTCAAAAATAAATGAACATTAAAAAATATTTTTAAATGCATAGGCATATGAAAAATACCCATTGTGATTTACAATTAAGAAATATGTTTTTAGTCTTTGACCCCATACATGGCACAGAGCTCCTAAACCCTTAGAATTTCCTAAGTGTGAATAGCAATAAAGGTGTCCTTGTTTATGTTAATGAGGTGACTTCTGGAAAGGAGCTGGTCACCAGAAGAAGCAACCATGTGACTAGAAGGTTGGAACTGTGAGTTCTCTCCCCTGGGGAGAGCATGGGGCTGAAGATTGAGTTCAATCATTGATGGCCATGGTTTAATCAGTTGGGCCTAAGTAATGAAGCCTCTGTAAAAACTCAGGAGAATGAGCTTTGGAGGTCTCCGGGTTGGTGAACACATGGAGGTTTGGGAAGAGTGGTATGCTCAGAGAGGACATGGAATACAGTAATCTAGTGAGTAAATTGGTTTTCTGAGTTCTGTGAGCCACTCTAGCAAAATAATTGAACCCTAGGAAGGGGTCCTAGGAATCTCAGATTTAAAGCCCATTTGTCAGGAGCAGAGATAACAACCTGGGCTCGTGATTGGCACCTGAAGTAGGAGGCAGTCTTATGGGACTGAGCCCTCAGCCTGTAAAGATAGTGTCAGAACTAAGTTGATTTGTAGGACATGCAGCTGGAGTCTGAGAATTGCATGGTGGTATGGGGTATAGCACTCAACACATAATGTTGGGAATAGGTACAGAATCTGTAACAAGTCACTGTATATTCTCTCCATTTAAGATGTTAATGTGACTCATTTCCTTTTATATTAATGTTGCCTTTCTGTTTGCTTTAAGCGAATCCTAATTACACTGAAATCATCATACTGGGTAAATAATTTATTTCTATCATTTTATAGAGAAAAGTTCAAAAAGTTTACCACTGTACTTCCAAATAGTTTTAAAGGATTTCTCTTCTGGAGCTTTCTAATCCCAGCCGTGGAAAATTAATTTCAAAGTAATGAAGTCCAGCAGCTTTTTGTGAACACCAAAATGTTATCACCTCCCTGGGTAGCCTCACAGCAAGTGCTGCATCCTTCAGCAAAATGGATGCTGGTTCAAAGCAAGGACTTACTAAGGAGAAGGAAGCCATTGTGCTTGGTATAGGCCTGCCTCCTGCCAAACAGATCTTCAGTCATACACTCAGTGGAAATCGGTATGATGGCAGAGGTGTTCTGATTCTAATCAAAAGACCAGAGATTTATCAGCCCCAAGAATGACTGTAGGTTTATGGAAAAGGGAATGTGATTTTTTTTAAATGCCTTCATTTGAGACTCCAGATTCAAAGAAGAGCCCTCTGAAACTGAATACATCTAAACATCATCTGAGATTATCAGTGAAGTTCTTGCCCCAGAGGGCAGAAAGAGCTTTAAGCATTGCTTGGGGTGATGTGGAACAGGAAAGATATTTTTCTCTCCATTGGCCAAAGAGGTGAATCTGCAGATGCTGTCAGTTTTGTTGATTTATTCTTCTTCCTCCTGTTTCTTAGTAGATACAGAGTTTCCATCTGCGGTAATGAAAAAGGTCTAGAACTATACAGAGTGGTGATGACTGCACAGCATTGTAAATATACCTACTGCTACTGAATTGTACACTTTAAAATGGTGAAAATAATGGGCACCTGGGGGCTCAGTCAGCTGAGTGTCCGACTTAGGCTCAGGTCACAGTTCACCAGTTCCAGCCCGGAGTCAGGCCCTGTGCTGATAGCTTTGGATTCTGTGTCTCCCTCTCTCTCTCTGCCATTCCCCTGCTCATGATGCTCTGTCTGTGTCTCTCTGTCTCTCTCTCTCTCTCTCTCTCTCTCTGACTCTCTCTCACTCAAAAATAAACATTTTAACAATTCAAAAAATAAATAAAATGGTTAAAATGATATATTTTATACATATATGCAATGTGTAGTTCACCCCCCCCAGACACACACACAAAACACGGTATGCATGAGGTTCTCACATGTGGTTCTCCCCCTAACATCCCCCCAACACACACACATTTAGAGAAGTTCTAACAAGTAGACTAATGGTGACCTCAGACCCCTTTCACATTTCTAAAGCTACTTTGTTTCTTTAGGTAAACTTCTTAGACCTTTTTTTTTTTTTTTACAAATGCTTCTTCCTTATTTAAAACCTAGGTCTCTAACCCAAGCATCCATTTGTAGATGAATGGATAAAGAAGATGTGTCATAGATATACAATGGAATATTACTCAGCCATAAAATGTATGAGATTGTGCTATTTGTGACAATATGGGTGGACTAAAGTGTATTATGCTCAGTGAAATAAGTCAAACAGAGAAAGACAAATACAATATGATTTGACTCACATGTAGAATTAAAAACAAACAAACAAACAAATGAGGTGCCTGGATGGTTCAATCAGTTAAGCATCTGACTTCAGCTCAGGACATGATCTCAGTTTGTGGTTTAAGCCCTGCATTGGGCTCTGTGCAGGCAGCTCAGAGTCTAGAGCTTGCTTTGAATTCTATGTCTCCTGCTCTCTCTGCCCCTCTCCTCCCCTCAAAATAAACATTAAAAATTTAAAAAAAAACAAATGAATAAACAAACAAAAAAACAGAATCAGACCTATAAATGGAACAAACTGATGGTTACCAGAGGGGAAAGAAGTGAGGGGTTGGGGAAAAATGGGTGAAGGGGAATGAGATGCAGGCTTCTAGTTATAGAATGAATAAGTCATGGGAATAAAAGGTACAGCATAGGAAATATAGTCAATGGGGTTGTAATAGCATTTCATGGTGACAGATAGTAGCTACACTTGTAGTGAGCACAGAATAACCTACAGTTCTTGAATCACTGTTGTACACCTGAAACTAATGTAACATTGTGAGTCAACTATACTTAAAAAAAATTCTAATCTTATCCAGAAACATCCTCACAGACATATCCAGAAAAATGTTTGATGAAATGTGTGTGCATCCCAAGGCCAAGTCAGGTTGGTACATAAAATCAATCATCACACTATTCTACTGTCTGCCTAAGGCTAGATAATCTCAGATAAGGTTTCTAGCCTGAAAGCCTGCCTCTTCTCTAGGGAACTAATACTAGAAAGACCTTCACCCAATGTCACCACTCTGCAAAATTTATGAGGGCAAGACATTATCCTAGTAGGGATCTACTAAATAGCTTACCCTCATTCTGAAGCCCTTCTTTGCAACCTTTTACTCTCATTTACCCAGACTCACATCTCCTTCCTTCACCTTGAAGCCCCTGTTCATTGCTTTTTGATCCCTAACTTCGGCCCTGTGCCCCTTAACTCAGGGACCAGTCATCTAGCAAGGATCCAATAATTCAATTGTGTCCCCATCCCAAAGATTTGTGCTTAAACCTTGGCTTCATTATCTTACCCCAAAGGGACCCGAAGACTTTCCAATTCAAATGATGGCCATCCCTGTGGCCTATGACTATGGACTTCTCTGAGGCCCTCCTCCCCCAAAATTGGTATTTCAATACAAATAGAGATAAACTGTAGGAGAATGGTCACATGTCTGTGCCTGAACTGATAAAATCTGGGTTTGAGAATGATTCTATTACAAATCCATGTCTACAAGAGAAAACAATGGAACCACATAAACTAAGAGTAAGAGTAGAAACAAATAAACATCACAGACATAAGCAAGACTACCACTGAAGCTAGGCAAAGGAATCTGGAAAAAGAAAGTTTATTAAGTACTGCTTCCAGATTTGGTGCCTATTGCTGTGGTATACATGGTATAACCCAGAAGTACTTCTTATCCTCATTTTGAAGCAGGCTGACTTCGGACATTTTGTCTAGAAGATATGTTAAGGGTGGAAATAAGGAGAAGTGAGGAAGAGAATGGTGGAGGAAAGTGTAAATAATGTAAGAATGGCTGCTTAGAAGTGAGAGACCTGATCAGATTCAATTCTGTGTGAATTTAAGTCAGCTACTCAACTTCTCTGTCTCTCTATTCATTCTATAAAAATAGGAATAATAACCCTGCAAATAACTTACTTGAGAATTAAATAAGAAACATATGCCTCCCAACATGCAAGCAAGAGACAAACACATACCTTAATGAAGATGCCCTATCCCTATTGCTTTTCCTTCCTTTACCAACCGTTCAACAACCCATATGCATGAAAGCTCCTAGTTCCTAGCAGAATGCCTTTAAAATAGTAGTAATGAAGTAGCAGAAAGAGAAATTAAGAAATTGATCCCATTCACGATTGCACGAAAAACCGTAAAATACCCAGGAGCAAACCTAACCAAGGATGTAAAAGACCTATATGATGAAAACTATAGAAAACTTCTGAAAGAGATTGAAGAAGACACGAAGAAATGGAAAAACATTCCCTGTTCATGGATCGGAAGAATCAACATTGTGAAAATGTCATTACTACCCAAAGCAATCTACACATTCAGTGCAATCCCCATCAAAATTGCACCAATATTCTTCTCAAAGCTAGAACAAACCATTCTCAAATTCGTATGGAACCACAAAAGACCCCGAATAGCCAAAGTAATATTGAAGAAGAAAACCAAAATGGGAGGCATTGCAATCCCAGACTTTAGCCTCTACTACAAAGCTGTCATCATCAAGACAGTATGGCATTGGCACAAAAACAGACACATAGATGAATGGAATAGAATAGAGAACCCAGAACTGGGCCCATAAATGTATGGCCAATTCATTTTTGACAAAGCAGGAAAGAGTATCCGATGGAAAAGACTGCCTCTTTAGCAGGTGGTGCTGGGAGAACTGGACAGCAACATGCAGAAGAATGCAACTAGACCACTTTCTTACACCATACACAAAAATAAACTCAAAATGGCTGAAGGACCTGAATGTGAGACAGGAAACCATCAAAACCCTCGAGGAGAAAGTAGGAAACAACCTCCTTGACCTCAACCACAGCAATTTCCTACTCGACATATCCCCAAAGGCAAGGGAAATAAAAGCAAAACTGAACTCTTGGGACTTCATCAAGATAAAAAGCTTCTGCAAGGCAAAGGAAACAATCAAGAAAACTAATAGGCAACCGACAGAATGGGAAAAGATAGTGGCAAATGACATATCAGATAAAGGGCTAGTATCCAAAATTGACAAGAAACTCACCAAACTCCATACCCAAAAAAACAAAGAACCCAGTGAAGAAATGGGCAGAAGACATAAACAGACACTTCTCCAAAGAGGACATCCAGATGGCCTACAGGCACATGAAACAATGCTCAATATCACTCATCATCAGGGAAACATAAATCAAAACCACACTGAGATACCACCTCACGTCAGTCAGAGTGGCTAAAATGAACAAATCAAGAAAATATAGATGCTGGCAAGGGTGTGGAGAGACGGGCACTCTCCTACACTGTTGATGGCAATGTAAACTGGTGCAGCCGCTCTGGAAAACAGTATGGAGGTTCCTCAAAAAACTATCCATAGAACTTCCTTATGACCCAGCAATAGCACTGCTAGGGATTTACCCAAGGGACACAGAAGTGCTGATGCATAGGAGCACATGTACCCCAATGTTCATAGCAGCACTGTCAACAATAGCCAAAACATGGGAAGAGCCTAAATGTCCATCACCTGATGAGTGGATCAAGAAGATGTGGTATATATATATATATATACAATGGAGTATTACATGGCAATGAAAAGAATGAAATCTGGCCATTTGTAAGAAAGTGGATGGACCTCGAGGGTGTCATGCTAAGCGAAATAAGTCAAGCGGAGGAGGACACATACCATATGTTTGCATTCATAGGTCTAACAGGAAAACAGGAGAAACCTAATGGAGGTCCAGGGGGAGGGGAAGAGGGAAAGAGAGTTGGGGAGAGGGACACAAAACCTGAGGGACTATTGAATACTGAAAATGAACCGAGGGTTGAAGGGGAAGGGGGAGGGGAGAAAAGAGGTGGGGGTGATGGAAGAGGGCACTTATGAGGAAGACCACTGGGTGTTGTATGGAAACCAATTTGACAATAAACTATTTTTAAAAAATAGTACTTCCTTTTTTTTTGCAACTATTATTGATAAGAAAGAAAAGATTAAAACTATGAACTTACTCTCATTTCTTTCACATGAGCAAACTCCTCAGGATTCATTTCCCAGCTTGTTGACCCTCATAAGTACCTGTGCTCTTCATCCTTGTTCCTCATTCTCACCTTCACCGCCTCCCTCCTAGCACAACTCTAGACCAGGACTTGTGATCTGATAGGCAGAGTTAGCATTCCCAGTGAGATCAAAGAAGACTGAACCTGAACGTCTCAGTCATCAAAGAAGTTTGCCAGTGACAGCTAAATACAGAAGAGAGAAATTTCAGTATAAGATCCTTGAAAAGATAGTGTCATCTCTTCACTTCTGCAGTAGATCCAACCTTTATTTTTAAAATGAATGGAGGGGTGCCTGGGTGGCTCAGTCGGTTTAAGCCTCCGACTTTGACTCAGGTTAGATCTCACGTTCGTGGGTTCGAGCCCTGCGTCAGGCTCTGTGCTGAAAGCTAGCTCAGAGCTTGGAGCCTGCTTCCGGTTCTGTGTCTCCTTCTCTCTCTGCCCCTCCCCCTCTCATGCTCTGTCTCTCCCTGTATCAAAAATAAATAAAACATTTAAAAATGAAATAAAATGAATGGAATGTCTGGAGACCAGTCATAGTGAGCCAAACATTTGTGCACTACAAATTTCTAGTTATGGAGACTATAATGTAACAAGATTATATATTATGAAGGCTACTTTCAGCCACAAGTTCTAAAAACTCAATTCAAAATTGCTTATATTAAAGGGAAAATTTACTGGCTTCCAGTTCTAAAAATCTAGACACAAGGTAATTGTCGAGATTTGCTTTATCCAGGGTCCTCTCCCCCTTTTTTTGCCATTTTCTGAGATTTTCCCTCCTCCAAATCAACTTTATCCTCACATCTCTAGTTCTCATATTCAAGAACACAACTTCAGAGAAAAAGAAGCTACTTCCCAAAACTTTCCCAGAGGAGCCAGAAAAATGATACAAGAAAATCTCTCCACTTACTCCATTGGCCTGAAAGGATCACATGACAATCCCTGAACCAGTCACAGGGCAAAGGACATGAGATGACTCAGACTAATCAAGCCAAGAACTTAAGCTAGAGGTTGCCTCACTTTACCTGAAGCAGAGGGATAAGTACTTGAACAACAAAAACAATGGGGTTCTGTAATGATGGAGGAGGGGAGAACGGACCCTTGTAGGCATCCAACATAAAACATGTACCCTTTATCTTACAAAAACACATCTAATTCCACTTGAATGGGAGTATTATTAAAAACTGGATTTGTACTGGGGCACCTGGGTGGCTCAGTCAGTTAAGCATCTGACTCTTGGTTTCAGCTCAGGTCATGATCTCACAGTTCATGAATTCAAGCCCCACATCACAGATGAGGGCAGTGTGGAGTTTGCTTGGGATTCTTTCTCTCTCCTCTCTCTGACTTTCCCTACTCATGCTCCCCCTCTCAAAATGTACAAATAAACATTAAAAAAAAAACAACACTGGATTTGTATTAACACCAGGTCTAACAATAGAGAAAGGAAGCTGATGAATTCTTTTAACAAATATACCAAACATCCAAATGGCTCACATCCTTATAATAACAGGTTAGGATATCATACACTTCCTCACTGTTCCATTATTTAAAATCTGCTTGGGCCTCCCCCTTTGGCACTTTCACCTTTTGTTCTCTAAACTTTCTCCTTAGGTGAGCACATAGATTACCACAGGCTTAACTATCATTGCCATACTCCCAACTCCAAATTTTTATCTCAAATCCCAAACTGGCCATTGTCAATTCTAGTACTAACCATTTCTAATTTTCCAGAAAAATAAGACTCTGGAGGGAGGAATGATTTATTCACAGTTAGATGGTCAGTTATCAGTAAAATAGTGACTAGAACCCAATTTTATAACCTGGCTCCAAATATAAAAACTTCTTTCATTTTCAGTTGATGATTCCATGCTCCATTCCAATCACCAACCTTTTATTCTATGGGACTGTCTAGCTCTTTCAAGGCAAACTTTGCTATCTCTAATTTACTTTTAATTGTATAACCTATAGGAACATCTTCAAAATTTTATAAAAACTTGCAACTTTTCCTAAAGGAAAGCAACACCAGCAAGAGCATTATGATCCCTCTAAATCTCAAGCACCCTTCTGAGGCTGCTCAAGCGATTCCACCACCTTAATCCACAGGCACAGACCCTACAGGTATTTTAGTCATTAGAGATCAGTTCTGTTCTTCTGAATGTATGCTACTAGAAATGTTTAGTAACATATTACAGTTAGCTGACCTCAGTGGAATGATGACTCAGTGATTTAATGCATTGCCATTATATTTAACAGAATCAATTTTTGCTTGCTTTAGAGAAAAGAACAGCTAACATTTACTTAAATAGACTCTTAGATAAAATTGTCAAGGATTGGACCTAACAACCTGCGCTTGTTGCAGACTCACAAATCCAAATCTATAACTTATCAGTATAGAGCCAACCTCATCTGTTAAAAGGAGCCTCATAGTTGAACAGTCAGTACTAAAGACTGTGTGGTGAAGAGGAGAGCCTTTTTATCTCTCAGATATATGGGTGACTGGACTGACTCTGTAGAACAGAGATGTTAGGCCAACCCTGTCCAATAAGAATATAGTGCTGAGTCACACATTCAAGTCACATATTAAAATTTCTAGCAGCTACACTGATATCAGGGTTGTAAGTTTGAGCCCTACAGTGGGTGTAGAGATTACTTTAAAAAAATACAATGAACCTAATTCTAACAATATATTTTATTTAACCTAATATATCCAAAATAATATCATTTTAGTGTATCAATATAAAAATTATTAATGAGCCATATTATATCCTTTTTTGTACTAAGTTTTGAAAATTTGGTGTGTATTTTAAAATTATATCACATCTTGGGGCGCCTGTGTGGTTCAGTCAGTTAAGCATCAGACGTCCTCTCAGGTCATGATCTCACAGTTCATGGGTTCAAGCCCTGCATCAGGCTCTGTGCTGACAGCTTGGAGCTTGGAGCCCGCTTCAGATTCTGTGTCTCCCTCTCTCTCTGTCCCTCCCCCAACTCACATTCTGTCTCTCTCACTCTTAAAACTGAATAAACATTTTAAAAAATTTTTAATAAAATTATATCACATCTCAATTTGGACTAGCTACATTTGTAGCTCTCAAGAGCCACATGTAGTTGGTGGCTACCATATTGGAAAAACAGTGTTGGACAAATCCTTCTCCAAATTCTAGAGATTCCTTAAAAATAAGTGCCCACTCATGGAGCACCTGGGTGGCTCAGTTGGTTAAGCATCTGACTTCAGCTTAA
The DNA here is from genome assembly GCF_006229205.1 of Suricata suricatta. Classification (NCBI taxonomy): domain Eukaryota; kingdom Metazoa; phylum Chordata; class Mammalia; order Carnivora; family Herpestidae; genus Suricata; species Suricata suricatta. The sequence goes on along the minus strand of NC_043706.1, from coordinate 74,086,080 downwards.
GTCATGATCTCAGAGTTTGTGGGTTCGAGCCCCACATCAGGCTCTGTGCTGACAGGTAACTCAGAGCCTGGTGCCTGTCTTTAGATTCTGTGTCTCCTTCTCTTACTGACCCTCCCCTGCTCATGCTGTCTCTCTCTCTCTCACTCAAAAATAAATAAAACATTTTTTTTAAAGTGCCCATCTCTTTCTCTGTGGAAGAAAAATTACACACTATCCATTGGACAGACTGTGCTCTGCACCCTGAAAGGCTTTCTTCCCCTCTAATGAAAGGGATCTCAGAGCAGTGCTGTTTCTTGGGCTTCTGCTTTTGTGCTCCTGAACGTCTCAATTATTCTCCTTTGTGAGCATGAGAGGTATACTCCACTTGTGTGGGACGTCCTTATTTCCCTGAGTTCACAGGTGAAGCTCAGAGAATCCTGTTACAGTGGCAAAACTCTATGCCTCACCTGACCTCTGCTTCAGACCCTAAACCTAGGTTACAATGACAAGGCCTACAACTATCAACAAGCAGAGATCTGGCTTTTGGTTATTCATTCTTTAAGTGCACAAGTCACAAGACTTGCTTCTCCAAGTAGTCCTGCCTTCTTGTTTCTCTCCTGACCAACTGGCTGGCTTACCTTTCCCTCCTGAAGTGAGTCACCGAGAGTGAAACCCATGGACACAAACGGAGATGGTGTATGGGTTTATTTTAGTTTGGCCGAACAGCCCCTCCCGGGTGGAGGCAAGTCCTCAGGAGAGAGCCCCGCTCAGCAGGAGCTCAGGGTTTTTAAGGGCTTTGGCAAGACAAAATAAGTCATCATTTAGTTAACCAATCATAGTTTACAGCATTTTATAGTGGTCAATCAAATTTTGACACACAAACGTAAGATTTGGTTGGGACCTATTAATTTTAGAGTTCTTTGTTTTAGGAGAAATTTGAAGTGACCAATCACAGGTCTGAAGGGGAGGCGAAGCAGGTGCACAGAAGCAAGAACTTCGCAGTTAAAGGGTGGGATCTAGCAACAGTATCTTAGAAAACAAGTTAACCTTTAAGTTATAATTTTTGGGTTACATCTTAGGACTCCCAGAGCTCAATTTCCCAGCCCTTGATTGTTCAAGCAGAAGGGCTGGAGAGTGAAACAATGGTTGATAATTTTTCACTAGGGTCAGCTTGACCTGAGGAGGGTCTTACAACTACTAACTTTATTGTGTGTTCCACATACGAGGTTTAATTTGTTAAGTCTTCACAATAAGACTTTGTGGTTGCTATTACTAACTTTATTTGGTAGATAAGATAACCTTATTGGATTTTTATGTGCATTGAGTGACTTGAGCAAGGTCACACAGTTCATGGTAGAGTTGGATTCAGTCCCAGCTCAGAAGCCTACACTCACAAGCACATTCTATACTGACCTTCTCTCCAGTTTCTGGATTTGTATCTTGGCTTTATGATCCACATCTTGTCCTGACTTCTTTGTCTAGCAACATCCCACCAAAATTAACTCTAAATCTTGCCTGTTCTAGCTCTCTTCCTGTCAATTAAAAAAAAAAAAACTTTTAGGAGAACTAGCATTAGCCTCTGTCTCCACTTTAATCAGCATCCCCTGGGCTCAGAGTTCTCACGGCTTTCCACACCACACGAAAGGTCCTTGACTATCTACCTACATGCCAGAAAATAGGAAATAAGTGCACCAAGCAGCATTCACTTAACAGTTATTTAGCAAGACCTTATGGATGCTAGGCAAGTTGCTATAAACTGGGGCTATAGCAGGAGACAAGAATGAAATGCTCCCTGATTTCAGGGAGTTTATATTTTAGTGAGAGGAGAAAGGTAGGTAAATAAACCCAAAAACTGAACCAAGTGATCTATACACGCCTAAAACCTTAACACCATGATGCTGGGTGTTAATCTGTAAATCTTGGGAAATTGATGGGATTAACAGACTGAAACTATTTTCTGTTGTTCTTGAGTAAAGAAGGCTAAAATAGGCTGCTTATCTGCCCCCAAAGGAAGCTTCAGCCTATAGTTTTTTTGTTTAGAAGTTTTGTGTTTTTTTCAATGTTTATTTATTTGAGGAGGAGGGGAGCAGAGAGAGAGGGAGAGAATCGCAAGAAAGCTCCACAATTTCAGCAATGAGCCCAATGTGGGCTTGATCTCACAACCATGAGATCATGAGCTGAGATGAAATCAAGAGTCAGAGGCTTCACTGACTGAGCCACCCAGGAGCCCCAGAAGTCTTGTTTTGTTTTGTTTTGTTTTGTTTGGGAGGGGTTCTTATTTGTCTGTTTGTTGTTGTTTTTCTTCTTTCAATATATATTTGTTGTTCTTCTTCTTTCAAAATATATGTCTAATTACAAGGAAACTTTTATCTGTAAACCCCAACAAAGCAAAGTGGAAACTGGATGTTCCTACAGACCTATAACTTATGTCCTGGGTTAACAAATGAAAGGGTATGTCATAGGTAGGGTGCCCCTGGGGCAGAAGAATCTGAGATGGGGGTTTGTATGTAGGAGAATTATTGGTCATGCTTTTGGGGAAATGAAGCCTCAATATTGGAGGACAGATCGGAGTTGCATATCCCAGCATCCCCTACAGCTCAGAACATCCACTTTCTTCCTGTAAACAGTTGCTGAGTTTCCCCATAGAGGCTTGAATATGAGTTGTGTCCTGGTGTCCACATTTGTCTCTACACAAACCACCGTAGGAATATACTAATCTAGACAGTTTGTCTAGAATATCAAAGAATCCAACCTTTTCAGCAAATGGTGATTGAAACCTTTTAAAGGCTTTCTGTCTCTGAATACCATGCAATGTCTATCTCAATTATAGTCTACTCCAGGAGAGACAGAGGTATACTAATTTTGGATACACCTAAATAAATGTAGAAGTAAAATGATAGAGTGAAAGGAATAAAGGGTGGTCAGGGTAGGCCCCTCTAATAAGGCAGAACTTAAGATGAAAAATGAATGCTGAGTCAGCCATGAAAATATCTTGAAAGAGGGTTCTCAGCAATAACAGCAAGTACAAAAACCCTGTGGCAGAAATATTTCACATGCTCTAATATTTCATATTTCCCAAATGTTTTAATATTTCTCCAAGAAAGGAAAAAAGGCAAGTTTGGGTGGACGTTCATGAGTTGGGGGAAAACAGTATGAAATGAGGTTAGAGATGTAAATGAAGAACATATTATCTATTCAACAATGATTCATTGAGTACCTACTATGTGCTAGGTACTGTTCTAAATTCTAGGAAACATAATAACAAACAGGTAGAGCCTTGTAGATTTTGGTAGGAAATTTGATTTTATTCTAAGGTGACTGAGGTCATTGAAAGATTTTAAGTGAGTGAGTGACATGGTCCAAATTATTTTCCAAGGAGATGATTTTCGAGTCTGAAGAACAGACTTGAAAGAAGGGTGTCTAGCTAAAAAGAAATGCAGTAATGCAGCAAACAACTGTAGCAATTTTGGCTCAGGTTCTAATAGTAAAGACAGAGACAAATAGATGGGTTTGAGATATATTCTAAAAGCAAAGCTGACAGGGATTGCTGATGAAAGAGACATAGAGGATGAGGGAAAGGAGACTCAAGGCTAACAACTACATTTTTGGTTAGAGCAGCCAGATGGATAGACAATGATGTTATTTACTTAAAATAAGAAGATAGAAGATTTGCAGATAAAAATCAAGAGTTCTTGATATTAACTTTGGCATCTTTATTACACACCAAATGGAAATGTCAGAGAAGCAGTTTCATATGTGAATTTAGATTTTAGTGGAGAGAGTTAAAGATATAAATTTTTATGTCATTGGCATATAGGCAGCATATAGGTGGCATTTAAAACAAAGTGTTAATGGGATCATTGTATTGGTCAAGTCAGACTGCCATAAGAAAATACCATAGACCAAGTGGCTTAAACAATAGAAATTTATTTTCTCCCAGTTTTGAAGGCTGGATTTCCTAGATCAGAGTGCTGGCACAGCCAGATTCTGGTGAGGCCTTCCTTCCTGACTTGCAGATGACTGCTTTCCCACTGTGTCCACTGTGTAGAATGAGAGAGAGAATGAAAAAGTGAAATCTCTACTTCTTGAGAACACATTCCTATCAGATTAGGCTCCATCCTTATAACCTCATTGATTCTTTTTGTTGTTGTTGTTGATTCTTTTTGTTCTTTTGTTGTTGCTGTTCATAGTAGCTTTATTCACAATAGCCAAAATGTAGAAACAACTCAAATGTTCAACCAGTGAATGGATAAACAAAATTGGAATATCTATACAAAGGAATACTCTTCAGCAATAAAAATGAAGTACCTATATTGTAGCAACATGGATGAATCTCAAATGCATTATGCTCAGTAAAAGAAGACAGACACAATGACCACATATGTGATTCCACTTATATAAAATACCCAGAAAGGAAGATCTACAGAAGCAGAGAGCATATTTATTAACAGTTGCCTGAGATTGGTGGCAGGAACGGGAAATAACTGTAAATGAACATAAGGGACCTTACTGGAGTGAGGAAAGTGTTCCAAAATTGAATTATGGGGAAGGTCACACAACTTTTTAATCTGAATAAAAATCATTCAATTGTACATAAAGTTGTTTATCTGAAATAAGTGTTTTCAGAATGAAACGATGGAAAGCAAAGGACAGTGGGTCTGAGAGAAGGAAACAAATGAGATCCCCCACAACTCTGCTCTCCCTCTAGAGGCTTTTCTGGCCTATAGGTGCAGAAGGGAGGAAACCAAACAGAGTATTACCTACCAAAGACCGAATATCCAGATGCAGCCACACTGGTGACCACTTCAACATCTGAATTTTAGGAGGAACACAATTCAGTCCATAGCAATCACCTAGGAAAAAAATATGGGTAGAGTAGAATAAAGATAAGGACCCAGAATGAACCCCTCATAGGATATTCCATCATCATAAAAGGAAGCCAGAAACAGAGATTGAGAAGCAGCAGCTGATGAGATAGGAGGTTAGAAGGAGAGTGTCATAAGACAGAAACCAAGAGAATGAAATGTTTTTGGGATAAGAAAGAAGTGTTGTGTGGCATGCTTCTGAAAAAGTTGCTCCAAGATAAGAACAACAACAAGAAATAGACACGGAATGTGGCTAGATAAAGGTGACATTGGCAAGATCCACTCTGACAAGCAGAGGGATGGAAATCAGATTACAGCAGGTAGAAGAGAGAACAGGAGGTGAGGACATGGAAACTGAGAATACAGACAAGTCTTACCGGTGGGTTTGTTGTGAAGGAGAACAGAGAAATAGGCCAGTAGCTGTAAGAGGTCATGGGGTGGAAGGGAGAGAGCAAATGGCTTCTGACCCAGGACCAAAAGGCACAGCCTAAACATTATAGTTTTGCTCTACCTTTTGCTTTGTTTCATTGGTAGACCTTCCTCAACACAGCACTCCCCTTGTCTGTGTGGTGCCACAACTCATTTCCCCTACTTTCCTAGTAGCACAGCATAATCATCAAAAGCCAAGATGCTAGAGCCAGAATCTCAGTACTACTATGTACTAGCTCTGTTACTACGGATGAGTACTTACCATTGATAAACCCCAATATACCTCACCACCCCTTGCTAATCCAGTCTACATACCTCCATCTTCAGGAAATTCTTTAAAAAAAAAAAAAAAGGAAAAGTAAGCACAAGTATCTACATATAAAAACGTTACCCTCTCTGTGGCTTTTCATTCTCCATTTATTTGAAATGGGGTTGATAATTATAGTAGTGCCTTCCACACAGAGTTATTGTGGAGATTGAATTAGCTAATAGAACCAAGTGATTAAAATAGCACATGGCAAGTGCTATAAAACTTTTTCTAAAAACAAATAAATTTACACTTTATAAGAAGATTCCTTAACATTGTTAGCTCAAAGTGAACACTTGAAGTAATTACTTCTTCATTCTTACTACATAATGAAATATTCTTAAGTATCCAGTTATAAGGGTGTATTGTGTCCATCACTGAGGTTCTGTAACAGTTTGCCTTCCCTTTTCCATTTATACTGCCTTACAGCTCTCTAATAGATTTACATGTATGTAAATCTGTTACCTTTATTTAGAGCCTTAAAATAATAAACCAAAATAAAATCTTAGGTCACATTTTCCCATGTTATTAATAAAGCCAAAGCTTAAAAAAAGGTATATCAATTCATATCTATGAAGAAATATTTTAACCCCAATGCATTAGCCTGAATGCATGTTATTAAGGGCTGAATCATATCCCCTCAAAATTTATATGTTTAAGTCCCACCCTCCAGTTTATCAGTATGTAACTATATTTGGAAATAGAGTCTTTAAAGAGATGATTAAGGTAAACTGAGGTCACAGGAATGGGCCTAATCCAGTATGACTGGTATCCTCATACAAAGAGATTAGGACATAGGTACACACAGAGGGAAGGCCATGGGCGAGTCCACTGTATAAGAATAGCCACATATTTTTAAATGTTTTATTAATGCTTACTTATTTTTGAGAGAAAGAGCATGAATGGGGGATATCCAGAGGGAGAGAGAGACAGAGGATCCAAAGCAGACTCCGGGCTGACAGCAGAGAGCCCGATGTGGGGCTCGAACTCATGAACCATGAGATTATGACCTAAGCCAAAGCAGGAGGCTCAACCAACTGAGTCACCCAGGCACCCCAAGAGTAGACAAATATTTTAAACCTGTTCCCCATCCCTAGCACCTGCCTTTATCAGTAAACAACAACCAGGGCTAATAAACATGGTATTTTCAAAGTCCAGTAATTTAAATCTCATACGTACATTGGATACAGAACCAATAATTTGTTGGGATTTTATTCCCTGGAACCAACCAGACACATGTCCTGAGAAAATAAAACAAACAAATGAAAAACACAGCCATGGGGACACATTAGCTGGGTCAGGAGGACTTCTATAAAACCTAATTTCTAACCTGAAACATACTATCAAGTTGTTCTCAATATTTTCAAAGAGCTTTTCTCCTGACACTCTGAACCTCTTAACAAATAATTTCCTGATTTACCTGGGAAATCATCTAGGGTTGACCCAAATGCAAGATTAGGGCCTTTTCCCTGTATGTCAAACCCTGAAGCTAAACCAGTCAATGTTTTCAGGCCCATAAATACACAGGGACAGTACTGTAGATCGAGATACTTAGAGTGGGGTTGATAGCCTTGACTTCCTTTACTTACTTATAATTTATAAGGATAGAATTCCCCAAGGTCTCTCTCAGCACAGGTAACAGTCCTTGATTTATTCATGTTTGAACCTGTCAAGTGAGCTATAATATAAACAGAACAAAGAGAATGAGTTCACTTTGTATGAGAGTATTCATGCCATGGTGATAATAAGGCAAAACACTCTGAGGAAGATAGATATTGGAAATTATTTCATAATGAACCATTTACAAGCAAAATCTCTATCCTGCACTTAATGGTGGAGTTGGAGTAACATGGAAAATAATCTAATTAAATTATAAAGCCTTATCAAAATTACTTTGTTCTTGATTGATTTCTATAAATGTCCACCTTTATATCAGGATGCAGTAAAAAAAATCCATTTAAGCCATTTTAAGCAAAAAGGAATTCAAAACTGAGCAATAAACAGCTTATATATCTCTGGGAAGGCTGAAGAAACAGACTTTAGATTGAACATTCACCCATCAAAGCCACACCATAGAACAGGTCCACCAAAGAGCTGATACCTCTTCTGTAGTCAGGAAGCCTCAGGCTCCAACCCATATCCCAGTTGCCATGATCACAAAAGCATGTCATCAAAAGGTTCACTGCAACTACTGCCAGTTCCTGAATTGACTGTGTCCACTGTGACCCACAGATGCACAAAGGATGCCATGTCCTGTGTTTTGACATCCACACAGCTGGTGGCTGGACACTGAGACCTCTGTTAAAACAACCTTAGTGGGGGAAAAGCCTTCATAACTGAACTTGGTAGTAGAAATACTAAAAGCATAAGAGAAGCTGGAGCTTCCACCTCACTTCTGCCTTCCAAATCCCATCTAACCAGCCAAACCCAAATAACACTCATTACAGTAAGTGCATGAGAGTCTCTGTAATGTAGCTCTGGCTTTCCAATCTCTGCTGGTCAGGAGGCACATCAAACCACCCTGAGGTACCACCTCACGCCAGTCAGAGTGGCTAAAATGAACAAACCAAGAGACTATAGATGCTAGCGAGGATGTGGAGAAATGGGCACCCTCCTACACTGTTGGTGGGAATGTAAACTGATGCAGCCGCTCTGGAAAACAGTGTGGAGGTTCCTCAAAAAACTATCAGTAGAACTCCCCTACAACCCAGCAATAGCACTGCTGAGGATCTACTCAAGGGATACAGGGCACATGTGCCCCAATGTTCATAGCAGCACTGTCAACAATAGCCAAATAATGGAAAGAGCCTAAATGTCGATCACCTGATGAATGGATCAAGAAGATACGGTATTACAATGGAATACTACATGGCCATGAGAAAAAATGAAATCTGGCCATTTGTAGCAAAATGGATGGACCTAGAGGGAGTCATGCTAAGCGAAATAAGTCAGGCAGAGAAGGACAGATACCATATGTTGTCATTTATAGGTCTAACAGGAGAAACCCAATAGGACACCATGGGAATGGGAAAAGGGGGGAAGGGTTGGGGAGAGAGAGTGAGGCAAATCATGAGAGAGTTTTGAATGCTGAGAACAAACTGAGGGCTGAAGAGAGAGGGGGGAAGGGGAAAGTGGGGTGATGGCCATGGAGAGGGGCACTTGTGGGGAAGAGCACTGGGTGTTACATGGAAACCAACTTGGTAATAAACTATTAATTAAAAAAAAGAAGGGTGGATTGGCTATTAAGCACCAATTTTCCATATTCATAATGACTCTATTCTGGTCAAAACTGTTGTTAGAATTTCAAGGCAGGTGGTATAAGGCCCCATCTGGAAACATGGTCTCAGATCTGGAAGGGATTTTAATAACTACCGGTCCCTCTCCTTCAGTTAACAAATTAAGAACCAGAGATCATGATAGTCTGGTTAATGTCACACAGCTAATTAGTGGCAGACCCACAAAGAGAAACCACATTGTTTGACTCAGTCTAGTCCTCTTTTCATCCCCAGGTCTACTGCAAGGTCTACCTCAAGAGATAACAAGTAGCAAAGAGTATGGCAATAACATTTCAATGTCAGATTTGGTCATATATAAAATATGTATAAATAAACAATACACTGTGAAGGCCATCAGAAATACACTTTTCTTCAGGATTTACAGGGGATATTAAGTATTTATTGACATATTTATTGAGTGTCTGCTATATATCAGACACTCTGAACACTTTGAGCTTTATCTTAAGACAGTGTTTCCCCAATTCCAGTCATTTATATTCCAATTCATTACTTTGCCTTGTCCTTATATTCATTAACTAGGGCTCCCTTAACAAAGTACCACAACTGGGTGGCTTAAAACAACAGAAATTTATCCTCTAGTAATTCTGGAGGCTACAAGTCAGAAAGTTGTTGGCAGGGCTAGGTCCCTCTGAAGGCTCTCATGGAAAATCCTTCCTTGACTATTCCTAGCGTTTGGTGGCTCCTGTCAATTCCTGGCATTTCTGGGTTTGTGGATGCATAATTCCAATCTCTGCCTCCATTATCACATAGCATCCTTCCTGCGTATCTATCTACCTGTCTCTTCCTCTCTTCTTATAAGGACATATTGGATTAAGTCCTTATTGGATTAAATGCTCACCCTACTCCAGTAAGACCTCTTAATTAATGACATATGCAACAGTCCTATTTCCAAATGAGGTCATATTTTTGAGATTCTGAGAAGGACATGAATTTGGGGAGACACTACCCAGCACAGTACAACCATCTATGTCATTAATCACTTAATACTTTAAAAAAAATTTTTTTTACATTTTATTTATTTTTGAGAGACAGAGAGAGACAGAGTGTGAACAGGGGAGTGGCAGAGAAAGTAAGAGACAAAGAATCTGAAGCAGGTTCCAGGCTCGAGCTAGCAGTCAGCGCAAAGCCCGATGTGGGGCTCAAACCCTCCAACCATGAGATCATAACCTGAGCCAAAGTCGGACGCTCAACTGACTGAACCACCCAGGTGCCCCACTAATACTTTTTTTTAATCAGCTCACATTAAGTCAACTCCTAAGCAATATCCGTTAAATCATATATCAGAAAAACTGATGGTATTTATTTCAAGCACAAAATAAAATTATGAAAATTAAAAAATCTTTGCTAGGCACTAATATGATACCTGTACCAACTTCAGTAAAAACTGCCCAAAAGGAATCCTTAACAGAAGCCCTTAAGATAAAACCCTCGGCTGTCTTTACCTATGGACAAATACTGGAGAGTTATAGAAGTTTGTCTTTATGGTGCATCCTATTACTGATTCCCAATCCTGGACATACTTCAAAGTCATTCCCAGGTCAATTAAATTAGATTATCTGAGACTGCATTTAAAAGCTACCCAGGTATCTCAAATCCATAGCCAGAATTAAGAATCAATAAAATTATGATTCCTTTTAGGAGGAGATTTTTCACTAAATTTACATGATTGGCTTTAGCAGTGCCCTAACGAAGAAATTAACAAGAATTAAGTTACTTGCTAATTGAGTATTTGCTGAGGATAATCCAAGTAGCTGAACTTTCTGCAGATAACAAAGAGTTAACTAGACATTTATCTATTAGCACTCATCTTATCACAATAAAGGAAGTATATTGAATTTATCATCCTTATTTTTTAATGTATCCATCCACCTAGAGTTACACTAGTTTGGGGGCACAGACAGGAATCCAGTTCATCTCTTCAGTGTCTATATTATACTATATGCCTTAAAGCTATTGTGCACATACAATATACTGATCACTCTTTTAAGAGTGATGCTTGTTTATTATCTAAGTATTAAGTATTGCAACAATCCTATAAGGTATTACTTTTATTACCTTCATTTTACAAATAAGGGAACTGAGAGCATCAAGGCTTAATAACTTGCTCAGGACTGTACAGTTAATGCATACCGGAGCTGGATTTCAAACAAGGCAGTCTGGCTGGAACTGAGTGTACATAAACTTTCTATTTACTCTGCTTGAGCTACAGAACCACCACTGCTCCTTTTGCCACCATTTAAGATAAGCAACAAACTTGATAGAATCAGGGGAGTCATTTGCTTTCAGGAACACCTATATTCCTGATGGAATTATAGTTAATCCTACATTAACCTCATAGGAAAATCATCAACTGTTGTTGGTTTCTGTTCCGATAACAAAGATGGACATTTCCAATTACTTCCTGTATTCATTAGCATGTGTCCTAGATGAAAAATGTTTCAGATTGCTAGTAGAAAAGTTAACCATCTGAGAAGCCTAACCTGAAGTCTACAAGCAAAAGTGTAAAATGCCAAATAATATGGACATATTAAATCTGAATAAAAAACTGCAGAATAGCCTATTTCCTTGTCTATTATAACCAAGCTAAATCAAAATATGGTTAAGAACAAAAGAAGACAATAGAAAATAATAATTTCTAGCAATACAAGCCATTAAAAGGAGTAACGAATAGAGCGAATTCTTCTCACATACAGCAAAGCATTAACTGACAACTCAAGCTTCTATCCAAATGGTGCAGGCACAGCTAAGTGCTGCAGGCCATTTTCATTGAATCAGCTTCCCAATTAAAATGTTTCCAGCCCCTGGGAAATCACAGGTCATTCTACATATTTGGTCTTGGTTGCACTTGGCTGCTATCTGCCTATCTTTTCTCCAAGATTCTTCCTGGGGATAAAGTAAATAAATAAATAAAGGCAACCCCTTCAGCATTTAAACCTTCTCCTACTGCCTAATTCATTTTTCCTTTGTTTTCTAATATCTCAAATCCTTTGTACAGAGAAGAGAAAGGAACCATTACAGTTGATAAGATAACCCTGAACATAGGATGTTTACTCCAAAAAGCATGGAGGTGGAGACACCAGTATGGATGAACTTTGTGGGTAATGTAAAACAGTGAAGACTTTTGGACTTGGAAAAAGTAGTCCTGAGCAATGGGCCCAGGAGGTGCTAGTTGATACTACCTTTGGTTAGAAGCAGGCATCTAGAAATCAACTGACCACACCCATTCTTTTAATAGGTGACTAACTAAACATGTATTCATTTTCCTCTACTATGTAGTTTCTACAGTAGAGCCAACTGGAATTGACTGCCAGGACCACCACTTACAAAACATGTCACTTTGAAAACTTTATGTATTCCTCAGTCTGTCCCTCATCTGTAAATTAAGGATAATAAAAGCAACTTACTCTGTTGGTTATTGTGAGAATGAATTGAGATCTAAAACACATTATGCACTGACACATGGTAAGTACATAATAATTGTTAAAATTTTTGATGACCAACAAACGAAAAATCTTGTCTCTTAAAGAATTTATGTGTAAATGCCCTTCAACTTCATTATTCATAATAACTTAAAGAGGTTCGTTTACTGTTCCTAATGACCAACCAGGTTTAGAAATAACAAAATGGTTTCTGCATCCTTACACTGCTCTTTATTGTATCTATTTGCTATGTGGACATTTTAGCTCCCTGAATAGGTTGCTTCTCTCCTAAAGCAAAAGAAGAAAACAAAGCAACCAAATCCATATTGTGTGTTTGTTTTCTATGAAAGTAGACAAAACAGTCTAAGTTTTTGGTGATTGAGAAGTGCCTTTCACATGAAATGATACTCAACATCACTCATCATTAGGGAAATACAAATCAAAACCACACTGAGATACCACCTCACGCCAGTCAGAGTGGTTAAAATGAACAAAGCAAGAGACTATAGATGCTGGCAAGGGTGTGGAGAGACGGGCACCCTCTTACACTGTTGG
>NC_043706.1:74058836-74073130 GCF_006229205.1 Suricata suricatta | reverse complement strand
GATAGCTTAGGTTAAGAAGCTGTGCGCTCCTGGAAATGAGCTGGGAGCTCCCACATTCTACGCGCGCACCCGGGCCTCCACCCGCCACCGACTCCTGGCTGAGGGTCCTGTCGGTGCGGGTCTTATTTCTTCCCTGTGGGGACCCAGAATTCGCGCAGTCCGTGCAGGGGGCGGGGTGTGTCATGGAAATGCGGTCTGTGGTCCCGTTCCCAAAACCAAGTTCGAATTGCTCGCGCCTGGTGCAGTCGCAAATCCGGCCGCTTCCCGCAGGGGAGCGCGCCTCTCCAGAGCAGCCGCTTCTCACAGCCACAGGTGCCTCTGATTCCCCGCCGAGATGGCTTAGGGCTGGGGGCTATTCCTCCTCTTGCGCCCGCTGCCCAGCAGTTATCTATGGAGTGGGTTTCTGTCTCTGAGCGCAGCCAAGCGTTCTATACCTCTTCCCCAGAGACAGTTCTACGAGCGCGTTCCGACTCTGTCTCTTCCCTTTGTCTCCCGGGCGCCCCGCACTTGCGCCACGTTGGGCTGGGGTTCTTACCTCCCCTGCCCGTCCGGGCTGGCCCGTCCTCGGATCTCCCCCGTTCGCCCCCACTCACTCAGGTATCTTTGAGGTTCTATTCCTTCTGGAGTTTGTATTTTCTCCTTCCGCTCTCTCAGTTGAACGTAATATCCTTCTCAGTTCAAAAAACTGTGTGGAGGGAGTTTACAGAGCTCCCTTCCTCTCCGCCATCTTGGCTCCACTCCCTGATGAATGGATCAAGAAGATGTGGTATATATACACAATGGAGTACTACATGGCAATGAGAAAGAATGACATATGGCCATTTGTAGGAAAGTGGATGGACCTTGAGGGTGTCATGCTAAGCAAAATAAGTCAGGAGGAGAAGGACACATACCATATGCTTGCACTCATAGGTCTAACAGGAGAACAGGAGAAACCTAATGAGGACCATGGGGAGGAGAAGAGGGAAAGAGAGTTGGGGAGAGAGAGGGATGCAAAACCTGAGAGACTGTTGAATACTAAAAACGAACCGAGGGTTGAAGAGGGAGGGGGAGGAGGAAGGGAGGTGGTAGTAATGGAGGAAGGCATTTGAGGGGAAGAGTACTGGGTGTTATATGGAAACCAATTTGACAATAAACTATTAAAAAAAAGAGAGAGGGAAGTGCCTTAAACAACTCTGAGGAAACCATAGTGACAATTAACCTAAATCTCAGGATGATCAACCCTTGGTCTCATGGCAACCTGTTGTTCTCTCCCCTATTCCTAGTTACTGGTAGCCAAGGCAAATATTTCCCACCAATGCATGAACACTTTGCTCCCATTTTGCACACAGTCTGCCTTATTATTACACATAAAGATGGAACAATCACCAACCACTGATGAACAAGTAACTGGAATGAAAGAAAAATGGTATAATTATTCTCTGGTATGAACAATAAGTCATTAGAAAGCACATGATTTTGTGACCTAGTATTTAACAGCTACATAGCCAAGAATAGAAATAAAAGCTATGTACTTCTATTTCACACTGGTGAGTCATAGAATAATATGATCCTGAGCTAAAAGAGACCTTAGGGTTATCAATGGCTCTGTAATAATTCACCAAAATCAATTCACTGATTCACAAACACCAAAACCAAAAATATATTTGCAAATCTCTTGCAATTAAATACACTACACTACACCACAATACAATACAAACAAGGTCCAGGATAATCTGTGAAAGCAAAGATTGAAAGAAGGAGAACAAAACACTACTGTATGACAGGATAGAGAAATATGAGCTCACCATATGTCTTAGGATAAGCACCTATGTGTTCAGAAGAAATATTTTGATGAACCACTGAGTACTGTGGGTAAGAAGCCAGAAGAATCCTCAACCAATCAAAGAAAAATTCCTGATCTGCTATGAAAAATAAATGTAGAAGAGAAAAGAGGAAAAAATATGAGAGGGAGGGGTAGTTGCCCTGAAGACAGAGTACTTGGAGGAAGTGAGAATGTCTGCTAACAATAGGGAAGAGGCACTTTGGAAGATGAAAACTTCACATGAGGATATTTGAATGGAAATTCTGTTCATAAAAGAATATAACGCTCTCCATAACCCCAAAAAATTTCAATAAAGTATATTCAACAAAAAAATCACAAAAAGTTTTTCATAATTGGAGTTCATCTGGAAATCAGTTAAGGGGCCACATTCCATGTCCTGGCTTACAGAGTCAATAGCTAAGTGTAAAGTAGGGAGAATTTTTAATTTACACATGGAAACTGGGAGGCAGAGATTAGATTGACTGGAACTGGAGAAGAGTATGATTTACAGAGAGAAAGTGGGAGAGACCCAATAAAAGTGAGAACTATCCATCATAGATGGCCAAGGATCTTTTAGCAACAGTAATATTTAATATCCAATGTTAGTGTTGTTTCTGTTTTGTAAATGTGCCCCCATTCAATTACTCCAAAACCTTCATTAACTGTAGGTTACAGCAGTATAGCTTATGTCTGATATACTTTCCTACCAATAACAATTATAAAAACATAATTGTTTTGGACAAAATATGAAACAAATTTCTGAAACCATTGGAGAGCAATAAAAAGCAGGCAAGATAAGGAGATATGAGCCTTGAAAGAAGGGAAGGACACTAATTCTACCTGCATTTAACAGACTTCTATTTACAGTGCTCTCTAACTGCCACTGACAGTACTTCCCAGGTGCTCAGGAATGGAGCCCAAACAGAAAAGAGACGTCCCTATAGAGTCAGAGGTCACTGTTTGGGGCTGCGAATTTGGGTGGAAGAGGAATCCCAGAAAGGAGAGAGCTACAGAGGAGTCACAAAAACTTACAGAGGATAAAGGTCCAATGTCCTCAAGTTGTTACTGACACCTGAACTACCATGCAAAGAACAGGAATCCAGTAGAAAGCAGCAGCTGTGCAAGGAATAGAACTGAGTAGAGATTTCAGCAGCTGTCTAGTAGCATAGGCACAGAAATGAAGATCAGGTCCTACATTCCCACTAAAAGGTCAGAAGACCTACACTTTAGAATTAAAGGCCATATCTCAGAACTAAGGACTGAACCTTTAGACAAAAGACAAAACCAAAATGAAGCCAGCCCAACAAAGTTTAGAACCAAGGCTCCATAGGATCAGGGTCATCAACCAACCTTCTTCAGCATATTATCAAGTTTCTACACTATCATCCACAATATTCAATATACAAAACAAATTAATAGACATGCCTAGAAGGATAATGTAATACTGTCAATAGAATGAGATGACTAGATGCCCTGGATAATGGAATTAACAGCCAAAGTTTTTAAATAACTTTATAAATATTTATTTGACAAAAAAAGAATGCATATGAGTGAATAATTTCAAAATAGATGTAGAGATTCTTTTAACTAAAGTTTAAAATTGAATTTAAAAGTATCTAAAATGTTTTAAGGGATAAAAACAAATTAAATACTAAAAGAAAGAACCAGTGAACCAATGAACTTGAAGAAAAGTCAATAGAACAAGAAAAAAAGACTGAAGAAAATTTTGAGAAATGATCATCTTCAGTATGAAAGTATATACCCATAAATATTGTAAAATAATTGTGGGAATAGAATAGAACATTTTTAGAACTACAAGATCTCAAAAAACTAACCATCCACACACTTCAAAGCTACAGAAGAAGCTAACCAATCAAAATGAAGGTGTAAGTTCTAATACAGGAAGGTAAGTGACAGAACTCTTTTGAGTGTTTGAGGACATTGGGCAGAGAAAAGAATTAAATTCTCATCTTCCATGGTAAGTAAGCAATGAATATTGCCTGAAATGGAAAACTCAAGAAGTAACAGTGTAAGTATGTCTTTTGGAACTATGGATAGTAGCAAAATAATGAGCCAAAGAGTAGGAATAGTGGCCTCTGGAAGAAGAACTTTGAGTCAGGAAGGTGAAGCCTTCAGGGACCTGCTCTCTTTCATAAGCACTGCAGAATACTTGACTTTTTAGATAATAAGCCTAGTTAACCTGAATAAACAAAGGAAGAGAAAATCTGGAACTTAATCATAAAATAAAAAATGATTCTTCCAGTTAGAGAAAAAAATTTCCACTTTACAAACCCAATATTAATAAGGCCAAGAACAGCAGTTGATACAGTTCCATGGGGGGAAAAATACTTCCTTTTATCAGAAACCCTTCCACAAGATGTTTGAAATCTGTTTTTTCATGACTCTAAATCTGGTTGGCTTTCTATTTTAACACTTGATCTCTTTGCAAAGAGTATCTACACAGTAATATACTGACACTGACTCTTGCTAAATGTTTTCTACAGACTAATGCCAATGATTGATAGCCTAATTCCAATACCTAAGCCTTTCACATGATTCAACTGATGCCAAAACTTTTTAATGTCACACATTTGAAAAATAAAGAAGACACACTCATTGGGTGCCAAGCCAAAAGAAAAAAAAAAAGATGGCAACTACCCCACCTCCCTCCTACTCCTCCCACCTTCATGGAAGATTGTCACAGGTCTGGACATAATTCCATTTGGAGCAGGATATCAAAGTTTTCTCCTGAACCATGGCTAAAGTGAAAAATTCCCCATTTTTCTCATTCTGGTGAGAATTAAAATAGCAGGGCTGAGTCAGAGTATAGTTTTATCAGGCTGGATATAATGACCATAACAGTAGCCCCAGTCTGTCAAGGTTTCTAACTCGTGGAGAAAAACTCCCAACTTTTGTTCATCAAAACTGAGTTGGTTTTCACATGCCCTCAAACCTAAAACCACCTAAATAAAATGAGGGGGATAATAAAAGGAGAGTCATTCTCATTGATTTGCCTCTTCTAAAACTAATTCAGAGAAAAAGGAATTCTAAGTATGGTTACTCAACTATCAAGGCAAACAACTTTAATAATTCAGGATATTTTTCTCTTGGGACTTATTGAACAATACAAAGTTTGATGTTTGAACATGCTTACAGCCAAAACTCCTAGAATTTAAATAAAAATTTGAAAAGAAAAAAAAAACAGTGTCTAACTCATGGATGCCCAATAAATATTCACTTAAAAATTAAATAAAAGGGGGAAGGGGGAAGGGGAGAGATGGTCATGGAGGAGGGCACTTCTGGAGAAGAGCACTGGGTGTTATATGGAAACCAACTTGACCATAAACTATAAAAATAAATAAATAAATAAAAACATAATTATTAAATAATAAGTCTTTGTCTTTAAAAAATAAAATAAACCCCCAATATTTGCTTTGTTTTTGCTTTTGAATGGTTGTTAAATCCTCTCTGCAAAGGAAAGTCTCCAAACATTAGCTGAATCCTGTTTTAACTTTTTCATCCCAACCTTAAAGAATGACTATCAGAAAGAGAACTGTAAGAACTATCTGCCACTATCATAGTGTTAAGGAGAGGGGAAAAATAGTAACCTCAAAACTACATTATATATATTTGTTTAGAGGATGTTTGGTGGTCTTTAGTTTGTTGTTGGATTTTTTTTGTTGTTTTTTGTTTGTTTATTTGGTTTTTTTGGGTTTGGGTTTTAGGGGGCTTTTTTTTCTTTTTTCTTTTCTTTTTTTTCTTTGTTTATTTCTTTTACATTGCATTTCCATCCTGCTAAATGGCAAGAACCACTTACTGATTCAATTACTCTAGGTCTCCAAACCACATATTGATCACTGTTTATTGCATGTTATACAATGGAAGCTTATCAATATAAATAGCTTTGTTTTATATTTTGTTTATTTGATGATTTCTATAGACTTTAAGTTTCTTACAAAACTGAATTTCACCTGACTAGAAAATAAGACCCCGGAGATCTAATTGTCCTTTTACTGGGCTTATGTAATAGATACATCTATGAAGATTTAGAGAAGTTCTGCAGGAACTGGCTGTACTCTGAGAGATTCTACAGTCTTACAGGAGGGCTAAACATAAAAACCCAGGAAGACAATAGCTTGCAGAATGGCTCCTGCACAAGCCTGAGGAATCACAAAATATTTTATGTAAATCTTTGCTAGACCATCCACTTAACTTGGAACTGAATGCCATGGATTATAAAAGAAAATAAATGCCAGTGGTCATCCGTCTCCTTATTTTCCTTCCTCTTCTTCTGTGACAGGCAGTATGTTTTCATTTTTTAAGCATTTTCTGCCAGGATAATTGGAGCTGATGACAAATGTAGTATTAATGACCCAATCTCTTTGGACCATGCAGTGGCTGCACTGAAGCTGCTCTGCATCTTGTTTTTTCACTCAGTCTTTGAGAATTCAGTCCTAAGGATTCAGATAAATTAGCAAAACATGCCCAGCAAAAGCCTATCCTACTGCTAGCACTCAGCCCTTTTATAATGCCACATCCTGTCTCCTCTTATTCATTGAAGAGAGATCTGCTCTCATGAAGGCAGACCTGCTCCCCAAATTCAAAGTGTTTCATCAGAAACAAAGGTTTAATCTTTCCTTGGCTTATTTCTGCCTAAAACCTAATCCAGGAAGTAAGGGTTATAACTGACTCAATTTTTTTTTTTTATCTTACCTAGGGATTCAGAATAACAATCAATTTATTCTTATAGACAGGTTTAAGTGACCATACTGTGCTTAATATTTAAGCCTAAACACAAACTACTTCTCTTCTTAGGGTAAATGATCATATCAACATTCTGTGAATTAGTCCTACACAAACTGCTTTAGGCTTTCCTTTTTCTCATCCTCCAAAATGATTCTTGCAAAGAGAATTTTAAGAAATTTACTGCTCACTATGACACTCATTTTTGACTAAACTAGTTTAATGAATGGGTACAGCGGGTAATATAAAAGTAACTTCTATTTGAATATAGAACACATATGAGTTCTAGTATTATTTAAATAACAAGTTTCTATTACTACTTGTTTAGTTATTGTTCTTAGTTTGGATTCCTTGGATACATACCAACTGATAGGAATGATGTGAGGGTTTTTTTCTCATGTGTCCACTGGATAAATAATTAACTGTTCAGTATTCAATAAATTCAAATATGTTATTTTGCTCTGCAGAGAAATCTTCAACAGAAAATGATTTTTAAAAGAAGAGAAAAGTTACCAGAGTGAATCTCCTATTCTAATAGAAGTTTGAGATAAATATGCAGAGGGTATTTTTGTTAACTATCCAATTCCTCAGTAAAAGTGGTGAAAATATTCTCTGTAAGTTGTCTTCTTCCCCTTTAGTAAAATCACCCACATGAAGAAAGCGATCATTTGGCAGTTGGAAGAGGGAGTAAGGTTAGGCAGTGAACTAACCTAATCCAATCTGAGTGAGGGTAATCTAACCTGAGTAACAACTTGGAACAGGATCATGGCAAGCATCTAGGACTACTATTTACATGAGAACATATCAGGTCTTATCAGAGAAAGAGTAAAGAAAGCTTTGGGA
Organism: Suricata suricatta; assembly: GCF_006229205.1. NCBI lineage: Eukaryota > Metazoa > Chordata > Mammalia > Carnivora > Herpestidae > Suricata > Suricata suricatta. Next base: position 74,065,740 of record NC_043706.1, on the reverse strand, counting down.
CTAGGAGTCAATACTAGGTAACTAAAGTTAAAACACACAAAAAGAGACAAGAAACGGTATGCTCAGTCAGCTGAGGATCTAACTCTTGATTTCAGCTTAGGTCATAATCTCACCATTCGTGAGATGGAGCCCTGCATCTAGCTCTGCGCTGATAGTTCAGAGCCTACTTGGGATTCTCTGTCTCCCCCTCTCCCTGCCCCAACCTCTGCACATGCTCGCTTGCTCTCTCTCTCAAAATAAATAAATAATCATTTTTTAAAAATGATGTTTCCCAACCCCTTAAGGAGGAGGATAACTGATAACTGTCCATGAGTTAGGAAAATTGGTAAATGTGGTATAGGCTAATATTTTCACAGACTGGGAGCAGTAATAATGGCCATTGCTACAGGAAATCTACAATAGACTCTAACACTATATGTGAAATATTGAGGGACCCTCAAGAAGAAAGTGGATTTAGGATTAGGAAGGTGACATGAATTCCATAAAGAAAATAAGTGGGATATTATTTACATTATTATTTCTAACCAATGGCAAGTGTGCTAATGTCTGTTTAAATGCAGTGAGCATTCAATGAAGGAAAGGTAAGTAGGAATTCAGTACTTAGAGAAGTCAGGCTCTGATACTCATCTCCACCCCTCCTTGCACAGCCATGTGTCCATTCTATGCAGTGGTTCAGCTAAGTGGACACCTTAATACTCTTGACTTTTTAATTGATGATTTTATACTAAGTAAAGTAGTTTAAAATATTAAAAAGATGACATTGGATATAAATCTCATGACATACTAAAGATAAAACATATTATACAATACAAAAGAGAGCATATAAAGGAAATGAGAGAAGATGAGAAACAGCACACATCAAGATATAAAAAAAATCAAAATATATCAATTAATAACAATTTAATTTCTACTGCAAATTCTAAAGTTTGTGATAAAAGTCTCAAACATACATAAAATAGTGAGATACAATAAAAAATCATATAGCAACCATCATCAATTGATAATACTTTTCCAATTTACTTCATCTATATATTTTTAGCTGAATCACTTAAAAAATAGTCACAAACATCAATTTATTTCACTCCTAAGTACTTCAACATATATAACAGTTTTGCATATTTTCTCTTTCTGTTATACATATATATTTATTTATAGGTACTAACTACTTTCTCCCTCTATCTCCTTTTTCCCCTTATTATTTATATAAGTTTGTATGGGAAAAATTTTATAATTCACTCTTAGGTGAGACTGGGACTGAAATTATGGAGTAATTGATATAGCCATTGATTCACTTAGTAACTGCTGTGACTCATCACTCTGAGAAGAGAGAAAAACTCCTTCTTTATATAATGGAAGGCTGCATCTTGTAAGGTGGAAATGTAGTGCGTTGTGTGGAAGTTCAAATATGTGTATGAATATGCACACGGTGCTCAGGAGCAAAGTGGGTGGACTGAAACAATTACACCTTTGTGCCTGTTAGCTGTAATTCCACTCTTCTCTGTCCTGCTCTGTGACATTTGAGCTGGACTCTATAAGCATTTTTCCTTTGACAGATGATTTTGTGTTAAGTTTACTAATTATAATCCAACTTCATTTTACCAAAAAGGTGTTATGTAAGATTTCCAATGCCAATTCTTAATAAAATCAAAGACTTCAAAAAACTTGAATATTTTTTTGAAGTAATAAAAAAATTGCATCTTAAATCTTTAAAAAAAGAAGTAAGAGACAAAATCACATTTATACTTAAATTTAAAGGCAACGTCATTTTTTGCCTAAAAAAACACATATTGCACAGCCACATGTCTATTCTATGCAGTGGTTTAAGAAAACTGTCTAAGAACCATTTTAAAATAGTTTAAGTAAAATCTCTGCAGATTAGATCAATTCAGAAAAGGCAAAAGATTTTCAACATATTATATGAGCAAGTTGTATTTAAAAATTTTAATTCACAATATTAATTTTAAAATATGTAGACACATAAGTTGAGAGCCATGAAAGACAACTTAAATAAGTAGAAATATAGATAGATGATGTTCTATAATAGTAAAATATCAACTCATTAAATTAATATTGTCAAGATTAAAGCAATCTCAATCACTGTCTCACTGGCATTTTTTAATTTATTGTTTTATTTTAGAAAGAGAGAGAGAGTGCTCACACATGAGCTGGGGGAAGCAGGGGGGGGGGGCAGAGAGAGAGAGAGAAAAAGAGAGTCCTAAGCAGGCTTCACACTCTGCACAGAGCCTGGTGTGGGGTTTGATCATGACCTGAGCTGAAATCAAGTTGGACACTCAACCAACTGAGCCACCCAGACATCCTGGTACTTTTTTAAACATACAAATGAATTCTCAAATTCATCTGAAGGAAAAATAAGTGTGGTTAACTAAAATTAGGGAAGAAATTAATGGGGCAAAAACCCCTGCCTTACCATATGTTAAAATGTATGTTAAAAGTCATTATAACATACTGATGCAGTGTAAAAATCAACAGATAATGAAGTAGAGTAAGTTGCTCTGGAAGAGATTATAATATACATTGGAAGAAAAAAATATTTATGTATATGTATGTGCTGAGAAAAATCTTTATTTTGGGTAGGAGTGAGGAAAATCAATTAGGATCTTATATTTTATACCAAAACAATTTCTCATTTAACAATTAAATATAAAATAAATAAAAAAATGTTAAAAGGAAACATAATTGGATATTTAATGTCTAGATGGAAAATTACTTTCTCAACATAAGAGCAAAGGAAAATATCACAAACTGAATTAAAAATAAAGTAACATATGGGGAATAAATTTAATACAAAAAGATTAATATCCTTAATACATAAAGAACCTGCAAAAATGAATTAGAAATATCTTAGTACAAAATGAGCAGAGGACGTGAGCAGACCAGTCCCACAACCAAAAGGAACACAAATGGCTAATAAATACATCCTAAGATTTTTCAAAAAACATGGATCTTTAAACAGAGAAATGATAGTTTTCAAATTAAAAATATGATATATATAATACTGGGTTGAACACTGTAGTGATATGAGAAAAATAATCTAAAATTTGCTAGCATGACTATAAAAGGGTACAACTTTTTGATGAATAGATTGGACTCAAATATCAAAGTCTAAAAGTCTCAAAGTCTTTCAAGCCATTATCCCATTTCTTGAAACCTTAAGCAAATAATCAAAGAAAGATTTTTCAAATGTGGAGGATAGTTATAAAAAAGCAAGGAATCAGAAATAAACCATATGTCTGAAAATATGAGAATAGCTAAACAAACTATGGCTATCTATAAAATGGAATATAATAGTCATTAAAATCATAATTTTGAAGAATATTTAAGACAGAAACTTTCAAGATATATTATTAAGTAAAAGAGGAGAATAAAACTTGTAATAAAAATAAGTGTTTTTTCACTCTTCTCATATATATATGTATATATATATACACACACACATACGCTAAAAAAAAGGTTAACCAACATTACTCTATTTTTAGTAGCTTTTAATTTCCTCTTACCCTCTTCAATATATTCCAGATTCTCTGTGGAAATCCTCTATTACTTTTAACAGTACAAAAACCTATCAGAACCTCTCGTATTGTCATGTGTGAAGGGAACTGGCATACGTATTATTGACTCCACATTTGTGGTAAGTAATCAATTGGATAATTCAAAACCATTTACTCTAAATTACCAACACTGTGGCAAATGTATAGGTTGATCTTAATCATTTTCTTAGCATTTGAAATTGAAATAAATTATCCAAATTCCACATTTTCAGAATGACTATCTATTGGCAAGATTTAAATTGGATGAGAAAACAAGTTCTATTCTTACTTGAGTGTAAGCAGAATGAACAGTGAATGAGAGAAGAAACCAAGCAATTTCAAAATCATTCTACTGCAATTACCTGATATATAATTTTGAAAAATCAGCTGAGGTTGGCCCTTGATTTTTCATTAAATGTACTGAGTCTGAGACCCAGAAACCACAACTCTCCTCTAACTTTGACATGTCATTTCTACAACTGATTTATCACCAAAACAAGTCTGACTTTGGCAGTGCCAAGAGTTGTCATGTTTTACCTTAGTGGAATGAAAGGCCACCAGAATATCTGATGGTCTCTACAACTGCAGTTAATTTCAGTGGTTAACTTAGTATCTTCTGGAACCAACTTAAGTTTTCGAAAATCAGTGTCATTATAATCTTCCTCTATTTCCCTACCCTAAAAATAGACAAAGGAGTTTTCTATTCTAAAAGTGTAAATCTAATTTTGTGGTTGTTTTCAAAATTACCAAGGCATGACAAAAGCCCCGGAAAGAGTTTTAATGAAGACATGAAGACTGTTGTGTACAATCAACTCTGTTAATGAATTCCACTTTACATTCAGAGCTGCTCACAAAGGAGGGAGTTTCAAGGGCTAGGAAAAGGATAGGTGGCTTTAGAAACTGACCACTGATTCACTTTTCCAGCACTTTCTGAAAGAGGACCATAAACTGAGTAACAATCAGCAAATAGCACTCAAAACTATCCCCAATTTATTCACCAATTTTCTGGGAAGAAGACTGTATTACAAATTCTGAGAAGACTGTGTTTTATCACTTAAGAAGAAAACATTAGAATAAGAGTGTAAGAATTGATTTATCACTTTAGAAATTTTATTTGAATGAAATTAAAAGAAAAATACCAACCAAACTGGTAGAATAATGTAATTGATTGATTACATTTTCTTATTTTTTCACATAGAGAATAAGTTCTTAATGTTTTACCAGGAAGCAAGCCCTAATGAGAAATACATTTGTTTATACTAAGTTTTTATAATTTCCAAAATTAATTGTGCAAAATGTAAACTACATTTTATCAGTTTTAAGAAAGTTACATAAATGTCTTCATCATATCTACTGGTATGGTATCTGGTTTTGCCTATGGCTGTGACTATCATTCTGACTTTCAGTTAAACAGGTTTCAGGATCCAAACCAAAATGATACTAAGTAAGCAGACTTTCTCAGTGTTGTAGACTCTAATTTTGATTATTTTACATTATCTCTAAAATAGTTTTTAGCAGTGAATTATATCAAATATTATTAACATACATAAAATATTGTCATAAAATATTACAAATCAAAGTCAACCTGTGGGTTGAACACAAGTTCACTTTTGATTATAAATTTCAAAAATTTGCTTCCATGTCAAGAAAAAAAAGCAGCCGCATTAGCTGAAGAAAAAATTAGATCTTGATTCCGAGCTCGATATAGCTTTTACACCACAAACAATAAAACCCTAGCATGTTGAATCAGCGATGGTTCTCAAGGAGAAAAGATAGTTACACAATGAATTTATGTGTTTTGTGATATAAATAACCAATACTTGATGGCAATTCATTACCCAAAAACAGGAAAAATTCAGTTTTTTACAAACTGTAAAAATGAGATATCAGATATAGTTTTAATTAAGAACTAAGTTAATTACCAGGGAGCCTGGGTGGCTCAGTCAGTTAAGAACTAAGTTAATTGCCAAAATCCATATCTGACTGAATCTATTATGTCTTCATTTACTTTGAAAAATGCCTGATTATTTTGTAGCCTGAAACAATAATTCAAAATGGTATCTCTCCTGAATCCTTTCCTTTACTACATTTTTTCAAATTGTATTGAAGAAGAAAGCTCTGAAATCTGCAACTTGTATACATGCTAGTGAGCACTGACCACTTCTGACATTCAGTCCAATCTGTATGCTACAAGGATGTGGGCCTAGTTTGAAGATAGATTTTTATTTTCATTCACATATCAAAGGTATATGTCATTGGGGTTGATTTAAGGGAAACTATAACTGTGAGTATTTCTACTGACATGAAATACACTTCAGGGTTTACTTGGCAAACAACAAATAATAATAAGAATATCGTTCTGGAAAAAGTGGTTTTGCACATTCTGATGGCGAAAATAAAAAGAGGCAAAAAAGGGAGGAAGGGAAGAAGAGAACTTGCATGAAGATTCAATCTGTCTTTTGAATTTCATTGTCTTTATTTTGTGTTTGATTTGAGGCTATGATTTAGTGTTGTATATTTTCTAAAAAAATGTCTGTTTGCCTCTTAAGTACATGTTTCCTCTTGAATATCTTTATAATCCATAATTAAACTTTAAATTTTCTATTCATTTTCAACCTATATAATTTCCCCAAGCTATCTGGTTTTGCTCATGAATGTGATTTACAAGAACTCTTAAAATAATTATCCAATTTTTCTAAGTGTAAAATGTGAAGCTTGAGGGTATTTTTAGGCTCCCAGCGGTTTCAAGAAATAATAAAAAGCCCCCCCCAAAAAAGCAAAAGAAATGGCATAATGACAGTATGAAGTTGAGCTCAATATCCCCATATGAAAAGGGCAAAATGTTTGAAAGCCTCTTCTTGGTAAATCTAAATATTGTCAGGAAAGTTATCAAAACTAAATAGCAAAGGAACCCAAGGTTCATCAGCTTCTGATTGTTTTCTCAAGGCCTTAATGCTGATTGATTACCATTTCTAAATAACAAAAGAATAGAAGCACAGATTTCATAATGCTTTTTGAGGAAAAAGAAGTCAGAAAGTGGTTATTTTTCTTAAGATAATGCTTGCTCCTTTAGGCAAGATGTTATTGGAATCATTTTTGTTAGAAAGCCTTTCAAAAATTTCTTCACTGATGCCCTGCCTTACTAAACAAAAAATGCTGCTCTTTGTCTCATACTTTCTTGATGACGTGGACACTTGTCCTAGAAGCATCCATTATTGTTATGCACAGTTTGTGATATGGAGGTGCCTCTAGAAGCTGCCAGGGAATGTAGAACCATCTTTCTTTGGTTGAGTGGCTTTTATATTTCTTCTGACTCCACCAATCAGCCATGATAGTGTCAACTGCTATCTCTCTGT
>NC_043706.1:74038483-74058736 GCF_006229205.1 Suricata suricatta | reverse complement strand
TATATATATTTACTAAATACTAGTTTACCATGAGAGATATGTTTGGGTAATTTCTAGGATCAAGTCTACATTCTAAATAAATAGTTACCAGAAGTCCAAAGTCCAAGAAATTAATTCTAATTTTTTTTCATACCATAGCTCCTCTATCATCATTTTTGTCATTGAACTATGTCAAAGAGTTGGGGAAACATAAAGCATACCATATGGTTATATAAGAAAAATGACCTTTTATGGGTAACTAAACTTTTATTGAGCACTTAGTGTATGCCAGACATGATAAATCCCTTAGTGTATGAGCCCTTTGAGAGCAAAGATTTAATCCTATTTTTATATCTGAAGGTTTTTGCACAATAAATGTGTGATAAGTATATGTAGAAAAGAGTAAGTGGTGGAATGACAATATTCACTTTGCCAAAAAACAACAACAAAACTGAACTCAAAAAGTTAGGTGATTTGCCCAAGTTTATATAGTTAGTAAGTGGCAGAATCATGACTTTAACCCAGATCCTTTAATTTCTAATCTTTTGCTTTCCCCATTATACCATCTGGTATGTGAAATTAACCTGTATATTAAAATCTATATAGTAATGATTATACAACTTAGACTCCAAAACACAGTAGTTTAAATAAGATGTAAATTTATTTCTCTCACATAATTCATGAGAGGGTGGTCCTAAATCCTTGAGATGACCACAATCCTCAATCTGCTGCTTTCCCTCTGCTTTTAAGGGGGATGCTCCAGCTAGGGTATCTCTTGGCCAACAGGAAAAAAGAAAAAGTCCAGTGAAGTGCAGCTGAATTCCTTTCAAGGGACATGCTCCAGAAGCTATCTGTTCACATCTTTGTGGCCAGAATCTCTCCACATAGTCAACTGGAACTATATGCCAACTAAAATGTGGGTATTGTATTATCAGAGGAGTAGATTAATATAATTGGATAACTAGCAATCTGGGCCATAGACCATTAACTACATACTGTTGATAACTGGCAAGACTTCTTCCTGTTGTTTGTTCTTTTGATTTCTCACTATGCATTTATAATGTAAGAGGAAGAGGAAGAAATTATACTTTAATCGTTCCATTTATCCAGGACTAGTAGCTCCGACTAAAAGAAGTTTGAGGGGATTGAAAACTATTTCAGTTACAACTGTCATTACTATGCATCAAGAAATAAGGGCAAGTTCAACATGGTGGGCTGAACACATACATTTGTCTTCCTGTCTCCCCAAATTCCTTGGAAATGCAGAAAAGATAAAAGCCCTGGAAAATAGAGCAAGTTGCCTTTGCTAACCAAAAATGTTAAAGTATTCATGGAATACAAAGAGCCGATAAGACTGGATTAAAACCAAAACAGGCAAAACCCCAACAACAACAAATGTTTAAGGGCACCACCACAAAAATGAAAACTATTCTGACCAATGTGGCATCAGTGGCCACAGCGGAGCATGATAGGGAATTGGGACATTAAGCATTGCTTGTTGGATAACTGGGCTCAGTTGGTATTTGCCACCAAGATTAAGCAGTAAAAACTACTTTCCAAAAAATAGGGTGATTACCAAAGGGCAGAGTTTCAGGGTTTTTGCCCAGAAGGAACTCTATGATCATTATAAAAAAAGAAAAATCAAAGTAACTCCAACAAAGAGTGAAATTATAAAAGTACTTTGCAATGGAGTACTTCATTCATTTGTTTGTTTCTTTGTTTGTTTGGTAGTGGTGGGAGTGCCTGAGTGATTAATACTCTACTCTCATAAACCATGAAAGGAAACTTCCCTATTGACACATTCTGCCCACTAACCCAGAGTTTAAAAATCAGTCTTTTAATCCAGGGGACAGGATAAGCAAAAATAATTTCTTGGGAAAATTCACACCAGTAACCTATAATTATATATTTGGTCCATTTATAAATATAAATGGATAATCAATAATCATCAGACAAAAATCAAGGTGATAGATATAACGTTTTGAAAATAAAGTTGGATGAATTTTTCAAGTTATTATGTTGTCCTTTATCCGGTCCACCTATGTAGTCCTACCCATGTAGGCTAACCTCAGAGGCATAGTACCTGAGGGCAGAGTAAGGTACCATCTAACAAAATCCAGAGGATAGGGAAAGGAGGCTGCGACATGGGAAGAGTTTCCACAAGATAACAAGGGACTGAAGAAGCCTTTCAAGAGACAAGACGGGGGAGAAAGACAATATCCTTCCATCTTCTCACTTCCAACCCACCCACCTTGCATGCTGTTCAAGGTGGTAAGACCATACCTGGCAAATAGAAGTATGAAATGAAATCTCATTTTCCAAAGTAAATAAGAATGCCAGGGAAAGTATTAAAAAGAAGTGGCTGCTATGTTTGCAGAGAGCTATCTGAAGAGTTAACACATATGTTAATATAGGTTTGATCATACTCCAGGCCTTGTGGGCTCTATGGCAGCAGTTTTAATAGATCTGCTCCATGGCATCTGCCACCATCTCTTTGTCAAAGCAGCTCTTGCAAAGGTCACTAAAAAACTAAGTCACCAAAGACCACAGGCATTTTTTTTTGGTCTTCATCTTACTTTAATTCTCAATATTATTTTATACTATCATAACTCACTTGCTTCTTAAATAAAGTCTTCTGTTCCTTTGGTTTTCGTCATGTGGAATACCCTTGCCTGCCCACTCCCTCTCTGTCTCCTTTGCACTTTCCTCCACTTCATAGCCAGGGTCCTGGAAGAAAATACATGACACACTACAGTTAGAAGAAGACTCTTTCCACGTGTGTCAGGGTTAAAGTGAGGCACCTAGGGACGAGTCAGCAGGAAGTCATTACCTCTGTGTTTAAAGGGACAAAAGGAGGAAAAGCTGTTACCCAGGCCAAGAGACTGCTTGGGCCCCTGGAAGACAGGTTGCCTGAGAAGAGTTCTAATAAAGAAGTATAGCCTCACCAGAACCATATCCAGGCAGTGAAGGAACAAAGAGGGAGTGGGAAGTAAATCCCCTAACCTCTTTCTCTTCTTACCCTCAAATCCCACTAATGGTTCCTATTAGTTGGCCTAACTAAAGCCAGAGGCAAGGAAGCCAGGTGGCCCAGCCTGAAGAGGTAAACCCCCCTCTCTCAGCATGCAACCTAAAAATCATCAACATGTTGCTCCACTGCCCAGCTATTAATTAAAATTTAATTTAAATGTTGGAGCTCCCTACAGTTAGAGCTCAGGCCCTCTCTGCTTATCACTCTGTCCTCTGTATTGGGCAAATTCATCTGTGCTCACAGCTTCAATTCCTATCTATAATCAAATGATTTGCAGATATATCTCTCTTGCCCAATCTCTCCTCTGAGTTCTAAACTGGAATATTCACTTGACTTCTCCATATGGATATACAAAAGGAACTAAGTCTCCTCAAATTGAACATTTAAAAATTATCTCAGGGTCACTCCTACCCCTTGCTGCCTCCCACGCAATATAAAACCCAGTCCTCTTCCTATATTTTCTCTTGAATGGCACTAGCATACATTCAGTAACCAAGCCAGAAACCTGGGAATCATCCCTGAGACATCCCTGTCCCTTGCCTTCCACATCTAACCTAAAAGATCTTTACTTGTCTACTTCTTTCTATCTCTACTGACTCATCCTAGGACAGCTTCCCACCTGAACTACTGTAATAACCAGTAGTTATAATTACCACTCCTCTTCTATCCACTTGATTGCTCAAAATTCTCCAAAGTCACGTTGATTTTTTAATTATGTAAATCCAATCCAATCACACCACCCCATTCCATCCCTACTTCAGTTTAAAACTTTCCCACAAGGTGCCTCCTTAGCGCAGTAGGCAGCATGTCAGTCTCATAAAACTTTCCCATTGCAGGGCGCCTGGGTGGCTCAGTTGGTTAAGCGTCCAGCTTCAGCTCAGATCAAGATCTCACAGTTCGGGGGTTTGAGCCCCACATGGGGCTCTATGCTGACAGCTAGCTCAGAGCCTGAAGCCTGCTTCAGATTCTGTGACCCCCTCTCTCTCTGACCCTCTCCTGCTCACACCATCTCTCTCTGTCTCTCAAAAATAAATGAAAAAACATTAAAAAAATTAAAAACTAATAAAAAAATAAAACTTTCCCATTGCTCTTAGAATACCAGAAGTATTAACATAGCCTACAAAGTGCTATGAAAAAAACTCCTACCTGGATCTCCATTACCCTCAGTCCTCAGGCTGCCTTGGCCTTCCCTCAGATCTTTGAATAAACTACATTTTTCCATACCACAGTGCCTTTGCACATACTCTTCCCTCTTTCTGAAACACTTTCCCTCACTCTTGTTTTTTTTTTTTAATTTAAATCCAATTTAGCTAACATATAGTGTATTATAATTTCAGGAATAGAATTTAGTTATTCATCACTTACATGTAACACCCATTGCTCATCCCAAAAAGTGCCCTCCTTAATTCCCATCACTCATTTAGTCCATCCCCCTGCTCAACTCCCCTCCAGCAACCCACAGTTTGTTCTCTGTTATTTAAGAGTCTCTCATCGTTTCCCTCCCTCTCTGTTTTTATCTTATTTTTCCTTCCCTTCCCATATGTTCACCTGTTTTGTTTCTTAAATTCCACATATGAGTAAAACCATATATTTATCTTTCTCTGACTGATTTATTTAGCTTAGCATAATATACTACAGTTCCATCCACATGCTGCAGATGGCAAGATTTCATTCTTTTTGATCACTGAGTTATAAATATTTCATTGTATGTGTCCCATCCCTATTTTATCAATCTATCAGTCAATGGATATTTGGCCTTTTTCCATAATTTGGCTATCATTGAAAGTGCTGCTATAAACATCAGGGGGCATGTGTCCCTTTGAATCAGCATTTTTGTATACTTTGGATAAATACTTAGTAGTGCAATTGCTGGGTTGTAGAATAGTTCTATTTTTGTTTTTTGAGGAAACTTCCATACTGTTCTCCAGAGTGGTTGCACCAGTTTGCATTCCTATCAACAGTGCAAAAGTGTACCTGTTTCTCCACATCCTCACCAACTTCTGTTGTTTCCTGTGTTGTGAATTTTAGCCATTCTGACAGGTGTGGAGTGGCATCTTATTGTGATTTTGATTTATATTTCCCTGATGGTGAGTGATGTTGTGTATCTTTTCATATGTCTGTTAGCCACCTGGATGTCATCTTTGGAAAAGTGCCTATTCATGTGGTATGGCCATTTCTTCACTGGATTATTTGTTTTTTGGGTGTTAAGTCTGATAAATTCTTTATAGATTTTGGATATTAACCCTTTATCAGATATGTCATTTTTGAATATCTTCTCCTATTCTGTCAGCTGCCTTTTAGTCTTACTGATTGTTTCCTTCACTGTGCAGAAGCTTTTTGTTTTGAGGTGCCAGTAGCTTGTTTTTGCTTTTGTTTCCCTTGCCTCCAGAGACATGTCTAATAAGAAGTTGCTGTCACCGAGGTCAAAAAGGTTGCTGCCTGTTTTCTCTTCTGGGATTTTGATGGTTTACTATCACTTTTAGGTCTTTCAACCATTTTGAATTTATTTTTGTGTATGTTGTAAAGAATTGGTCCAGTTTCATTTTCTCCACGTCGCTGTCCAGTTTTCCCAACATGTTTGTTAAAGAAACTATCTTTTTCCTACTGGATATTCTTTCCTCCTTTGTCAAAGATTAGTTGCCCACACATTTGTTGGTCCATTTCTGAGTTATCTATTCTATTCCATTGATCTGAGTGTCAGTTTTTGTGCCAGTAGCATACTGTCTTGATGATTACAGCTTTGTAATACAAGCCAAAACCTGGGATTGTTATGCCTACAGCTTTGGTTTTCTTTTTCAACATTACTTTGGCTATTCAGGGTCTTTTCTGTTTCCATACAAATTTTAGGATTGTTTGTTCTAACTCTGAGAAGAATATTGGTGTTATTTAGATAGGAATTGCATCGAATGTGTAGATTGATTTGGGTAGTATCAACATTTTAACAATATTTATTCTTCCAATCCATAAGCATGGAATATTTTGCTTTTTCTCTGTGTCTTCTTCAATTTCTTTCATACATTTTCTATAGTTTTCAGCATACAGATCTTTTACCTTTTTAGTTGATTTATTTCTAAGCATTTTATGGTTCTTGGTGCAACTGTAAATGGGATCAATTTCTTGGTTTCTCTTTCTACTGCTTCATTACTGGTGTATAGAAATGCAACCCATTTCTGTACATTAATTTTATATCCTGCAACTTTGCTGAATTCATGCATCAGTTCTAGCAATTAACATAGTACTGGAGGTCCCTAGCCTCAGCAACCAGAAAACAAAAAGAAATAAAAGGCATACAATTTGACAAAAAAGAAGTCAAACTTTCACTCTTCGGAGATGATATCATACTCTATGCAAAAAGCCCAAAAGACTCCCTCACTCTTCTAACTCAGCTTTCGAATCTTACCATGAATTTTACTTTTCATGAAAGCCTTCCCTGACTCTCCAGACAGAATCCATTTCTCTGTTACATTCCATAGTAACATGTTCCTTTCCTCTACAGCATTTATATTTATCTGTAATTATACTTTACATGATTATTCAATTAATAAAATTGAACATTATTCTATTTCTGTGAAAGTAGTGTCTTAAAACAATAATGATTATAATTTCTCATGATTCTGAGGTGTTGTGGAGTATTCTTCATGCTACTCCACTCAGCTGTTGGGTAGATTAGAGACTAGGCTTGGCTAGGATAGTGGGAACTGCTGAAACTCTCTCAATATCTGATGTTTCATCTTCGAGAAAGTTAAAACAGGCTTCTTTACAAGATGGCAATAGTGTTCTAAGGAGGTAAGAATAGAAGTTCCTATGAAGGAGGAGAGGAAGTCTAATAACATCATGTAAGTTTCATTCTGTTGGTCAGAGTAAGTCATAAGCCAATCCAGATTCTAAGTGTGGAAAAATAGATTCTATCTCTCAATGGAAGGAGCTATAAGTAATTTGTAACCATGTTTAATATCCCACCCTGCAGCAAGTATGTCTTTCTTGCTCATTGTTGGATCCCCACTTATTTACTCAAAATATGTTTGTGGATTGTGTCTTTTACTGTGCAGAAGCTTTCTTTTTATTTTATCTTTTGTATGTATGTATGTATTTTGAAAGAGAGAGAGACAGAGAGAGAGAGTAGAAGTAGGGGAGGATCAGAGAAAGAGGGAGAGAGAGAGGATCCCAAGCAGGCTCTGCACTTTAAGGGAATGACTGATGCAGGGCTTTAACCCAAGAACTATAAGATCATGATCCGAGCAAAAACCAGGAGTTGGACACTTAACAAAATGAGCCACCCAGGCACCCCTGTACAGAAGCTTTCTATTTTGATGTAGTCCAATAGTTTATTTTTGCTTTTGTTTCTCCTGCCTCAGGAGACATATCTAGAAAGAAGTTACTATGGCCGACGTCACAGAAGTTACTGCCTAAGTTGTCTTCTAAGATCTTTATTGTTTCAGGTCTCACACTTAGGTCTTTAATCCATTTGGAATTTATTTTTGTGTATGGTGTAAGAAAGTGGTCCAGTTTCATTCTTCTGCATGTTGTTGTCCAATTTTCCCAACATCATTTGTTGAAAACTGTCTTTTTTCCATTAGATATCTTTCTGGGTTCTCTACTCTGTTCCATTGATCTTTGTGTCTGTTTTTGTACCAGTGCCATACTTTTTTGATCACTATCACTTTGTAATATAATTTGAGGTCCAGAATTGTGATGCCTCCAGCTTTGTTTTCTTTTTCAAGATTGCTTTGGCTATTAAGCATCATTTGTGGTTCCATACAAATTTTAGGACTGTTTGTTCTAGCTCCTTGAAAAATACTCCATTAAATGTGTGCAAATGAAATGTACAATAAAAGTTTACTATCAAATTATATAAAGAACTGATAAAACTCAACATCCAAAAAACAAATACTCTAATTTAAAAATGGGCAGAAGACATGAATAGGCAGTTTTCCAAAGAAGACATCCAGATGGCTAATAGACACATGAAAAATACTTAACATCACTCACCATCAGGGAAATACAAATAAAAACTACAATGAGATATCACCTGAACCAGTCAGAATGGCTAAAATTCACAACACAGGAAACAACAGATGTTGGTGAGAATATGGAGAAAGGGGGAACCCTCTTACACTATTGGTGGGAATGCAAACTAACGCAGCCATTCTGGAAAACAGTATGGAGGTTCCTCAAAGCTAAAAATAGAACTACTCTGAGCAATTGCACTACTAGGAATTTATCCAAAGAATATAAAAACTGTGATTTGAAGGGATACATGCACCCTAATGTTTATAGCAGCATTATCAACAATAGCCAAGTTATGAGAAGAACTTACTGACCATTGACTGATGAATGAATAAAGAAGGGATAGTATATACGTACAATGCAATATTACTCAGCCATTAAAAAGAATGAAATCTTGCCATTTGCAATGACCTGGATAGAGCTAGAGAGTATTAAGCTAAGTGAAGTAAGTCAGTCAGAGAAAGAGTAATGTCATATGATTTCATTCATATGGAATTTAACAAACAAAACAAATAAACACAGGGTAGGGGGAAAGAGAAGAAAACCAAGAAACAGACTTTTAACCATAGAGAACAAACTGATGGTGGAGGTGATGGGTGGTGGGATGAGTTAAATAGGCGATGGGGATTAAGAAGGGCACTTATAAGGAGCACCAGGTGTTATATGGCAGAGCTGAATCACTACATTCTAAATCTGAGTGTAATGTCGCACTGCATGTTAACTAGCTGAAATTTATTATGTTTTTAAATTTTTATGCTTATTTATTTTTGAGAGAGAGAGACAAAGCATGAGTGGCGAGGGACAGAGAGAGAGGGAGACACAGATGCTGAGCTGTCAGCAAGAGCCTGATGAGAGCCTCTAACCCAGGAACTGCAAGATCATGACCTGACCAAAGCCGGACAATTAACTGTCTGAGCCACCCAGGCATCCTTTAACTAACTGAAATTTAAATATATATATTTTAAGTATATATATATATATACTTGTGAAGTATATATATGTGAAGTTTTTGATACATGCCAGGTGCTATGTATATAGTTGACACTCAAAAAGTATTTTTGGTAGAGAGAAGAGGGAGGGAGAAAAGAGTCTTCACAGGCACACATGCATGTACACACAGAATTCACAGACTGTGACACAGAGTCAGAGCTCTGTGGTTTCAATAAGCAAAAAAGTGCTACAAATCATAAACACAACATTTTATTCAATGTGGACATGGAATTCATCTGTAGTTGAATTAGGGTAATGTGACACCATGGAAATAGCTCAAAGCTCAAGGTGGGAGAATGAGGCTTCAAATACAATTTTCCCCCAATTGTGCAATTTTAAGCATGTGACTTTTATGGAACTCAGCACCTTCATCTATAAAATTGAAGTAGGGTTGAAACAGACTTTTGTCTGCTTTACTCATTGATGTAGCTCAGTACCTAGAACAGTACCTGGTAACATTAGGTAGTCAATAAATATTTGTTGAATAAATGAATTTTAAAAGAAACAGTTACTCTCCAACCTCCTTTCCAATTCTAATATTTTGTAACTCTAGTCCCTGTGGTTCCTTTTTTTCATGGTATTTTACTGCCAAATATATTCCACCTCCAGCAGCAGAAATACCTATACCCATTTGCTTCTATAATCTCAAAATACAAAGCTGTAAGTCCCTAAGCCTCTCTAGCTGAGAGAGAAAATATTTTCACCCTGACCAGATCAACTCACTACAGTTTTTAGTGGGTTTTGCTTATTTATTAAACAGTAACAAAAGGAATCTTTGAATTAGGGGAGCAATTACCCACATCATATTTTACAATACATACAACCCCAGAAGGCTCTGGTAAGTGTAACCTTCTGGTGGAGGCAGAGAGAAAGTTCCCTAAATATCATATTCCCCATTCAGGGCACACAAACTAACAGACCACAACATCATTTCACAGTTTGCTGTTGCTATTGGTTTTCTTCTAAGACAATGGCCCATTTTTGCCATTACAAAACTACAAACAGCTCTGACAAGCGTGGCTGCTTCCTACCCACCCTTCCTCATAGATAAAAATGTAATATGACACTGGCCACTACTTCCACAAGGTGACAGAATCATTACATCTAAGCCAAGGTAGCAAGTATCTCCCCAAAATGAAGACCAACCAACCAAGGCCCCAAGGAAGGTCAGAGAACGTCTGCTTGCAGGACCTAAATGCAGCTGAGCTTCAGCCTAACTTACAGCCCAGCCAGTACAGTCAGGGCAGTTGGCCAACATCATGCAACACCCAGCACCTTGCACTAGAAGCTGCCTGCAGTCAGCTGCAGTTCCCTTAGTGACTTTATTTCGGATCATGTGTTGGCACAAAAAGCATAGTTGAAAAGGGCATGGCCCGTGAATCAGATTTGGCCCTGATGTTTACAAAACCATATGACCTAAACAAGGTCTACAAAATATAGGTACATAGGATCCAGCTCGCAGAGGCTGAAGCAAGAAATTTTTACTATCCTCTTCTGATGTAGGAAAATCATGGCTTCATTGTTTGTTTGGTCACTGAGTAATAAATACCTCTATCACTGCTTCTTGCTCCATCCTGAACCCCCACTCTAACTATAGTGGATTTTTACTTTTTAATTTATTTACTTTCCTGTAGTTGATATTGTTAATCATTATTTTTATCTTTTTCCAGAGATGAAATTATATTACATACTGCATACTGAATTTCTATTTTAGGGGTGCCTGGGTGGCTCAGTCAGATTTTGGCTCAAGTCATAATCTCATGATTTGTGAAAGAGAGTCCTGTGTCTGGCTCTGCATTGACAGCACAGGAGCCTGCTTGGGATTCTCTCTCCCACTCTCTGCCCACCCCCACCCCTACATGCACATACTCTTGCTATCTCTCAAAATGAATAAAATACATCTAAACACACAGACAAATACTCAAACTTCTATTCTAATATGCCCCTCTAGGAGCACTGAGACTGAGATTCACCGCTTCAGTTTTTTCAACTAGAAATCAAAAAGGTTTGTTATTAAGTAGGTACATGTGCTTATTAATTAAAAATCATTGAGTATGATTATTGAATACTCAGGGAGAAATCAGAGACTGACATACCCAGAATCAAATTCTCAGAAAATAATTGGATGCCCTTTTAGGACAACTGATGTCATGAGAAAGCTTTTTGTCTTTAGCAAGTGTGGTAATCATATGAACTCCACCTCTCTGTTCTTTCAGGTGAGACAATGCCCAGGCCTCACCCCTGCCAGGACCCTGTCCCAGGACTGGGAGTTGGTACTGGGCTATGGTTCAGAAACAAAGTGAGAATGTCAATAATTTGATAATAAATAAAGCTGAAAACATCATGGTTTGTTTGTGAAAATGTTTGTGGTCTCCAAATAGTTATATCAAAATAGATGACTGGATAAAGAAGATGTGATATTTATCTACAATGGAATATTAACATAAAAAAATAATGAGATCTCACCATTTTTGTGACACCACAGAAAGATCTAGAGGGTACTATGATAAGTGAAATAAGTCAGATGGAGAAAGACAAATACCACATGATTTCACTTCTTTGTGGAATCTAAAAATGAAAACAAATGAACAAGCAAAATAAAACAGAAACAGACTCGTAGAGAACAGGAGAGAAGGGATGTTGGGGATAGGCAAAACAGGCGAAAAAGATTGAAAGGTACAAGCTTCTGGTTATAAAATAAATAACACATGGGGCTACAATGTACAACATAGGGAATATAGTTAACAATATGTAAAAACTTTGTATGGTAATAGATGGTAGCTAGATTTATCCTGGTCATCACTTTGTAATGCATATAAATGTTGAGCCACTGTATTGTACACCTGAAACTAATATTGTATGCCAACTATACTTCCATTAAAAAAATAACATCTACATCAGAATGGCTCAATCAAAATGCACAATGCCCTTCCAGGTAGTGCACAGAGATTGAACGCAGGGTAGGTGGTCAATAAATGGTAGTTATCAGGATCATTTTCCTGCACTGTTACCATTCTAGGTTCCTAGTACAGGCAACAAATTAAGCAGACATTTGCTAAGCACCTACTATGTACTGATACTTGCCTGGCACCTGTAGGAGCAGAGAGGATCTATTGTCTCCAGCAGCTGGCTTCCCTTATTTCCCTGGAGCCTTCCCATCAACTGACCCAGCAACACAAAAACTCTGCCAAGGCTGACATAGGAGGGATGCAAGAACTGGTCTGGGATGTTTTGTTTGAGCTCCAAATCATTTATTATTGTGTTTTTATTTATGCTCACAGCTGCTGCCGTAGTGTGCATTATTTTTAGAAGCTGAAAAATACAAGTAAGGAAGGGAAAAGGAAAGGTGTTTTTTCTCTACTGAATTTTCAACAATTAAAGAACAACCAAATTTTAAAATTCAAGGAGATGCTTAGAATAAACAGTAAAGATGAAAAAGACAGGTTTGGGCTTCCAATGCATTCTGGAAATAATTCTGAAAAAAAATGAAAAAAATCAATCCTAGAACTGGAGGGGAATTAAAAGCTAAAACATCATAGGCATCTGGTGCTCCCCAAATTCCTGCAGAGCCATGCTACATGGCTCTTAGAGTTGATGGAATTTTATGTTTGTGACAATGATCTGGGTCTGTTCAGGTATTTATTAAAGATGAGACACACTTTTCATTACACTCAGGGACCTGATTTGTTTTGAAGAAAAACAAACTTGCATTCAGACTAAATACAGTAAAATCCTCCTTAAGAGCTTACCTAGTAGAACAAATAGGACAAAGTCTACAATGCAAGGAAGGCAAAGAGAGTCAAATATTTTAAGAGAGATAAAAGAAAAGGGTGTGGGTATTCAAAGGAAGGAGGAAGAATAAGAAAGTTTACCTGAAGAAGCTGTGATTCAAAGGATGGACAGGGTTTACCCAATTATAGGACTAGGAGGAGTAGCATTTCCCATGTGAATATCTGAAATACTGAAGTTTAAATATTCATCACTGTTTAGAATTAACATCTTTAAATGCCCAGTCAGAATATTTTAATATTTCTGGTTTTTAGAATGTCATCTATATATTTCACATAGCTATAGTACCTTCATGAGAAAATTTATTACAGTGCATTTTTATTTGAGGTGAACATAGGAGCTGTGTAAATATATACCAGCATTATTTTTCATTAAATGTGACTTAGTTACAGCAGCTTGCTAATTAAGTTGCAGTTTATCAACACATTGAAACTGTTTCCACTAATGTCAAAAGCTCATTTGCATTGCTAAAAAGCATTAGTGTTATTTAGTTTTGAGAGCATCTTAAAGGTTTGAGCTGTAAGGATATTTGCCTGCAAGCCCAAATAATTTGAAGATAAGGTTGACATATTTTAAATTTTATTCATCCATAATGGAGGAAAATGAAATTATCTTTCTCTTCATTAAAGAAGGCCCTTTCCATGACCCACTATCCACAATTTTAATAAATCCTTTTTTTCTATTGATTATTCTTTGAAATGTGAAGGTATAAACCTAAGAATTCCATTATTTAAAGGGAGGGTTTCTAGTTCTGGAACATCTCCCCTTCTTCATGTGATGTGAATCAAATGTTTTGGAAGTTGGTTGGAAGTTTTTCAATGTTGATATTGGTCTTCTTTGCTGTTTCTATTACTGTTCTTTGTTTTGTCTATTTGTTTTTACGATTTAAGAAAACAGGCAAAGGAATTCTCATATATTCCTCTCCAAATTATGACTGCTACTCTAATCTATATTTTAATTCCAGGAGGAGATCCTAGCTAAAATAAATAAGTAAATAAATAAATAAAGATTAGGCAACCAATAAACCTGTTCTAGAAACAGGTGGCAAATTTCAAGTTCCATTCAAAGAGAACAAGATTCCTTCTGTTATTTTCTTCCCAAATCTACTCCTTGCCCATTATTTTGTTGTGGTCTGGTGGTGATGATGGCTCTAATGGTGATGGTTCCAGCCATATTCAGCTGTTGCCATAATGAGCACTGTCTTAGGAATGAGGTGTGCCTAACCTTGCAAGACCAACCAGTAGGAAAGAGTATTTGACCAAGACCCAGTAACAACCTAAAGCAAGGAAACAACCACAGCTGACCCCAATAGTAGATCCATAATACCCAGAGACCCAATGGTTTATGGAGCTAATGGGAGAGTGAGACCACAAAGTCTCTCAATTGTTGTAGAGAGACAATCTGGCAAGTCTATCACTGTCTAAAGAAATCCTGCTGTCATGGGCACCCAGTGTCTGTCTGCTCTTTAGGAAGCAAGAATTAAGTCAAAAGTTCTACTTTTTATTTGTTATCAGCAGTCCAACTGCTAATTCATTTCCTGCTCAGACTGGAGTGTTCCTAGTCCTACAGTGGGGACAAGGAGATATCACTACCTAAATGTGGAGGAGTGGGAGTGGGGAGGCTGGATGGAGCTGATGGCCTGAAATTTAGAAACTGCCTTAGACACATCCATTTGTTTTTCAACTGAGGGAGTGAAGTTTCTCTAAATCAGTTCTTCTCATCATAACAGAGCTCACAAGTCTCAATGAGATATCTTCTTCACTTACATAAAGTAAAAATCTAACCAGCATAATTGTTTCTCTAGATTAATCAACAAAGACAGAATACTGATGGTTCCAAGAAGGAAAATGGCAAAAATAGGGCGCCTGGGTGACTCAGTCAGTTGAGCGTCCAGCTTTGGCTCAGGTCATGATCTCGTGGTTTATGGGTTCGAGCCCCACATCAGGCTCTGTGCTGACAGCTAGCTCATGAGCCTAGGGCCTGTCTTCGGATTCTGTGTCTCCCTCTCTCTCCTACCCTCCCCTGCTCATGCTGTCTCTCTCTCTCTCTCTCAAAAATAAATAAAACATTAAAAATTTTTTAAAAAAGAAAGAAAATGGCAAAAATAACTTAGTTCTCCAGAGAAAAAGAAAGGAAGCAAAGTTAGAGTTTCATTTTAATCATCTTTCCTGCATTCACAGAGAATCATTTGCAAGGAAGTTTCTAGGAGAATGGAATGCAAGATGCCATGTAGTGTGGTCAAGAAAAATCCAACATTGATAATGACCTCACTCCCAAGCCCCCACTGCAATGGAACCCCCAGTGCATACAGCTTGCCCAGCTCTCCTGAGTACAATTCTGCCTCTGCTCCTCCAGGGTCTTCTTCAGGCTGCTCCTGCTCTAGTCACTTTCCTTCCCCAACTTCCGTCCTGGATCTCTAGAATTCTGGCACCAGGATCCCTACTAATACTCTCTGCCCATTTCAAGGGACATGTAGGTACTTCATCTTGAACTTTTTGTTAACAGTAGTTTGTCAGGACTCTGTTGCAGTCTCCAGCAGGAAAAATTTCAACTTTTAGTCCAACCAACTTCTGTTGAATCTCTAGACAAAGCACCTGTCAACAAAACCTAATCTTTCTCTCATCTTTTCCAT
The DNA here is from genome assembly GCF_006229205.1 of Suricata suricatta. Classification (NCBI taxonomy): domain Eukaryota; kingdom Metazoa; phylum Chordata; class Mammalia; order Carnivora; family Herpestidae; genus Suricata; species Suricata suricatta. The sequence continues at coordinate 74,043,311 of NC_043706.1, read as the reverse complement.
GAAGAGAGAGTGTAGGGAGCATCCTGGGAAACTTATGGTCTTTGGGCATAAATTATCCAAATTAACAGTAAAAGCAGTATTAAATGAAGACTAAAGAAGGGGATACCTCTATTCTCTACCCTGGCATCTGACTAATGAGATTATGCCAAGATATTTTTTAGACATTTTTAAAGAGAACCTAAAACAATAAAAACAAGAAGGTGTCCAAACATTAAGAGACTGATTGATGGAAGGAAATCTTAGATATGTTAAATGTCTCAGAAGAGTCTTATTAGAAGTGATGTTCATGACATTTAAAAATATAAACTAGGCAAAGAAGTGAAGAAGTGTTTAGAGAGATAACACATGGGAACAAAACTGAATTAAGAAAAATATAAAAAATAAAAAATAGGGATGGGTTAATAGGTATTGGGGATTAAAAAGTGTACTTGTGATGAGAATCAGGTGTTATATAAAGTGTTGATCACTAAATTGTATGTCTGAAATTAATATTATACTGTATGTTAACTAATTGAAATTTAAATAAAAACTTAAAAAACAGTATGCTCAGTAATAATAATTGTAAATTGAATATCATGAATTAACTTATCAAGGAACATTAGTTGCTGTCATGTCCACTGCTCATAAATGGCAAATTAACTATAATCTAATAAAGCTTTGCCCAATATCAATGAAGCAATCATTACATAAGTAGAGTCCCTGAGTAGGCGAGAGGTAAAGGGGCAAATGACAACTTGTTCCTCTAGAAATCAGGTCCTGCTGCCTCTGATCTAGGTAGGTGTGATTAAATCTTAATATAGGCAACTCCCTAATCCAAGAAACTTATAAAGAAGGCTGTGAATAGATATTCATCCCCAAACCACATTTATTCTAGGAAATGACAACTGAAGTAGATATGTATTCATAAAGTAAAATACAATTTTCCTCTAGGAATTGTCCCTTATTTTCACCCCAAAATTGCTTTGTCTTACAGCCTTTCCACCTGTAGCAGCTAAAACTAGAAATAAATTCTATTCTGGCCTCACTCTTCCAAAATCAGTGTGAAATATGGGAATAAAACATTAGACTTCGTGTAAGAAGATCTGGGCACAGTCATGATCCCATCATTTATAAGGTTTATAGCCTTGCGCAATTTGCTTCTCTTGATCTTCTTTCCCAATAAGAATGCTCTTGACTAATAACTGTCCTTCATAAGTTATGTATGCCATGAGGATCAAATGAAATAATGCCTGTAAAAGGGATTGCAGATTGTAAGAGTCATGGAGGGCTGTCCAGGATGTCTGAGATAAATTCGAAAGAATAGAAGAAATGTGGTAGAGGTCATTTCAGGGAGAGGGAGCATGGATGCAAGAGAAGTAACTGAATTTCCAGAGAGCCATAAGTAGTTATATCAGTATGTCTTTGAGGCCCAAACATTTAGGGAAGATGGGGCGTAAAAGAGCTCAAGAACCTTATGTGCCAGGCTGAAGAGCTTACATTTTAGCCTGGGGAGAGTTGTGCCTAAGTGTGACCTCTTACAGTCCCTCCTTTGAAGAATCAGCAAGAGCTGGAGCTGCCTAACACATGAGCACATATTTTTCATGATAGAGTAAGTTTACCATGGACAGAGACTCAAGAAAGGATTAACTGTGTGTTGCCTCTTTTAGAGAATTTTTACTACTGTAGGGGAGCAAAATTTGCCACCCCAAAATATGTATCTTTGACATGTGGATTATTTGGAGCTGATTATTTAAAAAAAAAAAAAGAAGAAGGAGACCCATGAAGAACCTTTGACCTTCCCACTAACTAGCTTAAAGAATTTAGATACAAGACTTACTCCAGGAAGGGAGCTAATCCCACAGATAACTATAGTATAATATAAACTAAGATGTGGTAGCCAAGGAGGAACTTAGCAAAGTTCGCTTTTTAGAATTTCTGGATTTCATTGTTTCTGTATGGCCCAGCAACTATTTGCTTATCAAACATTTACTTTTTTTCACCCTTCCGTGAATCATCTTCCTTTGTTTTAAAGTCCCAAACCTGTGCTTACTTCTGCTTTGGTCTGGGTGACATACATGCTGCATTTTGCCTGACAACCTTTGGAATCTCTCATGTTTCTGCAGATTCCTTATACATATGTAATTAAGTTTTATTTTCTTCTGATAATCTGTCTCATGTCAATTTAATTCTTAGACCAAACAGAAGAATCTTGAAGGGCAGAAGAAATATTTTCTTCGCCAACACTACCAAATCAACAATAATCTGTTGATAACAAAGTCACATCCATTAAGTCATGAAAATACCTTTATTATATGAAAACTTTAATCACTTAGATGATCAGATAATCCTGAATTCCTGCAACTGATCGATGGTCAAGGATCTCAGATAAAGCTTCAGTTCTCTTTCCCAAGGTTCCATTAATTCAATATTCAGGCTTAAGGATCTTCTCCTAACATCACAGAACAATGATGCTCAGGCTTTTGAATTAGTGACACCTCCTCTCAAATTAAAAATGATTTTTTAGAACACCTTCCACATAGCAGACACTGAGATATGGACTTTCACATATAATATCCCTTTTAATTCTCCTGAAGACATGGTTTCTTCTTTAAATTTAATATCATAAAAATCAACAATATTCTGATAATTTCATAATACCCTTTGAGATCATTTGCATATCCCTAGAGGAGTTATTCCCCCCAAATAGTCATAGGGAAGTCATTAGGTTAGAGAAAGAGGGAGATGCTTTTATCAGTGGCTGTAGCATTGTGTACCTTACCACCCCTAACCTTTGAACTCTTGTTTTGAAATCATTTTCAGATCCTCATCTATGTTGATTCTGTATTCTTTCCTTCTTTTCATTAAATTCTAATAGAAATGGTTAGTCAACCCATTCAATATATTAATATACCTCTCTTTTATTAAATTGTATGAGTAGCCAATAACAAAACACATCCTTACAAAGAGTTCTAAATTACACTTCTATTTACAAAATGCTTGCACCCAATAATGCCAAAGGAAAATAAATAATCCACAAATATTACTGCAGTATACCATGGCCAATAGGTGAATCAACCATAACTCTAACTCTTAGGTACAGGCTGAGAGTGATAAGTCACTTTTCCTTTACCTTCTCTTGTCACCAACTTCATTGTGTAACAAGATCCTCTCTGAGAATGTATAGACAAAAGCTTTTCTCTCTTCCATAATATTATGAGTACATTTTCCTTCCCTCAGACATCTCCAGTTAAGGAGGTATAAGAAACCAAATAAAAGGAAATATTAAAAGTATTAGCCAAGTTTTCAGCAGTTGGTTAAAATTCCAATATGCTGCAAGAAATTTCCAAAATTGGTGACTGCTGACCCTGAACATATTTCAGTGAAAGCAACTTCTGGGAACAGTATTGTTTTTATAATTAAGTTATGAGCTATTGACCTCATTACTTGATGTAAGTCTAGAGTTCTTTCTTCAGGTCAAATTCTCTTCATGAAGCTTTGATTACTTTAGAACTACCCTCTCTTGAACATATCTTATTTCTATAAACAGTTCTTTGGCCTAACTTTTTGTATTTGTTTTAATCAAACTCAGTTTAAGAGCAATGAGTAAACATTATTTAAGCTAGTTCACATAAAGGGGGATTCAAAGGACATGGAGCTAGTAATAAAGAAACCATCAAAAAAATTAAAGCAAATACTCTTTTTTTAATCCTTTTTTCTCAGATTCTTGTTTTATTTTATTTTTTATATAACGCAATTTATTTTTTTAACATATGCAATTATTTTCCATCATTTACAATACAGTAGTTACAATGACACTCCAAACAGAAAAGCAAAGTAAAAAATCAAAACCCCAACTTCTATTTCACGTAATTAGACTTATACAGAAATTAGAAGGTTAAGTAACAACTAGTTAATCACCTAATTTCACAGCTATCTGAAGTGGCAATCGTTATATAGCAGCTTATCTATGATACATTCAAGATAAATGATACAATTTATTATTTGCCCATAGGCTAAAACACAGCCTGCTTAATACCTTTCCTTAAATTCCACCTCTATACTACAATATACTTGAGGTCCATGCAAAAAAGTAGCTACCTTTTATATAGGAAATGGATGATTAAGTCTTTGGTGCTGTAAAAGCAACTTCATTTAAACATAACCACCCCCACCACCAAAGAAAGAAGAGGGAAAAAAAAAGAAAAAATAGTAAAGAAAATAATAAGGGAAAAAACCAAGACACACTTCCTAGGGGGAAAAAAACAGCATGTAATTTCTGACCCTGACGGAATGTATTAAATAAGCAAATACCACCAACAAGCAAAACAAGTACTACAATGTAAAAATATTAAAAAAAAAAAAAAAAAGAAAACCCTCTCACATGCATAAATGAAAGATTGCACACAAAGAACTCACATCTTTTCAAGCTTCAATAGTAAATATTCTGCTACTATGTATTAAACACTGCCTGGTTTGCCCAAGCTAAGATGAAAACACATCATGAATCAAAAAGCATTTTGCATTTTCTCTCATTATCTACTCAAAGTCATGCCTACTGCACCTCTAAACATTTCATGAAATCCAATTATACAGCAAACCTTCCCAAAATAAACTTAGATTGTATTGCAGTTTCACTTAACAGTATATAAAATGCTGACACATCCCCAAAGGCAAGGGAAGTGAAAGCAAAACTGAACTCTTGGGACTTCATCAAGATAAAAAGCTTCTGCACTGCAAAGGAAACAATCAAGAAAACTAATAGGCAACCAACAGAATGGGAAAAGATAGTTGCAAATGACATCAGATAAAGGGCTAGTATCTAAAATATACAAGGAATTCACCAAACTTC
>NC_043706.1:73996232-74038383 GCF_006229205.1 Suricata suricatta | reverse complement strand
GGCACCCTCCTACACTGTTGGTGGCAATGTAAACTGGTGCAGCCGCTCTGGAAAACAGTGTGGAGGTTCCTCAAAAAACTATCCATAGAACTTCCTTATGACCCAGCAAGCCCTGCTAGGAATTTACCCAAGGGATACAGAAATGCTGATGCATAGGAGCACATGTACCCCAATGTTCATAGCAGCAATGTCAACAATAGCCAAAACATGGAAAAAGCCTAAATGTCCATGTGATATATATACACAATGGAGTATTACATGGCAATGAGAAAGAATGAAATATGGTCATTTGTAGGAAAGTGGATGGACCTTGAGGGTGTCATGCTAAGCGAAATAAGTCAGGCAGAGAAGGACAGATACCATATGTTTGCACTCATAGGTCTAACAGGAAATTTTCAGAATGATCTAGCTTCAAGAAAAGCAAGCAGTTAATAGTGCTTAAGAAAAATTGATTCAGTATCTAATGGATAGTTGATACAAGCAAATACTCTCTTGACCTTTCTGATTGTTTACCTTACTCTCTCCCTCCCCACAAATCTCCGCACTCTACCACCCCACCCTGACTCCCATCTCTTTTTAGATTCCCAGTCCAAGCCCCTCCTGCCTTTTTACATACTAGACTGCTATCAATCAAATTTATGTCTCAAAGAAATTAGTTCATTTGTTTGTAAGATGAGAACTCAAAGCGCTCATTGAAAGTAATGTGCATGACTCAAACCATTTACCAGACCGGTCAAAGCAAGCAAACGTGAGCAAGAAAAACTGAACTCAAAAAAAGACAGTTGTCAAACATTTCAGTCTGTTTCCAGGAAAATGCCAATGTGGCCCATGCTTTCTCTGCATATTCCACAGGCTGCTTGTTGATAGAAGTAAATAACACAACTAACCAAATAAAATGATCAGAAGACTAATAAGGGATGACTTACTCTTTCAGATACAGATTTTTTTTTAATTTTTAAGGTTTATTATTTATTTTGAGAGAGAGAGTAAGAGGGAAGAATCCTAAGCAGTCACCACTCAGCACAGAGCCTGATGTGAAGCTCAATCCCACAACAGCAAGATTACGACTTGAGTTGATATCTAGAGTCAGATACTTAACCAAATCAGCCACCCAGGTGCCCCTCATTCAGATTTTAAACTGTATTATAAGCATCCATATTAAAGAATTGCATCCCTGAAATAAAACATTAAAGTATATGTTTAGAATTTAGTTCATCAAGTATAATCACTTGGTAAAACTGGGTAGTAGTTTGAGTAATAAAAATGCTTACATCATACAATAGAAAAAAATGTGAGTTGTGGCTTGAATCTTGGACTGGGTAAAGGAGATTTTCTTTGTTAATTGCCTGAAACATATAAAATTTTGGAATATTAAGTCTTACTAGAATCTCTCCCATTATCCTGTATTCTACTTTTTGAAGTCTTCATTGGGATAATCCAGAAAGGTTTGACATCGTTTTGAAAGTACTATTCTCACTTTACTATGTAATGCACTTTTAATACACATTCCAGAATTAAGTCTTACTTAAATGAGAATAATCTAATAATATTGGACAAGGAGTTAACAGAATATAAGTTAAATAAAGAATATTAATAGCCCACATGTTTTAAAAGTCTATCTTTGTACTCTGTTTCAGACATATATGTGCTGTTAAGAAACTATTTTTCCCTGATTAACAGAATTTGGGGAATGAGAAAAATATTTAACAACCATTAAAACTAAGAATATCTCTTTGCCAAGCAAAGAGAATTATTGAGAGAATTGATACATTAGTTTGTTAGGGTTGCCATAAGAAAGAAACACTGACAGGGCAGCTTAAACAACAGAAATTTATTTTCTCACAGTTCTGGAGGCTAGAAGTCTGAGATCAAGGTATCAGCAGGCTTGGATTCTTCCAAGGCCTTGCTCCTTAGCTTGTAGAGGGCTGCCTTCTTGCTGTTGTCCTCACATGGTCTTTCCTCCATGCTAGCATATACCCTAGATATCCCTCTTTATGTCCTAATCTCCTCTTTTTATTATGACATCAGTCATATTGGATTATAGCCCTAATGGTCTCATTTTAACTTAATCACCTTTTTGAAAGTCTTATCTCCAAATACAGGCACATTCGGACACCAACATATGAATTTTGGAGGGATACATTTCAGCCTGTAACAAATGTCAAGAGATATTTTTAAATTTAAGAACTAAGGACTATTAACCGAACTGAAATTCTCAAGTATAGGTGAAACAGTTCATGAGCAGCATTGACAGTATTACCCTATTGGATCCTCAAAACAAACATGAGAGGTTCATCACAAACCCCTTGAGTTCACAGAGCAAATCTGAGTGTTCATTTTGCTAATGTAGCTTCAGAATACCCTAACATACAATACCTTACCCAGCTCTCTACATTTACCAAAGCTGCAGCTTGATCTTTACATCCTTAAAAATCTATTTGTGGGATACTTGGGTGGCTCAGTCAGTTAAGCAACCAACTCTTGATTTCAACTCAGTTCATGATCTCATGGTTCATGAGTTTGAGCCCTGCATCAGGCTCTTTACTGACAGTGTGAAGCCTGATGGGGATTCTCTCTCACTCTTTCTCTGCCCCTCCCCACTCCCTCTCTCTCAAAAATAAATAAACAAACTTAAAAAAATCTACTTGAGTACATGCATTCTAATATAAATGACATAACAAACTGAGGGTGTATGGAGGATGTGGGGACAGGGAAAAATGGGTGATGCACATTCAGGAGGGCACTTATTGGGTATTGTGTGTAAGGGATAATCATGGGAATCTACCCCAAAAACCAAGAGCACACTTTACACACTGCATGTTAGCCAATTTGACAATAAATTATATTAAATAAGTTAATAAATAGCTTACCAAGTACCAGGTAAAATAATTGAAAAATAAATAAATAAACAAACAAACAAACAAATAAACAAATAATAAATAAAATGTATGAAGGAGTGACATCTGTTTTCATACATATATTCTAACTTCTAACTTAGAATAAAATTAGAATAATGTAATGGGTACAGATTCTTGCCATAAATTCTTTTTAGGGACATCGAGGTGGCTCAGTGCTTAATAATCAGACTTCAGCTCAGGTCATAGCATTGCAGTTTGTGAGTTTAAGCCCCACATCGAGCTCTGTGCTTACAGCTCAGAATCTGGAGTCTGCTTCAGATTGTGTGTGTGTGTGTGTGTGTGTGTGTGTGTGTGTGTGTGTGTCTGCCCCTCTCCTGCTCATGCTCTATCTCTCAAAAATAAATAAATAAATGATAATTAAAGGGTCTCTACATCAGGAAGAGCTAACAATTATAAACATCTATGCACTGAATTCAGGAGCACCCAGATACAGAAAACAACCAATCACAAACAGAAATAATCTTATCAATAAGAATGTGCTAATTGCAGGGGACTTTGATACTCCACTTATAACAATGGATAGGTCAACCAGACAGAAAATCACCAGAGAAACAGTGGACCTGAATGGCACACTAGATCAGATGCAATTGATAGATATATTTAGAACTCTGCATCCTGAAGATAGGAAATTCACCTTCCCGAGCGCACATGGAACATTCTCCAAGATAGATCTCATACTGGGGTATAAAGCAGCCCTCCATAAAAATAAACGAATTGAGATCATACCATGCACACTTTCAGGTCACTATACTATGAAACTTGAAATTAACCACAGGAAAAAGTCTGGAAAACCTCCAAAAATGTGGAGGTTAAAAACCACCCTACTAAAGAATGATTGGGCTAACCAGGCAATTATAGAAGAAATTTAAAAAATATATGGAAACAAATGAAAACGAAAATACAGCAATCCAAACACTCTGGGATGCAGCAAAGGCAGTCTTAAGAGGAAAGTATATTGCAATCCAGGCCTATTTCAACAAACTTGAAAAAGTGCAAATTCAAAATCAAACAGAGCACCTAAAGGAACTAGAAGGGGAGCAGCAAGAGCACCCTAAACCCTGCAGAAGAAGAGAAATAATAAAGATCAGGAGACAAATAAACAATAGAGAATCAAAAAGACAGTTGAGCAGATAAATGAAACCAAGAGGTGGTTTTTTGAAAAAATAAACAAAATCGATAAACCTCTAGCCAGGCTCCTCAGAAAGAAAACAGAGAACACCCAAATAGACAAAATCATGAATGAAAATGGATCTATTACAACTGATCCCTCAGAAAAACAAGAAATCATCAGATTACTATAAAAATTATGTCAACTAACTGTAAAACCTAGAAGAAATGGACAAATGCCTAAACATACATGCACTACCAAAATTCAAAGATGAAGAGGCAGGAGGGGGGGTACTTGTGGGGAAAAGCACTGGGTGTTATATGGTAACCAATTTGACAATAAACTATTAAAAAAAAGAAAAGAAAAGAAAATCTGAACAGACCCACAACCAGCGAAAAAATCGAGTCAATTATCAAAATTCTCCCAACAAATAAGAGCCCAGGGCCGGATGGATTCCCAGGGGAATTCTACCAGACATTTAAAGCAGAGTTAAAACCCATCCTTCTCAAGTTATTCCAAAAATTAGAAATGGAAGGAAGACTTCCAGACTCATTCTACGAAGCAAATATCACTTTGATTCCTAAATCACACAGAGACCAACAAAAAAAGAGAACTACAGACCAATATCCTTAATGAATACAGATGCAAAAATACTCAACAAGATATTAGCAAATCAAATTCAGCAGCACATAAAAAAATTATGCTTCATGATCAAGTGGGTTTCATTCCTGGGTTACAGGGCTGGTTCAATATTTGCAAATCCATCAATGTGATCCATCGCATTAACAAAACAAAAGATAAAAACCATATGATCCTGTCAATAGATGCAGAAAAAGCATCTGACAAAATACAAGACTCCTTCTTAATAAAAACCCTCGAGAAAGTCAGGATAGAAGGAACTTACTCAAACATTATTAAAGCAATTTATGAAAAGCCCACAGCCAATATAATCCTCAATGGGGAAAAACTGAGAGCTTTCCCCCTGAGATCAGGAACACAACAGGGGTGTCCACTCTCACCACTGTTGTTTAACATAGTGTTGGAAGTCCTAGCATCAGCAATCAGACAACAAAAGGAAATAAAAGGCATCAGAATCAGCAAAGATGAAGTCAAACTTTCACTTTTTGCAGATGACATGATACTCTACATGGAAAATCCTACAGACTCCACCAGAAGCCTTCTAGAACTGATCCATGATTTCAGTACAGTCACAGGCTACAAAATCGATGTATAGAAATTGGTTGCATTTTTATACATGAAAAATGAAGCAACAGAAAGAGAAATCAAGAAACTGACCCCATTCACAATTGCACGAAAAACCATAAATACCTAGGAATAAACATAACCAAAAATGTAAAAGACCTGTACAATGAAAACTATAGAAAGCTTATGAAAGAAATTGAAGACACAAAGAAATGGAAAAAAAGTCCATGCTCATGGATCACAAGAATAAACATTTGTTAAAATGTCACTATTACCCAAAGCAATCCACACATTCAATGCAATCCCCATCAAAATTGCACCAACATTCTTCTCAAAACTAGAACAAATTATCTTAAAATTCACACGGAACCACAAAAAATCCCGAATAGCCAAACTAATACTGAAGAAGAAAACCAAAACAGGAGGCATCACAATCCCAGACTTCAGCCTTTACTACAAAGCTGTTATCATCAAGACAGTATGGTATTGGCACAGAAACAGATACATAGTCTAATGGAATAGAATAGAGAGCCCAGAACTGGGCCCGCAAATGTATGGTCAATTAGTCTTAGACAAAGCAGGAAAGAGTATCCAATAGAAAAAAGACTGCCTCTTTAGCAGGTGGTGCTGAGAGAGCTAGATAGCAACATGAAGAAGAATGAAAATAGACCACTTTCTTACACTATTCACAAAAATAAACTCAAAATGAATGAAAGACCTGAGTGTGAGACAGGAAACCGTCAAAACCCTAGAAGAGAAAGCAGGAAATAGCCTCCTTGACCTCAATCATAGCAATTTCCTACTCAACACATCCCCAAAGGCAAGGAAATCAAGAATAAATATGAGCTATTGAGACCTCATCAAGATTAAAAGCCTCTGTACTACAAAGGAAACAATCAATGAAACTAATAGGCAACCAACAGAATGGAAAAAGATAGTTGCAAATGACATTTCAGACAAAGGGCTAATATCCAACACTACAAGGAACTCACCAGATGGAAAGTGAATAACCCAGTGAAGAAATGGGCAGAAGACTTGAACAGACACTTCTCCAAAGAAGACATCCAGATGGCCAACAGGCACATGAAACGATGCTCATCATCACTTAGCATCAGGTAAATACAAATCAAAACCACACTGAAATACCACCTCACACCGGTCAGAGTGGCTAAAATGAACAAATCAAGAGACTACAGATGCTGACGAGATTGTAGAGAAAAGGGCACCCTCCTACACTGTTGGTGGGAATGTAAACTGGTGCAGCCACTCTGGAAAACAGAGGTTCCTCAAAAACCTATCAGTAGAGCTCCCCTAATGACCCAGCAATAGCACTGGTGGGGATCTACCCCAGGGATACAGAAGTGCTGATGCATAGGGGCACATGTACCCCAGTGTTTATAACGGCACTTGCAACAATAGCCAAAGCATGCAAAGAGCCTAAATGTCCGTCAACTGATGAATGGATAAAGAAGATGTGGTATATATATACAATGGAATACTACATGGCAGTGAGAAAGAAATCTGGTCATTCGTAGCAAAACGGATGGGCCTAGAGGGAGTCATGCTAAGTGAAAGAAGTCAGGCAGAGAAGGACAGATACTATATGTTGTCACTCACAGGTCTAACAGGAGAAACCTAACAGGAGACCATGGGAAGGGGAAAAAGGAGGGAAAAGAGTTGGGGAGAGGGAGTGAGGCAAATCATGAGAGACCTTTGAATGCTGAGAACAAACTGAGGGCTGAAGATGGAGGGGGGAAGGGGAGATAATGCTCATGGAGTGGGGCATTTGTGGGAAAGAGCACTGGGTGTTATATGGAAATCAACTTGTTAATAAACTGAGTGTTATATGAAAATCAACTTGGCATAGATGGGTCTAGGATTTTGTATCCATTCTGACACCCTATGTCTTTTGATTAGAGAATTTAGTCCATTTGTATTCAAAATAATTATTGATAAGTATATTTTATTGCCATTTTATTTCTTGTTATGTCATTGTTTCTGGAGATTTTCTATGATACTTTTCCTTTACAGTCAGGAACAAGACAGGGATGTCCATTCTCACCACTATTATTTAATATAGTACTGGACATCCTAGCCACAAGCAATCAGATAACAAAAAAATAAAAATAAAAGGTATCGAAGTCAGCAAGAAAGAAGTCAAACTTTCATTTTTTACAGATGACATGATATCCTATTTTGAAAATTCATGGGATGCCTGGGTGTAAGCGTCCAATTTCAGCTCAGGTCACGATCTCACAGTTTGTGGGTTTGAGTCACGCATCAGGCTCTGTGCTGACAGGTCAGAGCCTAAAGCATACTTCACATTCTGTGTCTCCATCTCTCTCTGCCCCTCCCTTGCTCATTCTCTCTCTCTCTCCCTCTCTCTCTCTCTCTCTCTCTCTCTCTCTCTTTCTCTCTCTTTCCATCTCTCTAAAAAAAAACATTAAAAATTGTTTTTAAATCCAAAAGACTCTACCATAAAATTGCTAGAATTGATAAACAAATTCAGTAAAGTCACAAGATATAAAATAAATGTAAAGAAATCTGTTGCATTTCTACACATCAAAAATGAACTAGCAGAAAGAAAAATTAAGGAATCAGTCCCATTTACAATTGCACCAAAACCCATAAGATACCTAAAAATAAACTTAACCAAAGAAGTAAAAGATCTGCACTGTGAAAACTATGTAACACTTATGAAACAAATTAAAGAGGACACCAAAAAATGGAAGAACATTCCATACTCATGGATTGGAAGGACAAATATTGTTAAAATGCCTATACTTCCCAAAGCAATCTACACATACAATGCAATCCCTATCAAAATAACACCAGCATTCTTCAAAGAGCTAGAATAAACAATCCTAAAATTTGTATGGAACCACAAAAGACCCCAAATAGCTACAGAAACCTTGACAAAGAAAAGCAAAGATGAAAGGATCACAATTTTGGACTTTAAGTTATAGTATAAAGTGGTAGTGATCAAAACAGTATGGTACTGGTACAAATACAGACACATAGATCAATAGAACAGAATAGAAAGCCCAGGAATGAACCCAAAACAATCTTCACCAAAACAGGAAAGAATATTCAATGGGGAAAAGACAGACTCTTGGATAAATGGTGTTAGGAAACTGGACAGCAACATGCAAAGGAATGAAACAGGACTACTTTCTTACACCATGTGCAAAACTAAATTCAAAATGGATGAAAAACCCAAATGTGAGGTGTCAAACCATTAAAATCCTAGAAGAGAGCACATGGAGTAACTGCTTTGATATTGCTCATAGCAACATTTTTCTAGATATGACTCTTGAGTCAAGTAAAATAAAAACAAAATTAAACTATTAAAACAACATCAAAATAAAAAGCTTCTGCACAGCAAAGGAAACATTCAACAAAATTAAAAGGCAACCGATGGAATGGGAAGATATTTTCAAATGACTTATCTGATAAAAGTATAGTATCTAAAATATAATAAGGAGCTTGTAAAACTCAACACCCAAAAAGCAAATAACCCAATTTAAAAATGGGCAGAAAACATGAATAGACATTTTCCAAAGGACATACAGATGGGCCAACAGACACATGAGAAGATGCTCAATATCACTCATCATCAGGGAAACACAAATTAAAACCATATCACCTCATACCTGTCAGAATGGCTAAAATCAACAATACAAAAAACTAGGTGTTGGCAAAGATGTGGAGAAAAACTCTCATGTTTGTTGGTGGGAATGAAGACTGGTGTAGCCATTTGGGAGAACAATATGGAGGTTCCTCAAAAAGTTCAAAATAGGGGTGTCTGGGTGGCTCATTTAAAAAATAAGTAAACAAAAAAAATTAAAAAACAAACTTTTTAAAATCCCTTTAAGAAGGTTGAAAATTGGGGCCCCTGGGTGGCTCAGTCGGTTAAGCATCCAGCTTCGGCTCAGATCATGATCTCATGGTTCATGGGTTCAAGCCCTGAGTCGGGCTCTGTGCTGACAGCTAGCTCAGAGCCTGGATCCTGCTTCGGATTCTGTGTCTCCCTCTCACTCTGACACTCCCCTGCTCATGATGTCTCTCTCTGTCTCTCAAAAATAAATTAAAAGCACTTAAAAAAATTTTTTAAAAGGTTGAAAATAGAACTACCCTATAATCGAGCAGTTGTACTACTAGGTATTTACCCAAAGAATACAAAAATACTAATTCAAAGGGATAAATGCACCTTAATGTTTATAGCAGCGTGTGTGTGTGTATGTGTGTGTGTGCGTGTGTGTGCATGCGCGCGTGTGTGTATAATTATATATAACTATATAACTACAGCCATCAAAAAGAATAAAATCTTACCATTTGCAACAATGTGGATGGAGCTAGAGACTATTATGCTGAGGAAAATAATAAAGACAAATACCATATGATTCCACTCATTTGTGAAATTTAAGAAGCAAAACAAATAAGCAAAGTGGGGAAAAAAGAGAAAGAGTGGCAAACCAAGAAACAGATTCTTAATTAGAGAAAACAAACTGACACTTACCAGAGGAGATGTGGGTAGGGATATGAGTAAAATAGGTGATGGGGATTAAGGACTGCACTTGTAATGAGCACTGGGTGTTGTATGTAAGTGTTGAACCATTAAATTGTACATCTGAAACTAATACTACACTGTATGCTAACTGGAATTTAAATAGAAGCTTTAAAAAAGAACAAATGGGATAAAATATTATCATAATGGAGACAGAAAGTAACAAATGTATACTAATAATATTTTATGATGAATCAGAATCATTAATGGTCACATAAAAAAGAGGGAAAGAAATTTCATATTTTTGAAAAAGTGTTAAATTAATATAGATAGCAAAACAAAATCCTAAATATGTGGAGAGACATAGATTCACTAATAAATCTGTCAAAAGTTATTCACACTCTGAATCAAAAAATTAAAATTGCTCTATAAGATTGAAAGCACATGTCAGCAGTAATTTCAAATCATAATTGATGGACGTGTGAAATAATAGAAATAACTGAAAAATAATATATGATGAATAGAAGTAAGTAAAATAGTTTTTAATCTTTAAAAAAAGTATCTAATTGAGATTTTAGTGAAGAAAAAAATAAAATAAAGGGAAAAATGGCATCAAAGAGAGTTAAACTGAGCTATGTATTTGTTGCAATTCACTGGAAAACAAAGAATGCCATCCCTAAATGCATAGTTTAGTTAAACTATGCTTTTAAATCACTGTGGAAAAATCTATTGTAATCAGAACAATATATACACATAAAAATCTAAGATTTAAAACAATATCACAAAATAAATTCCCCAAAAAAGTTTTAAAAATTTAACTCATAAGTACATAAAATGTTTTCAATATTAAACTTGTTTCTCTGCTAACAAATGACAGCAGCCAGCTGCCATTTCCAAAATTAGGAAGCATTTTCCAAAATAAAAGAAGAAAAGGAGTTGAAAATGGCATTCTTACATTTGGCAATCCAATATTCCTTCCATACTTATGATTTCATGGCTTTGTGCTAGGTGGATATAATATGAATTTAAAGTAACAAGGATTTGCTGCCTTTTTACTGAATGCTAGGCACTATATTAAACACTTTGTATTCATTATCTCATTACATTTTTGCCAGAAAAGCCTAGCAGGTCACTATCATGCCCCAAAACAGGGACAGATGACTGACAAAGGTAGAGTTAGGACCTAAGACATCTGACTCCAGGCATAAACTCTTCAATGTTACTTCTAAGGTACAAAAAACCCAAGGCCAACTCCCAGAGGAATCATAAATGAATGCCAACCTACCAGAAACACTCAAGACAAAGTGAAGGGTGAGTGAATGTAAGAGAAATTCCTTGATATTCATTTATTCATTCAAAAATATTTATTGAGTGGCTGTTCTAGGCATCAAACACCTAGCAGTAGACAAAACAAAGTCCCTGTCTTGATGGAATGGACATTCACTTGAGAAAACACACAATAAAAAAAAAAGTGAACAATTTCAGGTAGTCATAAGTGTAAAGAAGAAATGCACAGCACTTCTAGGAAGGCCTCTCTCAGAGAGGATGGCATTAGGACAGAGACCTGAATCTCAGTGATGTGAGGGGACCAGGCCTGAAAGGACTCAGCAAGAGCATTCCAGGCAGAGGGAAATGTAGAGTTGAGTGTATTCCAGGTCCCAGGGAGAGAGAGGGAGAATGATCATCAGATAGAAGGTGAGAGTATAAAAGAACTTATAGAACATGACATAAAAGATTTCTTTTTTGACTTTTTATTTGAAAATAATTTTAAACTTACAAAAAAACCAAAAAATAGTACAAAGACTTATATGCCTTCATTCAGATTTTCCTATTGTTAATATTTTATCCCTTTTGCTTTATCACTTGTAGGGTGTGTGTGTGTGTGTGTGTGTGTGTGTGTGTGTGTATACAGTTTTTTTTTAATTATTTGAAAGTCACATGCATTATGGTCCTTTGCCCCTAAACACTTCAACGTGTATTTCCTAAGATAGGGAATATTCTCTTATATAATCGACTTCAGTAAATTTAACATTAATAGAAAACTTTTATCTAACCTCCCATCTACAATCGAACTTTATACGTTGACATAACTATGTCCTTTTAGCCTTTTTTCCCCTCCAGCACAAAATCCTGTCTAGAATCAGGTATTTCATTAGTTGCCATAGCCCAAATAAAACATTACTCATTTTGGATTTGTCTGATGGTTCCTTAGTTATTTGGTTCAGGAAATGGATCTCAGGCAGAATATTACCTAAGTGATGTTGTGTCCTTTACAAGTTATCACATCTAAAGGAACTCAATGTCCATCTGTCCTTCACTGGTAATGTTAATTTTAATCACCCAGTAAAGGTGTGATCTGATTTCTCTCCTATAAAGTTATGGGTTTTTTTTTCTCATAAGCAAGAGATTGGAATGAAAAAGAAAATCCAACTAAGGAGATTTAGAACAAATAGATAATGATGCAGAAGTAGACAAAGAATCTGATATCTTAAAATCAGGTCAAGAAAATGTTTGAAGAAGAATGAACACATATTATTTGATATTAATTTTATATTATACAACTGATGATATTTAATATTATGTACTGTGGAAATAGAACCTATAGTTCATACTTTATACTTTTCAATGAGCTTTCAGACATCATGTCTCATATAACACACTGACTTGGGTAAGAACAAAATTGGAAAACAGTAAAAGTCAAAGAGTTATAGCCTCTGCTCTGATACTGTATGTTAGTGAAAAACTCAGACTTCCATGAATCCAAATCCATAATGTGAGTAGTTCCAAGACTGAAACATGTATCCCTGAGAAGACCAGCATTTCTTGGAGACAATGGAGAAACATAATGTTTATAAAAGTGGACTTAACAATAACTAAAATAAACATTTAGAATGAAAGACCTAAATGTAAAACAGGAAACCATCAAAATCCTAGAGGAGAAAACAGGCAGCAACTTCTTTAACCTTGGCTGTAGCAACTTCTCACTAGACATGTCTCCAGAGGCAAGGGAAACAAAAGCAAACATGAACTATTGGGACTTCATAAGATAAAAGGCTTCTACACAGCAAAGGAAACAATCCATAAAACTAAAAGGTAGACTATGGATTGGGAAAAGATATTTGCAAAGGGTTAATATGCAAAATATATAAAGAACTTATAAAACTCTGCATACAAAATACAAATAATCCAATATAAAAATGGGCAGAAGGGGCACCTGGGTGGCTCAGGTGGTTAAGTGTCCAACTATGGCTTAGGTCATAATCTAACAGTTCGTGGGTTTGATCCTACTTGGGATTCTCTCTCTCTTCCTCTCTCTCTCTGTCTGTCTCTCCCCAACTTGTGCTCTCTCTTCCCTCCTCTCTCTCAAAAATAAATAAATAAAGTTTTTTAAAAATGGGCAGAAAACATGAATAGACGTTTTCCCAAAGAAGACATACAGAGAGCCAACAGATACATGAAAAGATACTTAACATTACTCAACATCAGGGAAATACAAATCAAAACTGCAATTAGATATCACCTCTCACCTCTCAGAATGGCTAAAGTCAACAATACAAAAAACAACAAGTGTTGTTACACTATTGTAACACTACCCAGTTGTTACACCATTGATGAGAATGAAAACTACACAGGGAGTAACTTTTTGATATTGGCCATAACAACTTCTTCCTAGAAGTCAAGGGAAACAAACAAAAAAAACAAAAACTAAACTAAAACTAAACTAGTGGGACAACATCAAAATAAAAAGCTTCTGCATAGCAAAGGGAAAAAAGTCACCAAAACTACAACACAGCCTGTGAAATGGGAGAAGATATTTGTGAGTGACATATCAGAAAAGGGTTAGTATCCCAAATCTGTAAAGAACTTATCAAACTCAAAACCCAAAACACAAATAATCCAGTGAAGAAATGGGCAAAAGACATGAATAGACACTTCTCTGAAGAAGACATCCAGATGGTCAACCGACACATGAAAAAATGCTCAACATCACCCATCATCAGGGAAATACAAATCAAAACCACGATGAGATACTACCTCAGACCTGGCAGAATAGCTAAAATTAGCAACACAAAAAACAACAGATGTTGGCAAGGATGCAGACAAAGGGGAGATCTCTTACACTGTTGGTGGAAATACAAACTGGTGCAGCCACTATGGAAAACAGTATAGAGGTTCCTCCAAAATAGAACTACTCTACAACAGCAATTGAACTACTAGGTATTTACCCAAAGCATAGGAAAATACTGATTTGAGGGTGCATATGCACACTGAAGTTTTATAGCAGCACAATCAACAATAGGCAAACTAGGGAAGGAGCCCAAATGTCTATCAATTGATGAATGGTAAAGAAAATGTAGTACATATATACAATGGAATAGTACTCAGCTATCAAAAAGAAGGAAATCTTGCCATTTGCAATGACATGAATGGAGCTAAAGTTTATCATGATAAGCAAAATAAATCAACCAGTGAAAGACAAATACCATATGATTCTACCCATATGTGAAGTTTAAGAAGCAAAACAGATGACATAGAGGGGAGAAAAAGAGAGGGAGGCAAACCACAAGAGACTTTTAACTACAGAGAACAAATTGAGGGTTGGTAGAAGAGTGGTGAGTGGGGTATGGATTAAATAGTGATGGGTATTAAGAAGGGCACTTGTTATGACAAGCACTGGATGTTATAAGTGATGAATCACTAAATTCTACTCCTGAAACCGATATTATACTATACATTAACTTAGAATTTAAATAAAACTTAAAAAATAAAACCAGAAAAAAAATAAAATAAAATAAACATTTATTCAATACATCCTAAATTCCAGAAAAGGACCTAAAGCTATAGCAGAGAACAAAACAAAATAGCTACCTCTGTACAACTACCTTCTTGGGGGTCTAAGAGATGTGGGCTTGCATCTCAGTTTTGTCCTGTGATCTTGAGCAATTAACTTCTTGAAAATTTGGTTTTCTTTTCTTTTCTTTTTTAATGTTTTTTAATTTATTTTTTTTGATACAGTGAGAGACAGGACATGAGAGGGGGCGGGGCAAAGAGAGGAGACACAGAACCAGAAGCAGGCTCCAGGCTCTGAGCTTATCAGCACAGAGCCTGACGCAGGGCTCGAACCCAACCCATGAATATGAGATCTGACCTGGGCTGAAGTCGGAGGCTCAACTGACTGAGCCACGCAGGCACCCTGGTTTTCTTTTCTAATGAGGTTGCTAATTTTTACCTCGAACTTCTAACTGAATATGGGAGAAGGAACTCAAAGGCTTACCTCTATGCCACTCCTAAAACTCTGCTAAAATTTTTCTAAGAGAGAGAAAAGTTATAAACCAACAAAAACAAAGAGTATGTAGGACATAAAGCAATAAGAAAATTTTGAAACCCAGAAAACAGATGAAATGATAATTTAGCAAATCAGAAAGCACTGAAACCCAAGTCCACAAGAAAATTTCAGAAGCAGATTAATCCACATTGTAGAATAATTTAGGAGTTAGCAAAATTTTTTATGTAAAGGCCCAGATTAAAGCTTTGCCATTCATAGGGTCTCTGTCACAACTACTCAAATATTCTTTATAATGCCAAAGCATCCATAGGCAATACATGTCTATGAGAATGGCTGTGTTCCAGTTAAACTTTATGATAAACAGGCAGGGATTGGGGGCAAAGGGATTGTGAACCAGCAAGCAGACCAGTTTGCCAAAGTCTGGTATAATACCTCAGGGATGAAGGCATCAGATACTTCCAAAAGCAGCAAAGAAATGGTTCTGAAAATAGAATTGAAAGTGCACAGAAGAGGAAGCTAGGACCCCAGAATTCCTTTCCACAAACTGCAAACAGATGAAGTCTCCTCCCACACCCTGCCAAAAGACTAGAGAATTATTATCTAGGAAACCGAATTCAGGAGATTTTGGACTTGGATACATACGAAGGTGGGTGGGTATGAAATGCCTTAATAAAAACAAGAGATTAACTAAAAAGTAAAAAAGAAAAAAAAAGATAAAGATTCAGTGTAAAAAAAAAAAAAGTGCCTATTCCAGGGTTGCCTGGGTGGCTCAGTCATTTAAGCATCTGACTTTGGCTCAAGTCATGATCTCGTAGTTGGTGGGTTCAAGCCCCACGTCAGCCTCTGTGCTGTCCGCTCAGAGCCTGCAGCCTGCTTTGGATTCTGTGTCTCCTTCTCTCTCTGCTCTTTCCCCATTCATGCTGTTTTTCTGTCTCTCAAAAATAAATAAAAGTTAATAAAAAGAAAAAAAAAGAGATTAACTAAAACAATCTCAGACCCTAGTCTCCACTCAGCTGGCAGGGCCTGGCAAGCTGGCTTGGGCTCTTTCCACAGAAGACTAGTGGCTTTCTCTCTGGAAAAATTGATCAATCCTAGAGAAAAGATCTAAAGATGCTAAGAGATGGTGGTCACTCAACAAAATAGTCTAAACATAATATCCTAGAGTAAAGTTCACTGGTTAACCACTCCACCCAAATACACAGTTTCCAATCTATTTTTTACTGCTTCTATCTTAAAGAATTATCCAACAGACTTAACTATAGAGAACAAATTGGTCAGTTACCAGAGGGGAGGTTGGGGGATGAGTGAAATAGGTGAAGGGGATTAATAGCGCAGTTACCATGCTGAACACTGATGTATAGAATTGTTGAATCATTATATGATACACCCAAAAGAATTTACCCATCTTTGACAGTAAGATCAAAAAAACAAAAACAACACATTCCAACATTTCCACCACTAATGAAAGCAATGGAAGAACTGCTTTAAAAACATAACAAGACTTAATCTATAATCAGAGTAAGTGAATACGAAATCTTTCTTACCAGATGATAAGATTCATCATGAAAGATGGGGCCCATATCTCAGGCAACACAATGGAACTGTGTCTTACTGGGACCTGTAACTCTCCCATGGATCCATGGTAGACCCAAGGTAGATCCAAGTAACTATGCAAGGAAAACTCAGAAAGAAAGGTCAGCATTAAGAGAGTAGTTTCCACTTGCAATTTTATATTTTATATCTCAGAAAAATTGGGGTCTCAATAAAAGATATAGCAAATATTTAAAGAAAACACCTTAATGTTTAATTAATCTGTTTATAATTTTCAGTGATAAAAAAATAAGTTACCCCACATAATTGCTGTATCTTCAATATGGATCTTACATATGTGTTAATATCAGCATTTAGTTAGGGAATCATCAATTTATAGGAAAGGAGCTCAAAGCTTTGTCTATCTTGCAGACTAGAGCAAAATACAGTGATTGCGTGCATGCACATGTGAGTGCACACACGTTATTTTTGGGTTTCAGTGTGCTTAGATAAAAGTAAGGTAAGATATCTGTTTTGCTGTCCCACGCATCTATGACCTAATTCCACTTTCTGCTTAAAGCACTTCACATGTAAAGCTTCAGATCATAACTAATTCCATACACAGCTGGCACAAAAAAAGACATTCAAAACAATGGAACAGAATAGAGAACCCAGAAATTGACCCACAAACGTATGTCCAATTAATCTTTGACAAAGCAGGAAAGACTATCCAATGGAATAGACAGTCTCTTCAGCAAATGGGGTTGGGAAAACTAGACAGCAACATGCAGAAAAATGAAACTGGACCACTCTTTTATACCATATACAAAAATAATTAACTCAAAATGGAGGAAAGACCTAACTGTAAGACAGAAAGCCATCAAAACCCTAGAGGAGAAAACAGGCAACAATGTCTTTGACCTCAGCAGCAACAATTTCTTCCTTGACATGTCTCCAGTGACAAGGGAAATAAAAGCAAAAATAATCTATTGGGACCTCATCAAGGTAAAATGTTTCTGCACTACAAAGGAAATAATCAACAAAACTAAAAGGCAACTGGGGGAATGGCAGGAGATACTCGCAAATGACATGTGTTGGATAAAGTGTTAGTACCCAAAATCTATAAAGAACTTTCCAAACTCAACATCTGAGAAACAAATGAACCAGTGAAGAAATGGGCAAAAGACATGAATAGACACTTTCCAAAGAAGACATCCAGATGGCCAACAGACACATAAAAAGATGTTCAACATCACTCATCATCAGGGAAATACAGATCAAAACCACACTGAGATACTATCTCACACTGGTCAGAGTGACTAAAATTAGCAACTCAGGAATCAACAGATGTTGGTGAGGATGTGGATAAATGGGAACCCTCTTGCAGTGTTGATAGAAACACAAACTAGTGCAGCCCCTCTGGAAAACAGTGTGGAGGTTCCTTAAAAAATTAAAAATAGAATTACCCTACAACCCAGCAATAGCACTACTAGGAATTTATCCAAAGGATACAAGAGTGCTAATTCATAGGGGCAGATGCACCCCAATGTTCAGAGCAGCACTTTCAACAATAGCCAAATTAAGGAAAGAGTCTAAATTTCCATCAACTGATGAATGGATCAAGAAGATGTAGTTTATATATACAATGGAATACCGCTGGGCAATGAGAAAGAATAAAATCTTGCTATTTGCAACAATGTGGATAGAACTGGAGGGTATTAGCTAAGTGAAATAAGTCAGTCAGATATCATACATTTTCACTCATATGTGTAATTTGAGAAACTTAGCAGAAGACCATAGGGAAGGAAAGTGTGGAAAATAGTTTCAGAGAAGTAGGCAAACCATATAAGACTTTCAATACAGAGAACAAACTGAGGGTTGATGAAAGGGGCAGTGGGAGGGAAAATGGGTGATGGGCATTGAAGAGGGCACTGGTTGGGATAATCACTGCGTGTTGTATGCAAGCAATGAATCATGGAAATCTACTCCAGAAGCTAAGAGCATGCACTATACACTGTATGTTAGCCAACTTGACAATAAATTATATATTATTTTTAAAAAATGAAAGGAGCTGGAAAGCTAATAGAATAAAAATTGGACTTTGAGGTAAATTTAGGAGGCAGGAAGAACAAAAATGAAAAGATAGGTGTTACCAGAGCTCAGGAGCTCAGGAGAGGTGCTGCCACAGGGCTGAAGTTCTGACCAGTGAAGCGGTGCTCCCGGCTGGTACACAGATCTCTGGGCAGGGATGGCTCCCACATGGCTGGCACTCAGCCCTCTGAGAGAACACTGTAATCCAGTGTTTGGACTCCTGAGGACAGTCTTAAAAGGCTGGCCCTCAAACCTTGAGGAAGGTACTGCTCATCTGATCCTGGGACATTTGAGGAGCTGTGCATGCCTCCTAATGACACTCAGAGCTCTGAATTAAAGCTACTTGAGGGAGGGGGCATTTTTCAGTACTTAGAGGAGGTAGTACACATCTGGTGCTTCTACCTCTGAAGGAGATACCCTGCAGCTGCTGTTTGGCCTCCACAAAATGTAGGACCTAGAGTTTGCTGCTCCTGAAGCTCCCTATGCTGAAAGCATGCTTATAGGACTTGCACACAGGATGAGGTGCTCCTTCTCCCTTTCTCCTGCTTTCCAATCTCTTACCAGTTCCTCCCATTGAAGCCACTAGGAAATCTTGAAAATGTAGTTTGCAGACTTTAGTCTGACATCACAGAGCCAAATATAGAAGGATGGGCATGAGTTAAGAAATAACATATTAGAATAAAGGAAGGAAGGGGGGAGGGAGAGAGGGAGGTAGGGAGGGAGAGAGGAAGGAGAGAAAGAAAGAAAGAAAGAAAGAAAGAAAGAGAGAAAGAAAGAGAAAAAGGAAAGAAAGAATGAAAGAGGTTAGTAGCTAGTATAGTACACCGAACAATATGTCACTGAAGGGAAGGACTATGAGGACACTTCAAAGTGTTGTGCAGAAGATACTTTACAAGCAAATCAAAATACTATCAAAGCACCTGGACCTAGGTATGAGTTTTCCCAACTGCGTTCAATCAAACCTTTTATTGACAAAAGGTTAGAACCTACTCTCAAGCTTCTTTTTTTTTAAATTTTTAACGTTTATTTTGTTTGAGAGACACGGAGCATGAGTGAGGGCATGGCAGAGAGATAGAGGGAGACACGGAATCTGAAACAAGCTCCAGGCTCTGAGCTGTCAGCACAGAGCCCAACACAGGGCTCAAACTCACCAACAGCAAAATCACAACCTGAGCTCAAGTTGGACGCTTAACTGACTGAGCCACCCAGGTGCTTTTAGAATACTAAAACTTGGCCTTGCCATCCACTAAGAAAGTGCCCTAATAAAATGAGATTTTGGGGATAGATACATTTTTCTGGAGAAACTAGGTAAGCAAAATCTTTGCCTCTTTTCACGTGAGCAAGGTCTGTAGTTTTGACCTGCATCATTTGCACTATTCTTCAGTGGGTAAAGCTAAGTCAGAAGAGGCAGTGTGGAGCAAGTTCACCATCAGTACAACTTGTATCTTATGGTTCCCCAGCACAGAGTAACTGACATGTCCTGTTCCTCTCCAATTACAGACTCTGAGTTTGTCTATGCCTCTAAACTCCTGATTTAGAGTTTCACTGTCCTTTTTGTCCTTAAGGTGGTTAATTTTATGTGTCAACTTTGCTAGGCTATGGTGTCCAGTTGTTTGATCAAACACTAGTCTAGATATTGCTGTGAAATTATGCATTAGATGTATGATAAATATTTATAATCAGTAGACTTTGATTAAGAAGGTTATCCTCCCTCCCATTATGTGGGTGGGCTTTATCCAATCAGCTGAAGACTTGAACAGCAAACACTGAGTTTTCTTGAAGAAGAAGGAATTCTGCCTCAAGACTGCAACATAAAACCCCTGCTTTAGTTTCCAGCCTGCTGCCCTGTAGAATTTAAACTCAAAACTGAAACATCTACTGACCCTGAGTCTCCACACTGTCAGTCTGCCCTACAAATTGCCAGCCCCACAGTTGCATGAGACAGTTCCTTAAGATAATCTTTCTCTATGTTGTGTGTGCATGTATTTGTGTATATCTTATTTGCTCTATCTAGAGAATCCCAAAGTATATACCCCCTCATTCACCTTTGTCTTCCCCTGATATTACTTCAAGTCATCTCTGGTTACTGTTACTTTGGGCTTCCAAGTCTAGTTATGAGTACAATTTTTGAAATAGCCCCCTCCTGGGTTAAGTATATCCTTGACCTGCTCTATATACTCCCCAAATCTCCAGCAGTCTTGACCAGCCTTCTGTCCTCCTGACTGGGGATGGAAACTTATTTATTATCTTCTGACTCTTAATCACAATGGCATGGCCTGCCTAGGGCCTTCACATTCCTGCTGAAATTATTTTGCTGGCAGCCTCATGTACAGTCTACACTGAGCTGCTGGGGTCCTAGAGGTCTATTGGAAAAGAAAGGAGGGGGTGGGGGCTTATACAGAAACCAGGCAGAGTGAGTGTCATCACCATGAGCTCCACCTGCTACCCCACTGTGTCCAGAGACGTGTGGCATGAAGAAAATAACTGTAGCTTTATACAAGTGTTTTAACATACTTCAAAAACAGAAAGATTAAGTACTGCTCAAGTGATAAAGTATCCAGCTGCTAAATTGTTTTTTACTTTTCCCTAGAAAGGAAAACAAGCCTTGGGTGTTTTCAGACTGATTACAAAGGTTTTGCTCTAGATTTTATTGAAGGAGATGCATTTGGCTGCTTTTTTTGTAGCTAAAAGCCATGCTCACCCCAATCACTCATATCTTTCTGTCATTCTAATTGTGCCACAGT
Organism: Suricata suricatta; assembly: GCF_006229205.1. NCBI lineage: Eukaryota > Metazoa > Chordata > Mammalia > Carnivora > Herpestidae > Suricata > Suricata suricatta. The sequence continues at coordinate 74,016,995 of NC_043706.1, read as the reverse complement.
TTACTTTGAGAAGCTCTTAAAGTATTTTCTATTTTAAAGTATTGCAGAGAGAGAGAGTGAGTTGAGGCTGGTGTTCAAGGATGCACCTTCCCTATAAACATTTCAGGGCCCAGGGTGTGAAAGCTAATATTTACTGAACACTCTGTCTCCAAGGTCAGCAGAGATATTCAACCAACAAAATCCAATGACCTTTTATCTGTCTTTATTCTATTTGATCACCTCCATTCATGTCAAAAAATATTTACAGAAACTACTGGGTATCTGGCTTTATCTAAGCACTAGGGACAAAGAAATCAACAAGACATGGTTCCTGCTCCCAAATGAAGTGAAAGAAAGAAAGAGAGATAATACTAAGATACATGTGATGGGTCCATAAGAGCATGTAAATTAAAGGTATGCATGAAGGAGCACAGAAAAAGACTGCCTTATTCAGGCTGGGATTTCAAGAGATGACTTCCTGGAGGAAGAAGCAGGAACTAATGCATAATGAAATAGTAAGAATTATCTCATTGGACAAGGGAGAAAAAGATGACCCAGAAGAAGAATCTCTTGTACAAATGTAGCAAAGCATGACATAGCAGGAAGCATCTGCAAGAACTGCCAGAAGATTGACTAGAGGAAAAGAAGTGTATGTAGATGGACAGATGTCAGGCAAGGACAAAAGGGGGATAGGGGAGGCCCCAAGGGATCTTACATGAGCACTCTAACAGCAACATGGAAATAGACTGCTGTTAAATCAGATGGAAGAGGCAAAAAGATTCTTTAGAAAGTTATTGGAATAATCTATGGTGAGAACCTGAACTAAGCAACTGGCTGAATCATCCTGCCCTTAAATGAGATGGCATGTAGAAGAGAAGAAAATGTCAGCTGATGGATGAATTCAATGTCTTGATTTTGAGGAAAACAACCAGACACAGGGTTCTGACTAGAACATAAATGTGGGAAACGAGTGCTTACTTAGCAACTAAAAGAATTAGTATAGTTAGAATCACCCAGTCCAGAAAGAAACAGTGACTTGAAGACAGAACTTGTAAAAGGGATGAAATTTTATAGAAGTGCCTGGTGATGAGCCTGAAAAATAAACAAGCAGCCAAGAGGAGGAAATTCAAGAGGTAGCAGAATCAAAGATGCATTTAAAACTGTTGACCACCTAGGACAGGATCTGAATAAAAGCTGATGGAACATGGGTAATGGAAGTAATAGTTTCCATTTTATAAATGTGCTTCATTTTTTTGAGTTCCTGAGTAAATAATATTTCACATGAGGCATCCATTTGCCTGTGAGAAAATTAAATTTATGCATAATAAATGTAAAGAAAAGACAAAGAGAAAGTCTGTTTTTTGCACTCTGTTTACAAACTGGATATGCAGCAAGTTAAGAAACTGTTTACTAGGATGTTATCTTAACAAAGAATAAGTTAAGGAACTTAGAATATAGGATTTATTTATGTGGAGGGCTGTTCCATATCCCTACCAGCAGCCAAGACAGACAAAGAAAGATATAATGAAGAAGAAATAAAAAAGACATCTGGTTGTTTCTGGCCTGGGAAGAGAAAAAAGAGATTGGAAGCTATCAAACCGTGGCTCCCATTTGCCCTCCCTGGAGGTCAGGAAAATATGCATTATATAAGTGAAAAAAAAATCAATGAAAAAGATATGTACTATAGTAATCTGCTCGTTTTGTCATGCAAGACTCTGGGAAAAGAGCATCTTTTTTATGAACATAATTTATTGTCAAATTGGCATACATACAACACCCAGTGCTCATCCCAACAAGTGCCTTCCTCAATGCCCATAACCCGTTTTCCCTCTCCCCCACCCACCATCCACCTTTAGTTTGTTCTCTGTATTTAGTAGTCTCATGTAGTTGTTTCCTTCCCTCTCTATATCTGTTTTTTCCCCTTCCTTCCCCCCATGGTTTTCTGTTCAGTTCCTCAAGATCCACATATGAGTGAAAACATATGATATCTGTCCTTCTCTGACTGACTTATTTCACTCAGCATAATACTTTCCAGTTCCATCCACATTGCTGCAAATGGCATGATTTCATTCTTTCTCATTGTCATGTAGCATTCCATTGTATAGATAAACCACATCTTCTTGATACATTCATCAGTTGATGGACATTTAGGCTCTTTCCATAATTTGGCTATTGTTGAAAGTGCTGCTATAGACATTGGGGTATACGTGCCCCTATGCATCAGCAATCATGTGTCTCTTGGGTAAATTCCTAGTATTGCTACTGCTGGGTCATAGGGTAGCTCTATTTTTAATATTTTGAGGAACCTCCACACTGTTTTCCAGAGCAGCTGCACCATTTTGCAAGATGGTTCCCATTTTTCCACATCCTCACCAGCATATGTAGTTTCCCAATTTGTTCATTTTAGCCACTCTGACTGGTGTGAGGTGGTATCTCAGTGTGACTTTGCTTTGTATTTCCCTGATGATGAGTGATGTTGACCAGACAGACTTGACATTTATATTCAAAACTTTTCATCCAAAAGCAGCAGAATATACATTCTTCTCAAGTACACATGGAACATACTCCAAGATAGATCATATCCTGGTTCACAAAACAGCCCTCAATAAATACAAAAGAATTGAGATCATCTCATGCACACTTTCAGATCACAATGCTAATGAAACTTGATTTCAACCATAGGAAAAAGTTCAGAAAAACCTCCAAATGAATGGAAGTTAAAGAACATCCCACTAAAGAATGAATGGGTCAACCAGGCAATTAAAGAGGAAATTAAAAATATATGGAAACAAATGAAAATGAAAACACATCAATCCAAACTCTTTGGGATGCAACAAAGGTGGTCCTAAGAGGAAAATAGATTGCACTCCAGGCCTATCTCAAGAAACAAGAAAAATCCCAAATACAGAGTCTAACAGCACACCTAAAGGAACTAGAAGCAAAACAAAGAGACCCAAAACCCAGGAGAAGAAGAGAAATAATAAAGATCAGAGCAGAAATAAACAATATAGAATCCAAAAAAGCAGTAGAACAGATTAATGAAACTAAGAGCTGGTTTTTTGAAAAAATAAACAAAATTGATAAACACCTAGCCAGACTTCTCAAAAAGAAAACAGAGAAGACCCAAATAGATAAAATCATGAATGAAAATGGATTTATTATAACCAATTGCTCCGAAATACAAGCAATTATCAGAGAATACTATGAAAAATTTTATGCCGAAAAGAGCATCTTTTAAGTTGTTCCTTTCCCCCAAATACAACAACCTGAAATGCAAATACAGCTGCTTGGCTGTGGAGTAAGTGCAAAAAGGGGAAGTTCAAGGTGAAGCTGTCTCAAACTTCCCCAGTTCCTGCATTTGTGTAGCCAAGGGACAATGGACCTGCCAAGGGGCCTATTGGGCAGAGCTAAGCCTCACAGAGGAAGCTTAGTAGTCACTGTGGCAGCAAGCTGGACAAAGGCCACAGCAGTCATTCAGGAGCAAAGTGAGGCCAGGTCGTACAGGAGCACTGCTGGGTCCTTGCAAAGAGAACAAATTATGTGACATCAGCTCTAGACTGCCTATAATAGGGCCAATAGCACCCAGTCAGTCATGAGACAGTCCTCCAGAGTCTTCTAGGTAACTGTGAGCACACTTCCCAGGACCAGCGTGAGCCAGGGAACCCCCTCCCTGACATGACTGGAAGTCTCCTTAGAGAAAGGAGAAGCAACTGGAGAAGGCCATCCAAGAAACTGAGTAAATAATCTTTCCCAAAGAAGTAACAGCAACAACAAAACCCTCCCAAAATCATATTGGCCTTTGTTTATCCCAGATGACAGATTCAGTCCATGTGTTTTCCTCCTACTCCATAGATAAAAGCTCAGGGAAAAGATGAGATTCATTGTAGACAACATGAAGATTTTTTTTTCTTCACATTGGAGCGGAAGCACAATTTGCAACCTTGCTGTATAGGTAAATTTGGGCAATAACATTTTCCAAAGAATATTCCATAAAAATGTTTAATTGGGCTAAAAAAATAAATGGAAAATATTTAATGCAAAACCTTCTGAGAGAATTTGCCTTGCTCATGAAAATTCTGAATCTCCAAGAGAGCAGTATGTTGTACCTCATTTCCACATATTTGTCCAAGAGCTTTACTTCCACAGACCATCTCTCTGAAAGACTGTTGGAAACACTTCCAGCACTTAAAAAATGAAGATCCTCCAAATCTTTAGAACAATTGGGATCATGAGCCCTATCGTCTGCTGTCTTCCACCCAGCTAAGGTTCTTTTGTTGGCAATGTCAATATTATTGCCAAGCGGCAATATTATTGCCAATACATGGGTACCCCTGAGCAAAATGTTGAAGCAGAAGAAACTAACATTTGGTGAGCACAGAACTCTACCTTCCTCCACTTTGGGCATGTTTCTTCCTCTCCTTTCCTCCTAACAAAATTTCTCAAATTTTTTGTTTATTCTAAACTACATTGGTGATTTATGAACCAGATTGTGGACCAGCCACACAAGCTGCCTCCTCTTTCTCACAGGAATCAGTAGCAGTGCAGTGCAGTGTACTGTAGTGGGTAAGAGCCCGGAGCCAGACTGCTTGGGTTTGTTTGAATGCTGCCGCAACCCTTGCTTGCTACATGATAATCATGGAAAATTTACTCAACTTCCCTCACCCCAGTGTCCTTACCTGCAAAGTAGATTGAGTAACAATACTTGCCTATTGCACTCATAATAGTTATTCTCTGTTTACATTAAATGATATATTTGTGATTTATATCATATAAATCTGTCATTTAGAATATAGTATATGAGTATGTATATCTTTTACAAATCATTTAGGATATAATACATGCTACATATATTTTAGCTATTTCTTAGCTTGCCAAAATATTACCAAAGGAATAAAAATGGAATGAACTCACAGTGACAAAGAGAATAAGAAGAGCCATCAATAAAATGACTTCAATACGTTTATAGAAGAAACAAAACAGATAAAAGAACATACAGATATAGCACGGCAGAGGAACCAACAATTTAGCTTCAAAGTTGACAAACTTTATAAAGGCAAGATAGTAAATATTTTAGTTTTTATGAGCCAAGATGCAAAATTGAGGATGCTATGCAAGTCTCCGTCACAACCACTCAATTCTGTCATCGCAGCACAGAAACAACCATAGATTATACATACATAAATAAGCATGGTTAGGTTCTAATAAAATGTATTTATAGATGCTGAAATTCTAATTCAATATAATTTTCACATCATAAATTAGTTTTAATCTTATTTAATATGAGATCTACCTTCAATAAATTTTTGAGTACAATACATTATTATTTATAGGTACAATGTTGTACAGTAGATCTCTAGAGCTTATCCATTTTGCCTAGCTGAAACCTTATGTCCTTTGATTAGTAAATCTCCTTTCCCCTCCCTCCCAGACCCAGGCAAGCATCATTCTACTTTTTGGATTCTATGAACTCTGTGAATTAGACTTCTTTTTAAATAAACTCTACACTCAACATGAGGCTCAAATTCATGACCTCAAGACTAAGAGTCACATGATCTACTAACTGGAGACAGCCAGGGACCCCTGAATTTAACTATTTTAGATACCTATTATAAGTGGAATCATGTGGTATTTGTCTTCCCATGACTTCCTATGTCACTTAGCATAATGTCCTTCATGTTCATTCATACTGTCACCTATTATAGACTTTATTTTTTTTTCTTTTTTTAATGGTTAATGTGAATCTTGAAGTTTGAGTAATATTGCCATATCAGTAATGAATATAGGATTGCTAAATATTATTGATTTAATATTTATCAAAATTCAATTTAGAAACATAAATACTAAAATGTAATATAAAATTACATTTTGGGAGATTGCATGAAGGTGTTCAAAAGGTACAAATTTTCAGTTAGAAGATAAGTACGAAGGATGTAATGTACAACTTAATGGCTATAGTTAACACATGGTATGTTTGAAAGCTGCTAAGAGAATAGATCCTAAAAGTTCTCATCACAAAGAAAAAACAATTTTTTTGTAACTATATGAGATGATGGATGTTTACCAAAGTTATGGTGGTAAACATTTCACAAAATATGTAAATTAAGAGTCATTGTACTGTATAACCTTAAGCCTATACTCTGTTATATGTATACCATATGTCAATCATATCTCAATAAAATTATATCTCAATGAAATTGAAATTTTATTTCTATGATTGTATGTATATATACTTATATATTACATATTTGAGAGGAAGATAAAATAAAATGTAAAAACTATCCTCATCTCTCAAGCTATACAAAAAGAGATGACTGGCCAGATTTGGCCCATGGACCATAGTTTGCCAATCCCTGTTCTAGAGCATGTTGATGTGAGAAATGCTTAGTTCTAGACCAGAAAACAAAGATCCAGGCATTACAGCAAGCAGAAAAAATGGTATAAGACAAAAAATGGGAGAGTAACTGAAAGTCTGGAGATAGAACATTCTCTGGTCCTCCTGGAACTCCTCTGGAGGAAAAAAAATGACTTTAGAGACAAGACAGAGTCCTTGACTCGGTTATTAAGGGAACATGTGCACTTTGTTACTTTCTAAGTCCTTTATTTTTCCGTATATTATAAAAGGGTCTTCTCTGATAGGTTTCTTTCTGTTTCATTTTACCACGTTCCTGTCCATTACCTGTGTTGATACCTGAACAAGCATCATGCATGTCTGATTTCCTCTGAGCTGCTTTCAGCACTTCTGACATCCAGGCAGCCCTGGGAAGAACCTACCACATTGCCTTTCATTTCCATCTCTCCCCTGCCCGCCCAATGTCTGTAGGGCTGGAGAGCACCTCAAATTAGAGTTTCCAGGGTGGAAGTCCATCAGGTACCTCAGGAGTTATTCTGCGCTGTAGCTTTTCCTTTTGACACTGCTTAGTTTCAGGCTCTGCTCCTTCCCTTGTCTTCGATGGAATCCCAGAAAACATCACTAGTTTACAGAGATGCAAACATGCATATACAAGCTACACAAAAAACTGTACTGCCATTTGATAATGTCTTAGTATCAACAAGCTCTCTTTTGAACATTTCATAAAAATCAAAAAAGGAGTCAGCGAGAAATGTGCTTTTTCTTTTCTACAGCAAAAAAGGAACACATCACAAAAGCAAGAGTGGGGTTACTGATGATCAGGAAAGCTGCTCTATGGGAAAAGGAAAGGGCTCTATCACAGGAAAGGGTAAGCCAAAGCAGACTAGAGAGCCCTGACTTCTGACACTCAGTCTTGGAAAGGGATCATTGTGCCACTGTGTGGCATAGAGATCAGGTTACCTGTGTTCTTAATTGTTGATAGATGCTTTGAAACACAAAGAAGAATGATCATGGCAATTTAGACTCTGTCTGGTTTCCTCTTCATTAATTTTTATTTATTTTTAAATATCCTTTTTAAAAATTTATTTATTTTGAGAGAGACAGAGACAGCATGAGTAGGGGAGGGGCCTAGAGAGACAAAGAGAGACAATCCCAAGCAGGCTCAGTGCTGCCAGCTCAGAGCAGATGCAGGACTTGAACTCATGAAACTACGAGATCATGACCTGAGCTGAAACCAAGAGTCAGATGCTTAATCGACTGAGCCACCCAGGTGCCTCTTCTCTTTATTAATTTTTAAATTATTAACTTTTTTCTAAGCATTTCCATGCTAGTTACATAACTAACAAATCATAAAGTATTAATTAAATAAGATGTCTCAAAACATTCATACATTGATAAAAAAATTTATATTCCCTCCCAGTCTATAATATAGCAGACTCTAAAAATGCTTTAAACCCTTAAACATAATATATTTATATTATTTGATGCAGTATATTTATATAATATTGATGCAGTACTTCTAGAATTGACTAGTACAAAGATGCTGGAAAGTTATTAAAAATCACTAACATCATAGATTCAAATATATTTATTATCCCTTTTATTTTAATATACATTTTCTTTTTTCTTATCCAAATACAATAATACTTATTTTCCCTGAGAGACAGAGTTGTCTTCCTGATTAACTAAATCTGCAAATAGGATTTGAAAGTTCATAATTGAGCCTAAAACCACACATCTTGGATCACCTTCCCAACTTGTTCCATCCAAGACCATTTTCCAGTTCAATGAGCTCCTTTTGATGGTTAGTCTTCTATCACATAAGAAACTGTCTAAATTACAGTTCTTTGTTTATGTGACCTACACTTTTCCTGCAAATGATGCTTATCTTTATAGATCAGCTGATCTAGACCTACTTCACAAGTATATGCAAGTTTCTCTGCATCTATTTCTTTCCTTAAACAATCCAGTCCTTGTTTGATTTGTAACTGCTGGTCCTGAGTGAAGCCTTGTCTAGTTCAGTTAAATCTAAGGACTAGATTGGCTTGAGTCACTGAAATAACAACTTTGCTATGAATCAGTCATTAAAACAGACAATATTTACCTGACATGGCTAGACTGATCAGAGGGATGGTTGGGTTGAAACCTCTCAGAATATATTTTTAATATCAACCAGCTTGTTCTGCTGTAAAGATGTTTGGTTATTAAGTACAAGAAGAGCCAAACATTCATCCAAGAATTGTGGTCCATGTCAGAACTGTGTTTAATTCAGCCTGCTGTGTTCTCTCATGGAGATCCTTAGGGTAATGTGGGACAACAAAAGGCAACTGTCATGGATTTCCCCTAAATCGTAAACTCTAAGCCTTACTTTTCTCTCAGATTCGTTCTGCATTTCCAATGACTGCCCGACCCTTTCACCCAGAAGTTGCATTAACACCTCAATTTATAGGACTAAAACTAAAACCTCTTCCTTCAACTCACTCATTCTACTCAATATTTACTCAAAATCCCATCAAATTCTTCCTTCAACTTGTTAGCCACATTTGTTAACTTGGTAATCAGCTTATAGAAAAAGCTGAACTCTTCCAAGTAAGCAGAAATTCATTTGTGTTAAACTAGCTCTGTTGAAAACTATTTTTCTACCTCCAGATGAGCTCACGGGCAGGTTCCTTGATTTAACAATTTTCAGTAATAAAAAGTCATCTGAGGATTCTGGGAAGATGGCAGAGTAGGAAACACCAGGAATCTGTCTCTCCAACTAGATAATAACTGCATTGGAAGAATCTGATATTATTTTGGAACTTTGGAGTCTATTGAAGGCTTGCAACTTCCAATGGAAGGCATGGACAGTAAACTGAGGTCAAATTCTTAGAACAGTAATAGCTACCCACCTCCCACCTTCAGCCTTGTGGCAGACAGCTGTGCATGTGTGCCTGGAGCAGCCTGCACACAGCTTGCAGGGACAAAAGAATTCTGACCTCCAAATACTGGGAATCTACACTCTGAAAACTGATGCATCTGATCAAAAGATGCAGACAAAAAGGTGGGCAGTCATTGTTTCTCCTCCCCACATTGGGAAGTGCTGTCACCCACATGGGCAGAGCCAAGGTCCTATGATAAGTTTACTCGGGGGAACTCTTTCACTCACACAAATTGAGGCAAAATAACCAACCCCCCCCACAAAAGAAAAACAAACAAACAACAAACAAAAAATACAAACAATGTCTTAGGGAGCCACAAACATGAACAAGGAAGCTGCCAAACATAAAATTTCATGGGGCAGGGAAGAACACAAATGGAAGGTGGGCATCAAAGTGCACAGAACAGAAGAAGGTGCAAAGAGGAGCTGAAAGAGCATAGTGCATCATGTACCTATAGCTCACCCACTGTGTGACACCTGTAGGAATACTGTTAAAGTTGGGACTTGAGGGGTTTGATTTTTGGTTGGATAAATGGAGCTCTAAAGTCCTACACAGGCCTGGATACAAATTTCCAAATATTCCTTAGAATTCAGAGTCCCTTTGGACTCCGAGGTAAAAAATAAAGATCTGTAGAGAAGAAGAGGCTGAGTATTAATGTGAAGTTTGTACTATCTCATATGCCTATTTTTGAGATTAAATAAGAAAAAAGAACTCAAGTACAGACAAAATCTATTTCCAGCTTATTTAATGGAATGAGATTTGGAGCAGAAGTTCATAATTAGGGTATCTAGACTATTACTCTTAGCTGCCTTTGAAGATTTGGGTGAAACAAATTTAATGTTTGTCCCTGTATCATTTTTTAGCCTCTACTTTTACCACTAGCATTTTAACTTCCACTATGTCTCACATTCAAATTCTGCAGAGAAAGTATCTCCTAGCCTTAGGTGCTGACCATCATCTTTGTTGGCAGAACTTTGAACTTAACCAACCCAAGGACCACTGTTCAGGCCACACATGGACTCACGGACTCACAGTGGAGCAGCTTCCCACTTCTTCAGTTATGCTGTGTAGACCATGGCCACCTATTAATTTACTCATGAAGAGTTGCTCTATTAAGCAAAAGTTATTCTATCAACGTGTATCCCGAAAAGTCTCTATCCTCCCAAAACCTTGTAAGTGTAAGAAAGGAGGAATTTGCTTTATCTAAACTCTAAAATAATTAAAGTTTGTTATTTGTAAATCCTTCCACACTAACAAAGAGTAAGATCAAGACAAATTTATAAATTTGATAGGTTTCTTTAAAGTTGTCTACATATTAAGAGTCTCATTGTTTTTTCATCATGTGTGTCTTTTATAGCTATCCAACTGAAAATTTCTTGAAGGCAAGAATTACATCTATTACTCTTTCATTCCTGACAACATCTAAGATGCTCACCAAGGATGTTAAATAAATGTTGCTGAGTGACTGGGCCTAGGGATCTCTGGTGTTATTGAAAAATTGACTTTAACTGCTTCATTAACTATCTATATATGCAGAGAGTTGAGATCAGCTGTATAAAATAACAAAAGAAAGCCTTCTGTTCTATAATGTCAATAAAAGATATTGAAATTAGAGTGACAAGGTCTGAAATGTGAGCCAAAAAGAAAATTACCTCCACTCTGTGATATCCAAATATTTCTTCTTTCTTTCCAATCTAATAAAATATTTGTTAATAAACCAATAGCATGAATTTATAGTTTCTGGGCCCTAAACAAATTTTGATTAGATTACAGTGACCCAATCCTGTTTCTTGAGATTCTAAAGAAAAGTTAAGCAAGCAAAGGTTTTTGTAGACCTCTCACAGCCTTCCTCCTTACAATGAATTAAACTTGTGTTTGAGATTTTTATTTTTAGAAACATACCAGTAAAAAGCCATTACAGGCTTGCAGCAAACCCACCAATCTAGGTGACTTTGAGCCAAGGACTAAACTTGGTTTATAGCAGCTCTCTTGGCCCCAAGTATACATGCCTTGTTCTCAAGTTTTACAGTAATCAGATTTCTGAGTAATCAGAAATTTTTCATATATAACATTTTCACTGCAAAGGCACATACATAAAAAAAATACTTGTTTTAGCTAAAATTTTTGCATGGTGACTGTTTCCTTCTTAAAGAGCTGTACAGATTTTTCAGCTTAATTGAAATAGTGACTTCCCCCTATATTGCAGAAGATGTTTATAACTTACCGTCACCTGAAAAGCATGTCACCTGAAAAGCATGCCTTTTGCCTTTAATTTGGTATCTCAAAATTATCTCAATATCACAACCAATGAATAACGTTAAGTTTCACTTTTTCAACATGGAAACAGTTCTCCTACACAAAAGTCGAATATGATATTAGATTTACTTTTTGATCTGCCACATTGGGAAAGGTCTTCTTACCAAAAGCCTTCAGCTTCGAAGTCACAACCTCACCCCACTACCCTTTAAGTTCTACTCACAGACAAATAATACAAAAAGAAGGGAAATAAAAAGACAATATATCAAGGTACAAACTATAATCCTATGCAGGAAGCCACCTATTCTAGCATTGTTATTTTGACTCTACCAAATGTAACATCCCATGCCCTAAGTGTATAACAGAACACATTAGATCATTAACTCCTTCAAGCCAGGGCATTTTCTATATTTTATCATTTCATTGCCTCACAGCAGCCTCCCCTCTGGCAATTAGAGCAGAGACTCCTACACTGCAGGCACTGTTTAACAAATAGCCCTTGAAATGCCATTACATAGAACCAAACTAAGCAACCAGCACAAGCATTAGTTTTGATACAGGAAGAGAAAGGGAAGGAGGTTATGCCAATATTACCCAAACTGTGTTCCCACATATTCTATAAAAAAAGAAAAATTAATAAAAATGGAAGCCAACCAGATTCAGAAAAATTCATATGCTATACCACCTTCTTGAAAAGTGACATCTCAATGTGCATAAGCTCCAAAGAGTCTTGTAGTGAAAACACTAGTTCAATTTGATTTAAAACAACATTTCCTAGGTGTGATGGTTAATTTTGTGGCAACTTGACTGGGCTAAGGGATTTCCAGAAAGTTGATAAAAAATTATTCCTGGCTGTGTCTATGAGGGTGTTTACAGAAGAGATTAGCATTTGAATTGGTGAACTAGAGTAAAATAGATTGCCCACCCCAATGTGTATGGGCATCATCAAATATGTTGAGGGCCCAAATAGAAGGAAAAGGCAGAGGAAGGGTGAATATATTCTCTCTGAGCTAGGACATCCATCTTCTCATACCCTGGAACATCAGCTGCCCCTCCACCCCGGGTTTCAGGCCTTCAGAGTCCAACCGTGAGGTGCACTATCAGTTCCACCTACCCTCATCCCGGTTTCCAGAACTTTGGATCTCAGACTGAATTTCACCACCACCTTTCTTGGTACTACAGTTTGCAGACAGCAGATTGTGGAATTTCTCAGCCTCCATAATCCAGTGAGCCAATTCCTATTTTAAAAAACCAATTTTTATCTATATGTATATGCATATACAGTATAATATATATCACATATCATATATATATTCTACATATGATTTATATAAAGAGAAATCATATGCATACATATGTGTGTATATATTCTTTTGGTTCTATTTCTCTGGAGAACCCTAACATAACAAACACATTTGACAATAGAACCCTTTGCAGAGAATATCTACTGACATTTAGAAGGATATAGGTGTCCTACAGATCAAAATCTGAGAAATCTTCATTTGTCTAGTTCAAATCAATAAGAAGATTGAGAAAAAACACAAGCTTCTGGAGACAAACAGACCACAATTCTGTTATTATTGGATTCACATGACCTTGTGCAAGTTGCTCACCCTCTCTGAGCCTCACTTTCCCCAAACACAAACTAGGTAATAAGGCAGCTTTCATAGATTGTTGTTAAATAAGACAACATACTATATTACCAGTCATAAAAAAGTGGGGTTTTTTTGTTCCTCCCCAAAGGAAAGACTATCCACTCCTCTTAGGAGGATAGAAGAAAGAGGAAAGTAGCATTCCCATTAGCACAGTAGTTACTGATGGATATGAAGAAATTAGGATAGATTAGGGGTTAATTCTTTTAAAGTTCTCTTCTTATATGGTCAACTAATTTTTGACAAAGCAGTAAAGGCAAAGCAGAAAAAAGATAGTCTCTTCAACAAATGGTGTTGGGAAAACTGGATGGCAACATGCAGATGAATGAAACTGGACCACTTTCTTACACCATACACAAAAATAAATTCCAAATGGATTAAAGATCTAAATGTAAGACAGTAACTCATAAAAATCTTACAGGAGACAACAGCAACCTCTTTGACCTCAGCTGCCCCAACTGCTTACTAGATATATCACCAAAAGCAAGGGAAACAAAAGCAAACATGAACTATTGGGACTTCATCAAGATTAAAAGCTGCTGCACAGTGAAGGAAATAATCAGCAAAACTAAAAGACAATTGACGGAATAGAAGAAAATATTGGCAAATGACATATCAGATAAAGGGTTAGTATCCAAAATCTATAAAGAACTTATCAAACTCAACACTCAAAAAACAAATAATCCAGTGGAGAAATGGACAGAAGACATGATGAGACACTTTTCCAAAGAAGGCATCCAGATAGCTAACAAAAACGTGAAAAACATGAAAAAATGCTCAACATCACTCATCAACAGGGAAATACAAATCAAAACCACAACAAGATACCACCTCACACCTGTCAGAATGGCTAAAATTAACAACACAAATAACAACAGGTGTTGGTAAGGACACAGAGAAAGGGGAACCCTCTTGCGCTGTTGGTGGGAATACAAACTGGTGCAGCCACTCTGGAGAACAGTATGGACGTTCCTCAAGAAACTAAAAATAGAACTACCCTATGATCCAGCAATTACACTATTAGGCATTTACCCAAAGGATTCAAATAGACATACTCGAACGGGTACATGCACTCCAGTGTTTATAGCAGTATTATCAACAATAGCCAAACAATGGAGAGAGCCCAAATGTTCAGCAACTGATGAATAGATAAAGAAGGGGTAATATATATATATATATATATTACATATATATATATATGTAATATATATATATATATTACATATATATATATATATATATATTCTATGGGATATTACTCAGCCATCAAAAAGAAGGAAAATGTGCATGGGAGCTAGAACGTATTATGCTAAGTGAAATAAATCAGTCAGAGAAAGACAAATACCATAGGATTTCACTCATATGTGGAGTTAAAGAAACAAAACAGATGAACATATGGGAAGGTGGGGGAAAGAGAAGAAAGATAAACCACAAGAGACTCAATGATAGACAAATTATGGGCTGGCAGAGGGAGATGGGTGGGAGATGGGCTAGATGGGTGATGGGTACTAAGGAGGGCACTTATTATGAGCACTGGGTGTTATATGTAAGTGATGAGTCACTGAATTCAACTCCCAAAACCAATATTGTACTATATGTTAACTAAAATTTAAATTTAAAAAAAAAGACTCTACCACAAAAAGTATAAATAAAGTTTTCTTCTTTAACCTGAAAAAATATTAAATGCATTGAAAAATAAAATAAGCCAGCCATGCAAAGAGAACTACAACAGTAAAAGCAAGAAAAATGGGAGAGGCAAGAAGAGACCTTATCATGCCATGAACATGCAAAAGTGAACTTCAAAAAATTCTACCTATAGGTTTTGCAAAGGACAACATTCCATCTCGAACCTAAATTCTCTGAATATCCTGCATACCATAGCAGGACAGGCTGAATGTCAGGCTTTTGCGACCTAATATTAGGGATTTAGGTCTAATTCATCAACTGCTAAAATCTAGAAAATCAGTTTCTTTTCTGATGGTAATGGCGTGTGATAACAACATCTCAGTCCTTAACAAAGCCTGTACCACAGAGAGAGAAACTCAGAAATACTAATGGTAGAAAGATAGGTTAGAGAAATTTAGTCAATGAAACTTCAAGTCCTGCGGTAGAACCATAGACTTGTCAGCATGTTACATAGGGGTTTGATTTAGTAGCTTCTCGACATATGGGCAACAATATGGTCTCAGTGGTTCCTTGCTACTGGCATGGCTGAGAAGGAGGGAGAAATAACTAGACATCTGACAGGCAAGTGGCTGATCTAACAGTTCAGCCAAGGCTTTTGCAGAGGGCATGAGATATTTTTAAACCACAGTTCCTTTGCAGCTAAAGAAATTGAACATTTTTCTTTTGCTGGTAAATAGGCATTAGTTTCTTTCAGAGACTGACAATAAAGAAATGATGGAAGTCATAAACCTCATTGTCATGCAGTTTCCTAAGGAACTATATGTGGCCTATGATATATGCTGTGGAATATTAGGAGGCCAAAACACTAATATTATTCTTACTTTCCTCTCCTTGAAGAATGCACACATCCAAATAATATGTTTTTAGCAGTCAGAATCTGCATTCTGCACAATAAATGAGGGACCTAAGAATCTGTGTAAAGCCAGCCAAACAGGCCATCAACAGGTTCATGACAGATGACTAGGACAACAAATGCTTCTCCCAACCAGACTATAAACACTGCTCGAGGTCAATGAATCTATCTTAATTCTTATCCACAACACTGTCACCACTATGACCAACCAGTACAGTTCTCAGTATCCAGTAGTAATTCATAAATATTAGCCAATGTATTGATATTTTTCTAACATGCAGACTCCATATGCATGGCCTCTAGAAAAAAGTGCAGAGAAATGAAGCAGGATAAAAGTGCAATGCTTCTTTGTGCTGTCTTCATCACACACAATAGGACTTGGCAGGAGTTCAGCCCCCAGGAAGGTTTGATTTGTCTGAGGTTAGACATTTTTTTGGAATAAACAGCATTTTCTCCAAAGAAATCATATATAAAAATTTCAGCCAATTTTTGCTTCTTTTGCTTTCTTTATATAACCAAGTATGTGTACATTTTCAAAAAACTAAATTTCTTATCTAAAGCTCATCTCTTGTTTATATCCAAAGTTATAAACTGAATGTTTATATCCCACCAAATATCATATGTTGAAACCTTAACCCCCAATATGATGTTATTTGGAGGTAGGGTCTTTGGGGGGTAATTAGGTTAGGAGGAGGTCATGGGCATGGGACCCCATTATGTGCCTTGTGCCTTTATATACAGAGCTCACCCTCTTTCCACTTGCACACACTGAGGAAAGGCCATATGAGGACAAGGGGAAAAGGCCATATGAGCCATCAGCAAGCCAGGAGAAGAACTTTCACCAGGTCCCAACCTTACTGGCACCCTAAATCTTGAATTTATATACAATCTTTAAAACTGAGGAAATAGGGGTGCCTGGGTGGCTCAGTCAGATAAGCATCCAACTTCAGCTCAGGTCATGATCTCGTGAGTTCGAGCTCCACATCAGCCTGCTTTGGATTCTATATTTCCCCCCTCTCTGCCCCTCCCCTGCTCATGCTCTGTCTCTCTCTCAACTAGTCTATAGTGTAAGCCACCCAGTCTATGGTATTTTGTTATAGCAGTCCAAGCAGACTGAGACATCCAACAAAACAGTAGGGATAAATGTGATTGAGAGCAGAGCTAGTGGTCATATGGAGAAGGACAGCAGTGACACAGAAAGGACATACACTTAGGAAACCAGGATTTGTTTTTCTCTGACTTTTTTTGAGAGAGGGTGAGAGTGCAAACAGGGGAGGGGCAAAGGAAGAGAGAATTTTAAGCAGGCTCCATGCCCAGTAGTAGCAAGAGCCCTGTTGTAGCGCTTGTTCTCACTCCCATCAGATCATGAACTGAGCCTAAATCAAGAATCAGATGCTGGTAACCAACTGAGCCACTCAGGCACCCCTTCCTCTGACTTTAAAAAAAATAATAATGTTTATTTTTGAGAGAGAGAGAGAGAGAGAGAGAGAGGCAGAGAACAAGAAGGGGAAGGGCAAAGAGAGAGGGAGGGAGACACAGAATCCAAAGCAGGCTCCAGGCTCTGTGCTGTCAGCAGAAAGCCTGACATGGAACTCACAGTCCACAAAATCATGACCTGAGCTGAAGTCAGACACCTAATTGACTAAGCTACCCAGGTACCCTTAAGTTGTTTGTTTGTTTGTTTGTTTGTTTTTTAAGATGGAATTATCAGAGCCAGACAAGCTACATCTCCCTTATAAGGGGTTTAGGCACTTCTGTGGAAATTAAAAATTCGTGACAGGAGACTAAACCAAGCAACTGAGGCCGAAGGTGAACAAGCAGGTCTTGAGTAACAGCAGCCATGTGAGACAGGTGCACATGGGCAGCATTTGAAAAGTCAGATCTTAATTTCCAGACTCACTGGAATTTGATGCTATGAATTCCAAAGTCCAACCAACTTCCAAATTCTATATTCAGAGGGAAAAAGACATTACCATGTAACACTCCCCAAAGCATTCTACTTGTCTTTATAAATTTGCTCTAGAGAGAGGCATTGTATTAGATTCTGCAAAGAAACAGAACCAACAGGAGAAAATGATGGAGAGAGAGAAAAAGAGAGAGAAATTGTAAGGAATTGCCTCATGCAACTGTAGGGGCAACAAATCCAAAATTGTAGAATAAGTGAGTAGGCTAGAAATTCAGTTAAGAGATGATGTTGTAGTCTTGAGTTCAAAATATGTCAGGCAGGAAACTGAGGCAGGGTTTCTATGTTGCAGTCTTGAGGAGATTTGGTTCTCTGGGAAACTTCAGTGTTTGCTATGATGACTTTTGATGGATTTGCATAAGACCCAACCACATTGTGGAGAGTAATATATTTTACTAAAATCTACTGATAAATGTGAATCACATCTAAAATTATCTTCACAGCAACATGTAGACTGGTGCTTGGCCAAACAACTGAGCACCACAGCCTAGCTAAGATGACACAGAAAATTAACCATGACAAGCATTGAATGGGAAATAAAGAGACAACAAAAACATATTTCCGAATTCTTTTAATTTTTCTTCTGTCTTAACCAGCTCATTTTTTAAAGAATGGGCCTCATCCATTGCTGCACTAAACTAACTTACTGAATCAAATATGGGCTATTATATCCCTTGCATTCCCAAGGCATCCCTGGCATTTTTACCAAAGTCAACATGGTGCAGGATGAGTTTCTGGGATGCAAGAAATAAATATGGTCAGCCCTAAGTCATGAAATATCAAAAGGTTAGCAACCTAAGGCAAACCTTCACCCCCAAAATAGGACACGTAGTGAGGGCTGAGATACTGTTGATCTGTGCAGCATTTTAACTCCATGAGCTAGCCCTATGCCTGGCATACAATAGGTCCTCAGAAATCTTTGTTAAATGAATATCTGAATGATTTAGGCAAGTAAAAAGGGATTAACATTCTTAAAGGTGCTTTCCACTTGAGATGACAAAGCCAAGTAGAGAACTGTTTTCTTTGTTTTTCTACTCCACGGCAAAATAATTACCTCTGCAAACTGAGCCGCACGAGCTACTCTGGTCCCCACGTCAGTAGTCTTGTGGGCATTTTGGAACTATTCACTTTCATCGTGTGTTGCAGCAATCAGAATTCAGTAAGCATATTTTCTAACTGTAACCTTGGACCATAATAATAGCTAACACCTAATGTCAAGTACTGTCCTTAGTGCCTATATTTACCCATAACATTCTCAGGCTCAGTTACATTTGAACTCGGTCTGGTTCCAAACATCTCTCTCTGCCTCTACTATACCGCAATTTACATAGTTACTCAATATGTTCATTTACAAAATAAAAATGATAACTCCTCCCTTGTAGAACCATTTTAGGATTAGTGCCAATTTATAGCACAGTGCCTGGCATACAACCCATGGGTCCTGAGTAAAAGGTAGTACCGGATATGGAAACAACATTAACAATAGTAGGTGTTGCTATTGTCATTGTCATCACTTTCATGGCTGAAGTAGACTCCCTCTACAACCAACTCATTTTATAATTGCTATTTAAGTAACAAAATTCAGGGGGACATGTATTTATCTCTGTCACTTAGTTCACAAAATAAATAAAACACACAAACTAATAAATGTGAATTCCGAGATAGAGTTGTCACTCTAAATTGTTTGGCCAGGCCACTCAGCCTTAACATCAAGTTTTAAACTAAATTTGCCAAAAATTTGTGGTCAATTAATGATAACCAAAAATTCTTTACTACTGCTACTACTGAAAAACGGATTCTAAATTGTTCCAATAGTAAATTGGTTGACCAAAAGAATGTGACAAAATTGACGTTCTGGAAATTTTAAAACTAGGTCATAGAACTCTTTATACTTTTGCCAGGGTCACTTGGAATACTTACTCTAGAAGCCCTGAGCTCCATAAGGAGTCCATTCTCCTGGGCAGCTACGGCCAGCCTTTCAGCCATCTCCATCAAAGTGGCAGACATGTGAACAGAACCATTTTATTTATTTATTTTTTAAACATATGCTTTTTTTTTTACTTTTTGTTTGTTTGTTTATTTATTATTGAGACAGAGAGAAACAGAGCATGAGTCAGGGAGGAGCAGAGAGAGAGGGAGACACAAAATCTGAAGCAGGCTCCAGGCTCTGAGCTGTCAGCACAGAGCCCGATGCGGGGCTCAAACCCACAAACATGAGATCATGGCCTGAGCCGAAGTCAGTTGCTTAACCTACTGAGCCACCCAGGCACCCCAAACAGAACCATTTTAGACCCTCCAGACCAGTCCATCAGCCAGCTGAATACCACCAGCTGACCTCAATCAAGACTACATGGACCAGACAAATCACCGGAAATCTTAAATTCCTGATCAACAAACTAATGAGATATAATAAAACAGCTATTTTAAGCCACTAAGTTTGGGGACAGTTTGTTAAATAACAATAGTTAACTAGAACAGAAAGAACTCCAATATACCAAATGGGAAATGGCACAGCACTATGTCCTGAGCAGGAATAGTTTTTGATTCAGCTGCCATTCAGTACAACCTAAATGATGGATAGTTGATACCTGTCACAACACAGCATTTTATATACTGTTAGGTGAAACTACAATACAATCTAAGTTTATTTTGGGAGTGTTTGCTGTATCATTGGATTTCATCAAATGTTTAGAGGTGCAGTAGGCATGACTTTGAGTAGATAATCAAAGAAAATGCAAAATGCTAATTGATTCATGATGTGGTTTCATCTTAGCTTGGGCAAACCATGCAGTATTTAATACATAGTAGCAGAATATTTACTATTGAAACTTGAAAAGATGTGAGTTCTTTATGTGCAATCTTTCATTTATGCATGTGAGAGGGTTTTCTTTTCTTAATATTTTTACATTGTAGTACTTGTTTTCCTTGTTGGGGTGTTTGCTTATTTAATACATTCCGTCAAGGACAGAAATTACATGCTGGGTTTTTTTTTTTCCCATAGGAAGTGTGTCTTGGGCTTTTCCCTTATTATTTTCTTTACTTTTTTTTTTCCTCTTCTTTTTTTTTGGTGGTGGGGGTAGTTATGTTTAAATGAAGTTGCTTTT
>NC_043706.1:73955578-73996132 GCF_006229205.1 Suricata suricatta | reverse complement strand
AAAAGAATCTTTTTAATATCTCGCTTAGTAATAATTCACTTGGTCATGTATTCTTCTACATTCAATCTGTAATCTGTTGCTTTAGGTAGAATGCATGAAGAAACGGTGGCCTCACTCAGATATGTAGTTGGAAAGAGGAGAAGAATTTTAATAACCTTTCCGCTATTGTGTGTATTCTTCTTTGATAAGATATTACAACCGAACAAACAGTAAATCTTTACAAATCAATTGCAATGTGGAATCTGAAATCTTATCAGTGGTCTTTTCATGTTATGTTATATTAAAATTCATGGTCTACCTTGCAAAAAAAAAAAATGCATCCTTGTTCCCAAAAATGGCAAGTTCTCATTCTTTTTTATGGCCAAGTAATATTCCAGTGTGTGTGTGTGTGTGTGTGTGTGTGTGTGTGTGTGTGTACACACACACACATATATATATATACATATACATAAATATCCCCTGATAGGTGAATTGGTAAAGAAGGCAAGGACCTATCAGGGGATATTTATGTCACTTCACATCTTGGCTGTCATAAATAATGCTTTGGGTAAATACCCAGTAGTGGAATTACTGGATAGTATAGTGTTTCTACTTTTTTCCCTTGGTATTTGTGGTTCTAATTAAATATTTTATACATAGAACTACCTGGCCTGTAGCATCTGAGTTGCTTAGTGGGTTAAGCATCTGACTTTGGCTTAGGTCATGAATTCACAGTTCGTGAGTTCAAGCCCCACATCAGATGAGCTGGAGCCTGTGTTGGGTGAGTTTGAGCCCTGCTTCTGGTGAGCTCAAGCCTCGCTTTGGGTAAGCCATGAGCCCTGCTTCAAGTGAGCACTCACTTTTCTCTCTCTCTGCCTTTTGCTCACTTGTGCCCTCTCAAAAAAAAAAAAAAAAGAAGGAAAAGCTACGTGGCATGTTGGCAGCTGTTGCTGGACAGAGAACATCAGGCAGAGTGAGATATATAAATCTGTACCACGAAACCTAAAGAAGTTTGCAATTCCTTTACTTTACCTACTAACACCCTTCTGGGGGCAGTAAGAGTATCTTCATTTCTAGAGTTATGAAAAGAGCTGTTAAACAAGTTATTTGAAACCATGTGACACTTAAAAGTTTGCAAAACAAGATTGTATCTGATTTGTGGGATTTTATTAATACCTTTCTCCCTCTGTCTTCTTCTGCTCTCCCTCTGTATCCCCTCACCCCCACTCTGGAGTTAAGAGATTTGGTATACTATGAAAACCTTTCCTGAGTATTGTCATGCAGATATTTAAAAGTAGCCCTAGTTTTCCTGTATTTTTAAGTAGCCCCATAACAAGGGGAAGAGACAACTGAAAACTATCCAAGAGAAAGAAACTAATGAGAGCTATATTCCATGACACTGTACGGTCAGTAATTTTATCCCAGGAAATTCCTTTCTGCAGAAAGATTCTTCTGTTGTAACCAGCTATTCTTGAAGAACACTGCTAGGTGGCATCCCAAGGTTAAAGCAGCTGGAACAAAATGAAAAAAATGGCATTCTTCTATAATCCAATATCAAAATATACATAATTTCCCAGCAGCATAAAACCTAAAGGAATTCTGACCCACTAATATTGATTTCTTTTTATTTGCTGAAAAGATCAAGTTTAAAGTGATAGGTAGCTTCAGAAATCTCTTTATTTTTATCTTTTGTTTTTAATAATTAAAGACATTTAAGATTTTGTTAAATGTAAGATAGTCAACAATCTTTAAGACACAAACTATTTTCTAAACAATTCACCCTGGAAAACATGTTGCTCAGATACAATTTACACAGACTTAAGACAATTAATCCCACAGAGAAGAAAGCAGAAGATTTAATTTTTTAATTTTTGTTAACATTTTTTTAATTATTGAGAAACAGATCAGAGTACTGTGGCTTCAGTCCTTCTCAGTTTGATAGATGCAGGTGGGTGAAAATTACAGAGCTCCCTACTTCGCCACCATCTTGCTCCTCCCCGAAGCTTTTTTTTTAGTTGAGAAACAGAGAGAGACAGAGCATGAACATGGGAGGGGCAGGAAGAGGGGGAGACACAGTATCTGAAGCATGCCCCAGACTCTGAGTGTCAGCACGGAGCCAGATGCAGGGCTCGAACCCACAAGCGGTGAGACCATGACCTGAGCTCAAGTTGGATGAT
Organism: Suricata suricatta; assembly: GCF_006229205.1. NCBI lineage: Eukaryota > Metazoa > Chordata > Mammalia > Carnivora > Herpestidae > Suricata > Suricata suricatta. The sequence continues at coordinate 73,993,976 of NC_043706.1, read as the reverse complement.
CAACCGACTGAGCCACCCAGGTTCCCCAGAAGATTTTATTTTTAAATGTTAAGCAATTCAATACCTTTCTTTCTTTTCAAACTTAAAAATTAAAAAAAGGTAAACTGCCAGTGGACAGAGTCAGCCTGTAGGTAATTTTCTATTTTATGATCCATGATCATCAATTACATACTGCCTTGCATTGCTTTGTATTTCTTTTCTCTCCAGCAAGGTTTTGAACTCCTTTAAACTTAGAGACTATGTTTCCCTTTTTTATCCCCCACTGCATAAAGAAGAGTTCTAGACATAAAAGGTAATCTATTTTTCTTAATCTGAAATTCATACAAAGAACATGTTCTAAGATGCAGTGTACTTTTCTTCCAAGCATTCGGCAAGATTTTTAGAAAGTTGACGAAGGGTTATTTTTACAACTGTTTGCAAATTTAAACCTTGTCCAAAAATAATAAATTTATAAAATTATGATAAATATTTTTATCCTAGGAAGCAAAAGTATCATAAAGATCAAATAGTGAGTGTTCCTAATTCCTAGGATAGATAAGATAGTCAAAAGATAGTTAAAAGCTTTATATTAATAAAAAATACATTGCTAATAAAATCAGAGGGGAAAATGTACGAGATTAAGTATCTATACCCTAATCATAAATGAAGGAATGAGAAATAAATGTTCATAGAGATATCTGAAAAAAATAGGACCTATATATCATTTTGATGTTAGCAAGCATTTTAAATGAGTGAATTTGGACTTCCAAGTTAACACAGTGAAAGATTCTACACGGTGACAGAAGCCTGATGAGCTTCTTCTTAACTTCCTTTCTTACACACACAAAAATGTAAAAGGTGGCTTTGAGATCAAACAATAAGAAAGGATCTTGGAAAATCCTGGTGGAATTCCTACTAAATGCATCATCAGTCAAGATGAATTGATAAGCTCAGAAGGAAAACAGAATAAAATAATGAGAAAAAACAGTACACTTGGAGGGTAGAGGACAAAGAGCCAGCTATGAACTGTAAATATTTCAATAAAAGAAAAAAATAATGGACATATTCAAGGAGACAGTAGAACAATCAAAGTCAATTGAATGATTAGTGTGTCACAGCTATGACCCCAGGAAGTTTATATCGATTCAAGTAATTATTCATTTGTAATAGCAACAGAAAAACATTCTAAAGTAAATAAGGACTAAAAATATACTATTGACGTATGCCTTTTGTTAAATTTAAATAAGTCAAGACTCTCTAAATTTTTTTTTTAATTTTTTTTTAATGTTTATTTTTGAGAGACCAAGAGTGAGCAGGGTAGAGTCAGAGAGAGAGGGGGAGACACAGGATCCGAAGCAGGCTCCAGTTTCTGAGCTGTCAGCACAGAGCCTGAAGTGGGGCTCAAACTCATGAACCATGAGATCATGACCTGAGCCGATGTCAGACGGTCAACCAACTGAGCCACTCAAGTAAGTGTCCCATCTCTAACTTTTTGTTTAAATAAGAAATCTGTAAAGTAATTTTATCTCAGGCATGTGAAATAAGAGGGAAATAACAATAATCTCCTTCAGATTTCACAAGTTTTATACCTTTTAGGGAAAAAATGATGTCTACATCAAAATTATCACCAAGGCAACACATAATTAAGTAAAGCAACCAATTAAAATTACTGACCTTTCAGATATTAAAGGTTACTGTCAACAGTAGTTAGCAACAATCTCTGAAGCTCAGCTACCTTATAAAAATCTTTATCTAAAATTAATATAAGCAAGAATAGTTTCTGGTTTTCTCTCCAAGTGCAGGGAAAGAAGAAATAAACATTTCCTTCTTATACTGTACTGCCTTCTTTTACTCATGATTAGGAAGGCCTATGTTTCAAGACTAAGTACTAGGATTCCTTTGGTTACCACTGACAAAAAAAAGCAAGCCTCAGAAACTCAAAGCATATAATATAGCAGAGAAAAAACAAAATAGCATTATAAGCATCAGAATGTGAAGCACATTTGCATCGTGAAAATATTCAAAACAACAATTTTATTTGTGTATCCTATGTATATATGATAGAAACAGAAAGCTGTAATATAAAAATGCTTTTATTTAACTGATATGTAACTGATATATAACATTGTAGAAGCTTAAGGCATACAAGCTATTGATTTAAATCTACTTCTGTATTACAATATGACTGCTACCATAGTCTTACCTAACACCTCCATCATGTCTCATAATTATCACTTCTATTTTGTGATGAAAACATTTCAGATGTAATCTCTTAGCAACTTTGAAGTATATATAATACAGTATTGTTGACTGTAATCTCAATGCTGTGCATTAGATCTCCAGAACTTACTCATCTCCCAGCTGCAAGTCTTTGTCCTTTGATCAACAGTCTCCCCACACCACAGACCCTGCACAGCTACCAATCTACTCTGTTTTTTAAAATTCTGGTTATTAGGGAAACCAATAAAATATACAGAATTGAGCAGAAAAAACGTTTTAATATATGTCTGCAAAATTCAATCTTAATATTTCTCTGTAAATTAAGGTAGATAATATAAAAATGTAAAATAAGGGGCACCTCAGTGGCTCAGTCGGTTGAACATCAGATTCTCGATTTTGGCTCAGGTCATGATCCCACGGTTATGAGATCAAGCCCTGCTTCTGGCTCTGTGCTGAGAATCTGCTTAAGATTCTCTCTCTTTCTCTCTGCCCCTCACTCATGCTATCTCTCTCTAAAATTAGAAAAAAAAGACCTTTAAAGAAAAAAATGTAAAATAAAAATTAAGCCTATAACCCCAAATTATTCTAATAAACATGTTTAAAGTGCAATAAGGATTATAGAAGAATGAGGATTATACAATTTATTATTATATATAGGGTAAGTTACTATTTTGATTTTGATAATTAGAGAAAGGTAAATTCAAATATATATCTGATAAACCAAAGTTCAACCAGTAGTAAGATTTTTATAATACTTTGATTATAAAGGAAAAATGCCCTAAATATTAATATAGAAAATTTGGAAAACACCAAAAAGGATAAAGAAAAAAATAAAACATCTATAATCTCACTGTGACCCAGCAAAAGCCAGTTGGTTGTTTCTTTCAGGCAATTATGTGTGTGTGTGTGTGTGTGTGTGTGTGTGTGGCATAAAACATAAAATTATCATAAGTGTATTTCACCCCATAATGCCATACAGAACCACAATATATTATATATCATGCTTTTTCCCTTATTAGTATATAATAAGCTTTGTCCCATGTCCTTAAATATTCTCCTAAAAATTATTTATAAAGACTGTCCCATCATTTGCTATAACTAATTTAATAATTCCTCTTCTGTAGAATATTTAGGTGGTTTTCCATTTTTATTAATATAAATAGAAATATTAAAAGTTCAATATTTCAAATATCTTATTAATTTCATAAAATTAAATTCTAGAAGTAAAATTTTAAAAGAATGAAACAATATTTAGAGAAGTTAATTAATATTAAAAAGTTTTATGTTAATATTACAAATAATACTTAGAAAAGGTTGTACCAACTAATAAATACCTTAGCAGTGTTTAAAAGTTCTCATTTCACCAAATCAAAACCACAAGGAGCTATCACTCATGCATGTTAGAATGGCTATTGTCAAAAAGATAAGAAATAACAAGTGTTGGTGACAATGTGAGAAAAGGGAACCCTTGTTGCACTGTTGGTGGGAATGTAAATTGATGTAGCAACTATGGAAAACTTTAGAAACTATGGAAAATTTGAGAGGTTCTTCAAAAAATTAAAACTAGAACTACCATATGTTCCAGCAATTCTATTTCTGGGTATTTACCTGAAGAAAATGAAATAAAAAAGATATATGCACCCCATGTTCATTGCAGCAATTATTTACAATACCCAAGATATGGATAAAGAAAATGTGGTTATTATTCAGCCATGAGTAAAAAAAATCCTACCAACTGCAACAACATGGATGAACTTTGAAGGCATTATGCTCAGTGAAATTAAGTCAGACAGAGAAAGACAAATACTGTATGATATCACTTATATGTGGAATCTGAAAAAGGAAGGAAGGAAGGAAGGAAGGAAGGAAGGAAGGAAGGAAGGAAGGAAGGAAGGAAGGAAGGAAGAAAGAAAGAAAGAAAGAAAGAAAGAAAGAAAGAAAGAAAGAAAGAAAGAAAGAAGAAACTAACATAAATACAGGGAACAGATTGGTGGTTGGAAGGAAGGAAGGAAGGAAGGAAGGAAGGAAGGAAGGAAGGAAGGAAGGAAGGAAGGAAGAAAGAAAGGAAAAAGAAAGAAAGAAAGAAGAAACTAACTTATATATACAGGGAACAGATTGGTGGTTGCCAGAGATGAGTGGAGAGGGGGCAGGCAAAATAGGTGAAGGTGGTCAAAAGGCACAAACTTTCAGTTATAAAATAAATGTCATGGGGATATAATAATACTATATTGTATATTCAAAAGTTGCAAAGAGAGTACATTGTGAAAGTTCTTATCGCAAGAAAAAAATGTAATTATGTATAGTGACAGATAGTAACTAGACTTATTGTGATCATTTTTAATATACAGTTGACCCTTGAACAACACAAGTTTGAACTGCACAGGTCCACTATACATAGATTTTTTTTAAATAAGTAAGGTACAGTATTGTAAATATGTTTTCCTTATGTTTTGCTTAATAATATTTTCTCTACACTTCTTTAATGTAATGTAGTATATAAAATATATATTAATCAACTGTTTATGTTACATCAAATCTTCCAATCACTAGTAGGCTATTAATAGTTAAGTTTTGGGGTGCTTAGGTGACTCATTGGTTAAGTGTCTGACTTCAGCTCAGATCATCACCTCACAATTCGTGAGTTCAAGCCCTGTGCAAGGCTCTGTGCTGCTGGTGCAGGGCCTGCCTGGAAATCTCGCTCTTTTCTCTCTCTGCCCCTCCCCCACTCATGCTTCCTCTCTAAATAAATAAATAATCTTTTTAAAAAGTAGTTAAATTTTGGGGAGTCAAAGTTACACACAGATTTTTGACTGCATCCTGCATTATTCGAAGGTCAGCTGTATGCAAATATTGAACCAAATTCAGTCTAATCAAAACTAATATAATGTCATGCATCAATCATATCTCAATTTTTAAAAATTCTTTTTTAAAAAGGTCTTATTTCCTTACAGCCTTTACAGTGGAGTATCTGCACTTGGATATATTCTGCCAATTTCTCAAAACTAACATGTCAGCACACAGATATTTTCTCCCCATCCCTTCCAAGCTACTTCTTCACTGGACTTGTATGTTTCTGAAAAAGATGTCTGTTCCTCCCAGACAGCCTGACAATATAACACAAAGTGCTCATTGAGTTCTCTCTTCCCTGCCTCCAAATCCAAGTAATTGTCAAATCTGGACCCTTATCTTTCCCAAAATATCTGCCACATTAAATTCCAACATTTCTCCATTCTCATTTTCAATTCTATTAATTTTCTCCCATACTATCAAGTTAGATCCTTTTTCCAATGCCTGTCCTACACCAATGTGTGAAATTGCATCTGGTTGTAGATACCAACACTATCCACCTAGGCAGAGGTAATCTAACTTTGTCTCTTCATGTCTCGAGATATTCAGCACTCCAAAAATATTTGTTGAAGGAAGGGAATTCTGAAGATAAATTCTGGATATAAAATCTAGTAGGTTTGCTTATTAGATTACTTCCAAACACCCTGTGCTACTTGACTATGTGCCCCTGCTGGAGTGTTTGGCATAGAGTCAAGATAGAGCTCCACTGATAAGAGCATGAAACTGTGACATAGCCAATACTCCTCAGTCATACAACTAACCCAACCAAAAAGAATGAATCAGAGATAGTCACAGATTGTATTAGTCATCTATTGCTAGGAAACAAAACTACCATAAATTTAGCACTTTAAAATAACACACATTTTTAATACTACAATTTTTGTAGATCAGGAATCTAGCCATGGTTTAGTTGAGTTCTCTGTTTTAGGATCTCTCACAGAGCTGCTACCAAGATATAAGTCAATGATCTTTACCACTGGGATTTCCAGAAACCATGGATGAGGAAAAGGATAGAAAAAAAAAAGTTCAGTGGTGGCAACCACCCTGAAGAGCTCATTGGAACTTCACAATCCACTAATTAGGAATATCAGAGTTAGAAAGAAAACATCCAACTCTCTAGAGGAGATTGTCACTATGGATCCAAAAATATTTACTGTTTTCAGCATATAAATAGATGTTAATTTAACAAACATTAATGAAACAGTTTATTGTCTGCAGTGCACCATATATCATACACTGGTGGAGAAAATTAAGATGAATAAACCATACACAGTTCACAGTGTCAGAGAATTCATACTATAGAAGAATAAAGGAATAAACGTATTCACAAACTGCTATAAAAAATAACAATGTAGCATGCAATAAACGTCCTAACAGATGGATCCCAAAATAAAGTGCTTGGGTGCACAGAAGAAGGGACAGTTATGAAATGTTGGAATTTAAGTAGGAAATCCTTTCCAAAGGGTGGACTATGGAAAGATCAGAAGGAATGAAAAAGGACAAAGAAGAAATCTGACAGCAAGCCAGCCAGGGACAGCTCTCATAATCTCTGAGACTTGCAGCTCTTCCTAGAAAAATACCAAATATTGAAGAGGGCTGTAAAAATACCAAATATTTTTGAAAAGGAAATGGAACAACTGCAGTTCTTATGCATTGCTTATGGTAGGAAAATTGGAAGTTTCATAAAAAGTTGAACATGTATCAACCCTATTACCCAGCAGCTCTGTTCCTACATGTTTATTCAAGGAAAAGGAAATAACATGTCCACAAAAAGCTTGTTCATGGCAGCTTTATGCATGATAGACAAAATTCAGAAATGATAGGAAAATGAATAAATCAACACAAGGGAATTTTCTAGGGAGATGGAAATGTTTATATCATGTTGTAATTTCTGAAATTACAGGGAATAGTTCACTTAAGATCTGAGCACTTCACTGGATGTAAGTTATATTTTTTATCTGTCAGGTTTTAGTCAGGAGACCAGAACCATGCCATAATTTGAACAGGGAAAGTTTAATATAAAGAACCATTCACTGTAACAAGAGATTACCTACAAATGGGTAAAGAGAACTCTAAGGAACAGATAAATAGAAGAACAATGCAGCACCATTACCTCTAGGACTGAGACACAGTCCTTAAGGATGAAAAAAAATCAGAAGAGGCCCCCAGGGCTGAGATCTAGCCTTTGTTGGAGAAGGCACAGCAGTAGCCCCTAAAGTGTGTTTACTTGCTGCTCTGTTCGCAAAACTCACTGAAGGAAGCCTTCATCAGGATGTGTTGCACCTCAGGACTCACTCTGCAAATCATTCTGCACAGGTAGTGACTAGGAAGCTACCCTCTTAAGTACTGTGTGAGGCTGCCCACAGAGAAGTTCCATGCTGTATAGCTCCCTGGAAAACTGCCCACAGGGATGGTCCAATGGGAAGCTACCCCCTAGGATGCTAGGGAACTGGCAACGGAAACTAAGCGATGGCCCACTGTCCTGTGTGCTCCCAGCTGTCATGTGCTGCAGAAGCATTTAAGCAGAGTGCACTAAGAGCCAGAAGAAATGCCTGTTCCTCCCCCAGTATCCTTCTAGTGCTCTCCAGCAACAAAACTTATACTGTGCAAACTGCCAAGGAAAAAATGCTCCATATCACAAGTAGCAATGAAGGGTACATTTGAAATTGAGGCAACAAATAGATAACTGACACAAACCTCAATTTAAAAAAAAAGATATATGAGAAATCTAAAATGGCCAAACTCAGAAAATCAGGCAGTTGAGTGGTGGTTGCCAGGGGTGGCAGTAAGGAGAGAAGGAAGGTATTAGTCAAAGCTCACAAGTTTGAGTTACACAGGACAATAAGACCTAGAGGTCTGCTGTTAGTGTACCGCCTATAGTTAACAATATTATATTACATTCTTAAAAATTTGTTAAGAGTGCTAAAAGAGGGTAGTAGGAAACTTTTGGAGGTGACAGATGTGTTTATGACATGGATTGTGGTGATTCAGGGATGTATGCTTACCTCTAAACTCATCACTGATACAGTAAATATATACAGCTTTTTTGGTACGTCAATCATACCTCAGTAAAGTTGTTTGAAAAACAAAGAAGGAGGAGGAGGAGGAAGAGGAGGAGAAAGAAAAAGAAGGTCTTTGGAATTTAGAGTATTATAGGTGATGGCCCATTTAACTAGAACAGATTAAACTGACTGTATTTGAACTATAAATGACAGACAGTAGATATTAAGCATTTGCTTCAATTGCACGAGGCACTGTTATTTTCTTTAACACAATATTTAAAGAAATTATTTATTATTATTTTCATTTTAGTGAGGAAACTGGGACTCAAAGGAAATAATTAAGTTACCTTGAAGGTCACATAGCCAAATAGTGATAGACTCAAACTTTGAATCCACAACTCTGACTCCAAAGCCTCACATTGTATCTTATTGATGATGCATGATCATACCAATGCCAAAGTGGAAGGCCGGATTCTGGCCCTCCAGAATTAACATTTATACTTCTGCCACCTAAGTTACTACCACTGTATATGAGAAGCTACAGGACCAGTTTCAGATGGTGCTGCATTTTGATAATCTAGTAAAGAAGTAAAAAGAGCTGTTTTCTATTCACCCAAGAATAACATCTGCCATGAAATGAAATAGTTGCCTCTATGGACAATAAAAGAGAATAAGCTGATTTTTAAAAAGGAAAAAAAATCTACTTTAAGGCAGTTTTTCAGACAAGCACATATTGTCTTTATTTCAAGGATGAGAACCAGAAACTCTACCTAATAGTCCTTGGCTATTATAATTTTGATACTTGATATATATACTTCTACTCATACAAGTCATTCCACATCCTCCTGATGAGGAAAGGATAGTGAATAACATCAATCATATCACAATTTTCCTCATAAAGTTAATGCATATAAATAATGGTTATTCTGATTAGAATTACCATTATCATTATGTTATATCATTCAATTCCCAATCTGGGAGCCAGAAAATTAGAATGTGTGTGCTATTATGTTACACAATCACCAAGTTACCCATGAGTACATGGTGGACCACTGGAAAAATATAAGATAATACTCTCTATTCAATTATTGTGCCATAACTGAATAATAATACTTATTATTATTATTATTATTATTATTATTATCGCTTTTCCCCTGGATGATTCCATCCAATTTCTAGGTTTTATATATTGTCTTAATGCTGATAATTTCCACATTCATATCCTTATTCCTTATAATTGAACTCTCTCTTGAGATAAAGAATCTTGTCTCACTGACTACCTGGATGTCAAATATGATTCTCAAATTTAATAATTTCAAAATGGAACTGCTGATCTGTTTTCCTCCAGTCTTTTAGAGCTTATCCACCCACCAAGTTGCTCAAGCCAAAAACCCAGGAGTCATACTTTATTTCTGATGTTTTTGAAATATAATTAACATATAAGATTGCACAAGTTTAAGGTATATAATGTGTTCATTTAGTACATTTAAATATTGAATAGGATTCCACCATAGTTCTAGCTGACATCCTTATCACATCACATAATTATCATTTTTAATGTTTATTTATTTATTTTGAGAGAGAGAGAGAGAAGTGGGCAGAGAAAGAATGAGAGAGAATCCCAGCCAGGCTCCGAGCTGGCAGCACAGCTGAGCACATGGGGCTTATCTCACAAACTGGGAGATCATGACCTGAGCAGAAAGCAAGTCAGATGCTTAATGGACTGAGCCACCCAGCTGCCCCTATCATTTATGTATGTAGTGCAAGGTATTAAGATCTAGTCCCCAAGAGTCATTCTCGATTCTTTTCTTTTCCTTATCATCTACATTCATCAGCTAGTCATGCTGACCCTACGTCCAAAATGTGTTGACTCCTACTTTCTTGCATCTACACTGATGCCTGTCTAGTCCAATTTATCACCTTGACTGCCACAACAGACCTGCTATTGTTGAAAGCACTGCTATAATTTTTTTAAATATTTATTATTTTGAGAGAAAGAGAGAGAGAGAGACAGAGTGAGAGCAGGGGAGAGACAGAGAGAGCAAGGTAGACACAGAATCTGAAGCAGGCTCCAGACTCTGAGCTGTCAGCACAGAGCCCGACACAGGGCTCAGACTCACAGACTGTGAGATCATGACCTGAGCCAGGTCAGATGCTTAACCAACTGAGCCACCCAGGTGCCCCTGATGGCACTGCTATAAACATTTAGGTACGTGTGCTCTTATGAATCAGCACTCTTGTATCCTTTGGATAAATTTCTAAAAGTGCTATTGCTGGGTCATAGGGTAATTCCATTTTTAAGTTTTTGAGGAACCTCCACACTGTTTTCCAGAGCAGCTGCATCAGTCTGCATTCCCATCAACAGTGCAAGAGCGTTTCCATTTCTCCACATCCTCCCCAACATCTGTTGTTTCCTTAGTTGTTAATTTTAGCCACTCTGACCTGTGTGAGGTGGCATCTCAGTGTGGTTTTGATTTGTATTTCCCTGATGATAAATGATGTTGAACATCTTTTCATATGTCTGTTGACCATCTGGATGTCTTCTTTGGAAAAGTGTCTATTCATGTCTTCTGTCCAATTCTTCAATGGATTATTTGTTTTTTGGGTGTTGAGTTTGGAAGGTTCTTTATAAATTTTGGATACTAACCCTTTATCTGATATATCATTTGCAAATATCTCCTCCCATTCCATCGGTTGCCTTTTAGTTTTGTTGATTGTTTCCTTTGTTGCAAACATACCTCTTTTAACAATACCTGACCTCCAAATAATGACAACAGAAAAAAAATATGCTTTTACCAAACACAAGGCAACAATCCTTTGTCAAAGTGAAAACATATTAATCCTCTCATGAGTGAAAAATTCTTTTATGTATTTTTTGGATGATAGCCATCCTACTTCTAGCTGAGTCACCTTCTCCTTTGACATCCTGTAACTTAAACACTGAGCTATAAGTAGTTTGCAATATTTAGTAACCAGTCCTCTGGGGGGGAAAAAAGCCATGAAACATAGTGTTTGCCAGTTTCTGTTGTGTAAATATTCCCACCATGCCCAACTTCATACCACTAGTGTGATATCACTGAACACGGATTTGGGATAAGATCTACAGTAACATGTCAATCATGTGCTATTTCTACCACAGAGATACAGTATATATAAACCCCCTCAGGAGTACAGACAATAAATTAATAAAAAATAATTAGAAAGTGATGAACTTTGCGTATTTGTTATCATTGTTTTAATATAATTTACTTAAATATAAGTTTATGTAATTTAATTTTATATTGACTTTATTAAGGCCCAGTAGAGAATAGCTTCTACAGAGGATGAGATTGAGATGTTCTGGGGAAGCACCTGATGAAAATAATCAGTGCCTTGCATGGCAAATACCTCAGGAGAGGCAAAGAGAGTCTAATATTCTCAGGTAGGAGAAGTGAAGCTGCCTCTACTGCCAGAGGAAACTCATGACTTAGAGGTTAAAAATTCCTAGCTTCATTAGAATTTGCCCATGTATCTTTATCTCAATTTTCAGGGTCCCACTCTCCCAATCAAAGTCCTAATATTGATACAAAATGACCTTGAAAGATGGGAACTCAATTTTATACTATTATTCAGCCATACACAAGCCTACACTTTGGGATTTATTTGTCTGTTTGTTTGTTTTTAGATCTCAATCCTGCATAACAGTTACAGAAGCTTTCTGGAAATCTGAACTCCTCATTTTCTTTCTTCCTCTACTCCAGTGCATGTATAAACAACCACCCAAACCCTTTGCATTTCCTATTTTCATTTAAATGTTCCATGGCAGGAAATACTTGGTCCCTTAAAAACTTGCCTTCTATAGGCATTTCATTCAGGTGTCTATAGGTGGTAGTTTTAGTAACTGTTTTGCCTCTGCATACTATGAACTACCAGTGTCCCCTTTGCCCCTGTAAACAAGGTTACTATGCCTTTAAATCTAGACAGATCAAAGAATTAATTCTGAGAAACAGAAGCAGTTAACAGAACACAGAACCAATTCAGAAAACCCTTCCTTAAGATTTCATTCCTCTGGAACTACCTTCTGCACCAAATACTCTGTCAGTTAGGGTCTGATCAAAATTTATTATAGGAGTTTGTATTCAAGCAACTGTAAAAGGTGGCTACACAGTCCATAGAAGCCTTCTGCTTCTGTATCTGGTAGCCAGCTAGACTTTAGCAAGGCAAGGATAATCTGGAAGAAAATATAGGTGATGGGGAGCAAGGACTAATAGAAACCTGAAAAAACAAGCCAGACACCACAAGTATGAACTTGGAGCCCACTTCTATGTTTTACTGCCTCCAGGCCTACAACTTGAAAAATATCGGAGAGGCTGCAGGAGAAGCTAGTGCCATTTGGCACACACATACATACACATATGGAGTCCAGGGTTCAATGATGCTTTAGGGAAGAAACCAGAGGAGCTGTAAGCATGCCTGCTGCCTGCCCCAAGCTACCAAGGTGAGTCAACAAATAAGCAACAAATACATGGGAAATGAAACCGTGCTTGATGGTACAACCTTCTGAATACAAACATGGCTATTGCTTTTCAAATGTAACAGAAATGTTGCTTGTGGTCAATCCTAATCTAAAGCCATACAGGGAAGGGAATTCTGGGAAATCTCATTACAGTTTACCTAATTGTCACCATAGTACTAAGTCACCATACTCCCCCACTCCTCTGATACTGCACCCCACTCCAATACACTGACCTCTTTCTGCTCTTAGAAAACATAGCACTTCATTTCCACCTCAGGGCCTTTGTATTTGGTGCTCCTTCTACCTAAAGTGCTTTCTTCAGATACTACCTAGCTTCTTCTCATTATTCACTTCTCCACATCACCTCTTTTCCTACACAAAGTATTTCTTGTTCCCAGTTGCTCTCTATAGTGAACATTTTTAGTTGCTTGGCAAGCATGAATGCCCCCTCTATTATTACCAACAGTGGATATTTTCCAGGTATACCTACCCTCTTCCATGCAGCGCCTCTCTCCCAGCACTAGGACCTAACTGGTTTAAATTAATCAAACGACTCCAGTCCTCGCCTCAGTCGTTGATACAGGTGATGAGCAAGAGAACCAAGCTAATAAATCTCAGTACTTTTTACTAGAATGCTATAGTGAAAATCCTGCTGAAAACAAAGACACACGGAAACCTGACTCCTACTGGCAGACATCCTCCAACCTTGAGGGCACCCCATCCTAGGATGAAGCTACCTCTGTGGACTACAGAGCAGAAGAGTCAGGCAATTAGGTCAGTGTTGACACTGTTAATTTCCTGGACCAACCAATCCTAAAACCTTACACACCCATCCATGTATTTTCCAGTTACATGAACCAGTAAATTCCCATGTTGTTTAAGCTACTTTGGGTTTGTTTTTGTCTTTGTTTTTTTTTTCAATTGAGTTATAATGGACATAACATTTTTAACAAAATTCATTATAAATAATGCAATCCTATCATATTATATTGTTTCATTGTCTTCAAAGACATTGCTATCTGTAATTATCTTAATTTTTTTTGCTTAATGTCTTTTCTTTAATGTCTGCTTCTTCCACTAGATTATAATCAGTGTGAGTAGAGATTTTGAGTATTTTATCACAAATTCCTAGAGCAATGCCCAGCACACATAAGAATTCAAAAATACCTAAGGAATTAATGAGCAAAATAGATCTAGATAAGAGTCTTCTCTTTCTACAGAATGTAAAATGAAGAGCAAATGCTAATTATGCCATCAAACAATGGCATGTTTTAATTTAGTGGGGCCACAAACCCCAGATTTGCCTTTCTTTTGTTCTGCCTTGATCATTTTGTTAGAGCTGAGCTGTACATGAAACGGTTTTGAGTATCATGCAACTGCGAAATGACTAGCATGTCTGGCATTGTAAAGTATCACATAAAAATTTACAGCTGATGATACAGATTACTATGTAATAAAACAGCTAACCTTTTAATGTTTCTCCATTCCCTCAGCAGGACACTGCTGATTTTCCATGTAAGCATCCTAGAAACTTAGCCATTGTTTTTCCCTGAAATGGTCTTTAAAGACTCTCTAAGAATTTCAGCAGCTGGTCTGGAGTGCCACAGTTTTGAAAAGGAAAGCAACAACAGAAACTACAGCTAATCCTTAAGAAGATAAAGAAATAAATCTGCTCACCCACCCTCAGGATTTATTTTCTCATTTTCCTCTGCTTTTTGTCACTTGGTTTTTACACGGCTTAGAAAAGTTCACAATACATGGTCAAACAAGAGGAAACTGACATGATAAGATTAGTTATCCTTACAAGAAAAGATGACAGAGAGCTTGCTGTCTCTCTCCCTCCACCAGGTAAGGACATGGTGAGAAGATACTTCTACAAGCCAGGAAGAGAGCCCTCAACAGAAATCAATCCTGTCACACCTTTATCTGGAACTTCTAGCCTCCAGAACTGTGAAAAAATAAATTATTATTGTTTCATCCACCCAGTCTGTGGTATTTGGGTATGGCAGCCCAAGGAGAGTAATACACTTACCATTTCTTTATTTTCTTACTTAGAATTTGCAGCCCATATAGGTAGATATAATATATTTGGAAACTTCTTTTTTTTTTAGATTATTTCTTTATTTTGAGAGAGAGAGAAAGAAAGAAAGAAAGAAAGAAAGAAAGAAAGAAAGAAAGAAAGAAAGAAAGAAAGAAAGAAAGAAAGCGAGCATACAAGCAGGGGAGAATCAGAAATAAAGGGAAAGAGAATTCTAAGCAGACTTCGTGCTGTCAGTGCAGAACCCAATATGGAGCTCAATCCCATGAACCGGGAGATCATGTTCGGAGTCATGGTCAGAATACCTAACCAACTGAGCCTTCCAGGAGCCCCCTGAAGCTTCTTTTAAAAGGAACAAATGTGTTGGGGTGCCTGGGTGGCTCAGTCAGTTAAGCCTCCGAGTTTGGCTCAGGTCATGATCTCTCAGTTCATGAGTTCTAGCCCCATGTCTGGCTCTCCGTTCTCAGTGTGGAGCTTGCTTCGACTCTTCTGTCTCCCTCTCTCTCTGCCCCTCTCAGATGTGCTCTCTCTCTTTCTCAAAAATAAATAAGCATTGAAAGAAAGAAAGAAGGAGGGAAGGAAGGAAAGAAAAAGAAAGAAAGAAAGAAAAGAAAGAAAGAAAGAAAGAAAGAAAGAAAGAAAGAAAGAAAGAAAGAAAGAAAGAAAGAAAGAAAGAAAAAGAAAAAAATGTGAAAATTGAAAATGGATTTCATATTACTTGGGGAAAAAAACTTGTTGACTTCTAAAGTTTGCTTCTTTTCCCAATAAAGGACTATATTCTAAGACATATAACTTTAAAATGTTTTTGGTAGTAAATGGTGGTTGTAGTTTCTTGCAGATAAGCCTTGGTTCCTCTACCTGTATAACTTATGCCTTCATCTTGGCACTGCAGGAAATCATCTGTATAATCAAAACTTATTCTTCCAATACAAACAATAGTATTCAGATCTACTGTTATCTCAATAACTGAAGGACTTGACACTGACCGAACAAAGTCCTATAATGAAGGTTTTAGAGCTCAGAACATATACTTCATCAGCTTTAGACAAGTTTGAGATATACTAAATAGATTAGACAGGGACTACATTATTCAACAGTTGTTCTGAAAGCAGTCCATGACTTTTTGTCTCAGAGATATTTTCAGAATTCAAGGTGTCAGGTGCTTCATAAAAACTGCAGTGAAGAATAAATCAGATAACGTGTGTGAGATAAACTGGAAATCACGCTGCATTGAGGGTATTGATGTTGTGGAGATATTCAGTGCAACCATAGGCTCCATCACCATAGCAGGAGTAGTAGTTCATTACCATTTCTCTTCATAATAGCAATAATGACTAACCCTTATCCAGTACCTACCATGGACTGGGCACTGTGCAAAGTGCATCACAGGTATTAATGGATTCAATCCCCAGTACAACCTTTTGTTTATTTTTTTTAAAGGTATTCTCTCTTTATTTATTTTTTTAACATATGCAATTATTTTCCATCATTTACACTACAGTAGTTATAATTACACTCCAAACAGAAAAGCAAAGTAAAAAATCAAAACCCCAACTTCTATTTCATGTAATTAGACTTATACAGAAATTAGAAGGTTAAGTAACAACTAGTTAATCACCTAATTTCACAGCTATCTGAAGTCAACCTTTTGTTTAAATAATAATATTACCCCAATTTTAGAGACAAAGAAACTAATGCTGAGAGAGGGTCATAGTGCTAGAAAACAAAGTAATATGCCATAAAAATAAGAGACTTGGTTGTAGAGGGAAGTCAGAGAACTGCCATCTTGAAATTATACTGTAGCAGACATCACTGGCACTTGTGTCACATCACAAGCATCAGTTTAGACTCAGTTCTTCTGCCCGCATCCTGCTTCAAACCAGGGTTTCTCATCTTTCCACATTCTACCCAAGACCCTTCTCCCAGGCTGCCAGAGGTCACAAGGGTCTCTCTCTAAGGCAGTTGAGAAGCTATCCTTCTGGGGGGTGATCTTCAGTCACTGGGAAATGGAACTAGTAGATAAATGTCCTGGACTCCATGTCTCCTTCCCTGCCTTACTCTGCCTACTTTCTCATGCCTGCTTGCTGAATCACCTTCAAATAAACTACCTCTCTCCCAGGTTCTTATCTCAAGTTCTGCTTTTAGAGAACCTAAGCTATGAAACATTTGGCCCTGCTAACTAAATAAATGGTGTAATTAACAAATGGGTTTAACCCTGTCTCATTTATCAAAATTAAGCTACACGCTCATTATATAGTTCTAGCTATTTTTATTGGTTTGTTTTTAAAATCTTGGGAACAAGCTAGAGGTTTGGGGACAGAGAGATTGTGGGGCTTTTAAAAACTTATTTTTGGCACTTGCTGAGATGTTTCATATGAAAGAGAAAATCCTTTCACTCAACAATACACTGATTAGATCTTTAGGTAACTGTTCCTATAGCAACACTCTATTCTGCAATATTCTAGTATTTTTCAAGCCTACCTCTCCAACCACAGACTAGAGTTCATTACACGTAGCCATCCTTTCCAACTCTGCTATTCAATGAAATATTTCCATTTTTCAGCTTATTTCCACAATTTTCCTTATCTTTTCATTTCCATTTCAACAGTGAATTTAATTAATTGAAAATATTTCACTAAAGATATTCCACATATTGGTATAATATGTTTAATGATATAAGTATAATAATAACAACGACTCCTTATTAGCCAAATATTCAACACCTACAAATGTGCTCCAACCTACCTTTACTAGCATAAGGGCTAAGAATGTGAGGAATCACAGGAGTGGAAAGCCAGGAGGATCCTTTCACCCATTCATTTATTCAGTATATATTTAATGAGTACCAATTATATTTCAAAGACTGTGTTTGGTGCTACAGACACAACATTGAATAAGATAGACATGACCCCTGCCCTCAAGAAACTTACAGTCTCGAGGAGGCAGACAAAGAAGTCATAAACAACAGACATGATGGGTGTTGTTAACAGGGAAAGCACACAGAGCTATATAGAAGGATGGGGCAAAGGGGACTGGCACAATTAGGCGAGAAAATGCCCTTCAGAGGACTCTAAACACGAGTGCAGTTTAGCCATGGGAATGGGAGAAGAGAAAAAGGTAGCATGCTAGTCAGGGGCAACCATGTGCTAGAAGAAAGAAAAAGTAATCATGAAAGAACTTAGTATGATTGAAATGAAGGGTATGAGGAAGAGTGGGGAGAGATAAAGTCTCAAGAACTGGATTATATAAAGTCTTATTAGCCATTTGTATTAGTTAAGATAACTCCAATGCTATAATATGCAAACCCCAAATTTTAATGGCTTAGTACAATAAAAGTTAAATTTTTTTGCTCACTGAATAGTCCTATGTAGGTTTTCCTGGTTAGTGGGAGCATTCCTCACCATGTTCTAAAAAAATCAGGCTCCCTTCATCTGAGTCCATCCCTCAGCCAGGGATCGGGAGAGATTATGCAACCACATGAGAAGTTTCCTATAAGCTGGAGCTGGAAAAGGAACACATAGCTCTCTTTCATATTTCATAGCCATGCTTCACTACAAGGGGACCAGGAAATGTAGTCCTTAAATAGCCTCTTCTCATCAATAACTCTATATTAGGAAAGGGTATCAAGAATCTTTGGTAGATGTTGCTATTTACTTGGTAAATTTATTTGGTAGATATGGCTATTTACTTTGCCATGCCATGTTGATGAGTTTGAATTTTTAAGAATAATGAAAAGTCACTGAATAGTTTTAAGTAGGATGATAGCACTATAAGGTTTGTATTTTTTTAAGATCACCCTGGATGTTGGGTGAAAAATTAACTAGAGTCAGCTAAGAAGTTATTAAAGTAGTTCAGGAAAGAAATAATTCTGTCATGAACTAGGATGAGGCCACAAAGATAAATATATTTATAACAGGCAGAATTTATGGGAATTGGTGCCTCACTGGAGTGAATGCAGGAGAAAAATCAAGAATGATTCACAAGTTTCCATCCTAAAACAGTGAGTTCAAAATGGAGGATGAACTGCTTAGTGAGAGAATATAATGAATTTAGGAGTGGTTATATTTCATCTCAGGTGGCTTTGAGACTTCCAAAATGGTAATATCCAGTAGGAACTTAGATATATAGGTGTTGAGCTAAAAGAAATCTATACCAAAGATGTAGATTATGGAAGTGAAAGGATATAGACACTACCTAAGCCATGATAAGGGGAGGTATCCTCAGAGAAGTGCATATGTGGGACAACACAGAGCCTACATAAAAATAAATATTTAAAGCACAAGAAAGATGCTCAGCTCCTAAGCCTCAGTGTCCTCATCTATTAAATGCGGGGAAAATTATAGTCTCTAGCTTATAAAGTAATCTAAGGATTAAGTTGGATGATAAATATTTCATTTAAATATTAATGTAAATATCTAGTACATTGTCTACCACTAAGAACTAAGTACATGTTACTAGTTGTTATTAACTTTGGAGATAAAAACAGAATATGACAGCATGAAAACTCATATAAGAGAACATTTTAAGAAGATAGATGTTATTAACACGGTCTAGTATTGCCAAGAGTTACTCTATGGGTCTTTATGAGACCTATAGGAACCTCAGGGAATTGGATTTACTCTTCCTTAATGTCCTCCTGCAGTCCTCTTTCAGTGCTGGATGCTTCGGACCTCTCCTGGAGTGCATGAATCATTCCCATCTTGCAGGGCAAGTGCAGTGCCCTGCCTGCAAGTTGGGGGACAGAGGTGTAATTAGTCTGCAAATATTCATTGGATGATTTGACTGCCCAGTTTGCAATGATCCCCTTCTCTTGTAAATAGCTTTATCTCAACATGAAGTTGTAAAGACCCAAAATCCATTTTGAGTTAACAAGTTTCTCCCTTAGACTTATTGATTAGACCATGACTGAGCAACTGGTCACAATGCAAGCCCTGTCCCCAACAACTTGAAATTGTAGATAGAAAAGTAGCTGCTTTTTAGAAGCAGAAGACTTGAACTGTAATATATATTTAGGTGCTATCAGCAGTCATATTTTTGTTTTTTGTTTGGACCAGAGAATCAACAAGAGAGAAGAATGAAGTAGTTGGGCAGAGAAGAGCAGAGAAAGAAAGTTCTTGGGGTTTTTGATTTCAGGTTCAAGTTCTATCCTAAGGCTGGAGTATGGCCTTGCTCTTGTGATCCATGAGGTACTTTATAGCCTTTTTTACTTAAGGTAGTTGAAAGAGTTTGTTTTTCAACCAAATGAGTCTAAACCCACCTTGGGAAGCTCTAGGAAATAGTTAAATCTACAGTGGAAAAAAAGGATTCCCTCTGGAATTTACTTTAATAAATTCTAGAGCTGATACGAGATAGTATCTTAGCACATAGAACGGAAGTGCTGGAGACTTTTTTTTTCCAAGACAAGGGGCTTACAGCCACCCAGAACTCATTAGTTTGTCATAAAATTGTGATATCTCTGACTAGGAGTTTTTTGAGGGGAGGAGAACTAGAAGTGAGGCAAGGAGTTTAGATGAGGATATCATAGAAAAAGTAAGATAATATTGTCCCAATTTCTTTCCTCCCAGCTCAGTCTTCATCAAAGATTCCAAAGTATGCATCTCAAATATGGTTTTTCTGAGGTCATTTCTTCAGACTGCACTACACAACTTCTTGGAAAATCAGTTACTTTGTGATTTTCAGAGAAACACTCATTAAACAAATGAAAACCTAGGGTTTCTTAATCTCCACTGCTATGAATTTTCAAAACAAACATACATCTCAAAGATAAAGTCTTATTTACAAATAGAGCTGAATGCAAGGCAATTCACAAAAGGCAGCTGGAGCTCCCATTTCTGCCTCTCACTAACAATGTTATTTTATGCAAAGAACTTAAATTCTCCAGAACTGGTTTCTTCATATCTAAAATGAAAAAGTTAGATTAGATCATTTTTAAAGCATCTTCCAGCAATATAAATCATATTCTACCTAAATTCATTGGCTAAATACCAATCTCAGACATGGTATTCCTGGAGAACCCAATATGATAGAGCATTGACCTATGGAGTGTGCCTCATCATGAGAACCACATGACCCTGGTCATGCCACCCTAAGTCATCACCCAGCCTGCATGCAGCTACTTTAGTCTACAGCAAAAACCATACTTTGGCAACTATTCCAACACCTGATTACTGATTAGTGTGAACTACCCAGATCTAGAATCAAGACTGAAAATCTATTGGCTAAAGAGTGATTTCCTAACTATATTTTCTTAATAGAGTGTTAGGTACTGGAAAGCAAAAAGAATGTGTGGGCACAGCAGAAATACCATATTTCATCCATTTTTAGAGTCACATTTTTTTCATATTTTTACAAATCTGAAATAAGGATGTGTTTTGGAATTGCAATTGGTCAGCCACACCTCTTGCATATCAGTGTTTGCAGAAAGTGTATCATTGGCTTAGGAGAGGATCTTGATGATAGAAGTAAAGCAATCTGTAAGAAATTTTGAGTCACCATTGCTGTTGGCACAAAGGAAAAGTGTGTGGCAAATCAAAGACACTGAGAACCCAGCTGAATATAACTCAAACTGTCTAACCTTTAATGTGAAGAAATTTATAAAAAATTTAATCAATTTATTTTCCTCATATTTTTCTTTTAATAATTATACAGTGAGTGACTATGAGAAAAATCCATGCTAAGTATGTGTAAAAGACCCTTGCAACAAGCACAAGATAAAAATTCTAAGTAACAAAACACTGTACCATGGTTTAACTGGCAACATGTCTTTTCCTAGTGGCACATAAAATAATGAAGCATCTTGCAATTAACAGCATCTTAGATTTGATAAATAAGGTAGTAATTAATCCACTGTGGGCCTGCACTCACATAAAGGACTCCAATTCCTCAAGGTCATTTTTTAAAATGTCATGGGAAGAGTTGAGAGTACAGAGTAGAACCCTTCCCAGCTATGTGGAAGTTGTGGCCACCTCATACAAGGAAGAAAGAGCCTTCCAATGACCCACATTCTAATGCAGTGAATTTCAGTTATTGACAGGTCCTCCCATTTCACCAGAGGAATTACTCCCTGTAAGAGGTGGAACAACCCAGGAGATAGAAAAAATGAGGGATAATACTCCCCCAAAATCTTCCAAAAGGACAAAAGTATAAGAAAACCCTTTCACTTTATAAAGCAAAAAAATGTTTGAGAGAAGAGGAAAAAAAGAATACCCATTACAAAGATCACACTCAATGTCAAGAAGCTATTTCCTTAGAGCTCCTAAGTGAGGTGAGTGGCAGAAAATGATCCCAGAGTAAAGACATCACATTTAGTCGGGAAAAAGATTGGACAACAGCAAATGAAAACAAGAACATGGCCAGGCCTTCATTGTCAAACTGCTCTTTATGGGACAGATTATCAATTGCCAAGTATCTATTGAGCAACTTCCGAGGCTCCAGATGTTCTGAAAGGCCACAGAATATAAAATTAAAGATATGCTGGGATGCCTGGGTAGCTCTGTCAGTTAAGCCTCTGACTCTTGATTTCAGCTCAGTCATAATTTCAGGTTTTGTGAGATTAAGCCCCATGTTGGGCCCTGCATTGACAGTGTGGAGCCTGCTTGGGATTCTCTCTCTCTTGCTTGGGATTCTCGCCCTCCCTCTCTCTATCCCTCCCCCACTTGAAACCTCAAACTCTCTCTCTCTCCCTCAAAATAAGTAAATAAACTTAAAAAAAATATGTTTGCTATGTAAAAAGCATAATGAAGTCAGGAATTAAGACAGGTATTTCATACTGAAATAAGTATATATAAGGAAATATAATTAAAGGGTTCAATAGTGCAATATTGATAATATACCAAACATGATAAAATTCTGCCTGTAAGGGATAAGGGTAGTCATTTAAAAATTGTTCTTAATGTTTTTTGTCTTATTTTTGAAAGACAGACACAGCATGAGTGGGGGAGGGGCAGAGAGCAAGGGAGACACAGGAACCAAAGCAGCCTCCAGGCTCTGAGCTGTCAGCACAGAGCCCAACACAGGGCTGGAACCCACAAACCACGAGATCATGACCTGAGCCCAAGTTGGTGCTCAGCTGACTGAGCCATCCAGGTTCCCCTAGGAATCATTTATTATATGACTTAATTTGTTGATTTTAAAATCAGAGGAGGGCACCACCGTACTGCACAGATCAGCCTTTAACAAAATCTGAAAGTTCATCTTTGCTTATCAAGTTAATTATGGTATAAAATTAAACTTCTCATTGCTAAAATGCATGGGTATAGTGACTTGATGTGATCTGTCAGGAAGTTCAGTAATTGTTTCAAGCTAAAAATTCACCATAGGGTCAGCTAATAAATGCTTAATCAGCAGTTACTGAATTAGATATTTCTAACATAAAAACATTGATAAGATTCATGAATACCTACAATGAATAAAATTTGAAGCACTGTATCAGAAGTTGACAGCCAAAATGTTTAGGAAACCTTAAATCTGATTTTCAGACATTTAATTATACTGAAATGGCTCTTGCTGCAAACAACAATGGCCTCTTTAGCCTTTTTTACACATCAACTTTCTGCTATTGACAACTCAGTCTTACTGAAACACTTTCCTCCTGTTTTCTCCAATTATCATCTCCTGGTTCTTTTACTATTCACAAGCACTTCTCAGTTTTATATCAGGGCAGATTTCCACATTTACTCCACAAGCTTTTCCTGAGTCACTTATTTCATCCATGGTTTCCATACCCTCCAATATGCTGACTCCTAAAGACTAACCATTTTCTCAAGTTCTCCATATCTCCAACTATTTACCATATGTCCTACATACATGTTAACATATCCAAATCATAACATTTTGTTGTTTACTCTGCCCCTTTCCCATTTGTATCCAACACTGGTTCTTCCTCCTATTCTGTTTCTTCTTTCCATCAAGCAAAATTAAAGGTGATCTTTACTTTACCCCTAAAAATAAATGTTCCTATTCTCTCAGTTCAAGAAAGGACAAGATAGATTGTATTTTGGGCAAAGGAAGAGGTAATCATCAGAATCAGTTTTAAACATATCCTAATCAGTGAATGACTACTCCACTTGGGAAACCACACTTCCAGATGTTGAGTACTCAGTGAAAGCTTCTCAGTCACCAACCAACAAGACTCACCCCAGTAACTGTTTCCATCGCTAACAGACAACCAATCCCTAAAATTCCTGCCAATGGAAGTTCACAAATGCACAACCTCCATGGTTCCTAAAAGCAGTTTGCTCAGGGAAACTCTTTAGTACAAGCACAACAAACTCTTCTTTTAACAAGCAATAAATTCAGCTTTTTATTTTAGATATTAAGTGATGGATTCTTCCTTTAAATCCTACACCGGTTTCCTCCTGATTCCTACCCATTGTTGCAACTCATCATCACCTCTCCTAATTGTCATTCAGTCTACACACTACCCAATTCCCAGTATTTATGTTGCTTAAATGAGATCTATTGATGTGATTCCTCTCCTTAAAATCATTCAGTATTCTCTTACTGTTTACATTAAACTTTCACCTCCTTTCTAATCCCAACGTATTTTTTGGTTAATGTCCTTTACAATTTCAGATCCCCCCCTTTCTGAAATGCCTTTCTCCCAATTATGTAAGTTATTCTCAACCTTCAAAATCCATTCATTTGTCCCTCTTCTATGAAATTTTTCCAACTCCCTAGACAAACTATTTGCTCTCTTGTCTAGGCTCCCATCTTCAATATTCCTATCTTTATTAAAGCACCTATTACACTGATTTGAAAGAATTTGTTTACAAATTATCTCCTCCACCTTCTCTATTTCTTCAGAATATTTCAGTATAGACACTTGAGTACAGGCAAGCTGTGTTTTCAAAAATGGCTACAGGAATATTTCCAGTCTCACATGTTTTCTCAGACCTTGCCACTATCCTTAAATTTGTTACTACCTCAATGAATGAAATATGACAAAAGTGATGCAGCATTACTTCTGAGGCCAAGCTAACATTCTGTGAGGAAGAGGAAGCTCTCAACTAGTCCACAGAGAGAGACTACGTGGGAAGCAGCTGAGGTCCCAAGCTGACAGCCAGCATTAGATAAGAAAATCTAAAAATTGAACAAGGTCACATTAATGATCTATTGCTGCATAACAAACTGTGCCAAAACAAACTACGGCAATTTTAACCTATAAATTTTTACTATTACATACAGCTTCCATGGGTCAGAAAACGATATGTGGCTTAACTGAGTGGCTCTAGTTCAAGGTCTCATGAGATTGCAGTTAAGATATCAGTCATCCTGAGGCTTGACTGAACTGGCTGAGGGATGTGTTTTCAATGTGGTTCATTCCCATTTCTGGCAAGCTAGTATCAACTGTCAGCAATGGGTTTCAGCTCATAACCATGAGTATCTCTCCACAGGCTACTTGAGTATTCTCCCATGATAGTCAGCCTCTCCTGGCAAATGATTCTGGAGGGAGCAAAGTGGAAGTTACAATGCCTTGTCTGACCTAATCGCAGAAGTCACACTTCATCATTTTCACAATATCCTTTTGTATACATACGTTTGCCTAGTCAGTGTTGGAGGGGACTGCAAAACAAAACAAAAACAAAAACAAAAAACAAAAAAACATGAATACCAAGACTCATGAGTCATTGGGAGCCATTTTGGAGGCTGTTTATGGAATAGGTTTAACATCCAAATAATGAAAATCCCTGAAAAAAGAGAAGGAAGGGAGTGAATCATCAAAGGAAGAATATATGAAAAACTGCCAAAAAACTGAAAACTGTGAGTTTACAGATTGAAATGACCACCAACTACCCAACACAATGGATGAAAATAGGACAACATCAGGGAAGGAAGGAAGGAAGGAAGGAAGGAAGGAAGGAAGGAAGGAAGGAAGGAAGGGGAAGGGGAAGGGGAAGGGAAAGGGGAAGGGAAGGGAAGGGAAGGGAAAGGGGAAGGGAAGGGAAGGGAAGGGAAGGGAAGGGAAAGGAAGGGAAGAGGAGAAATCATCATCAAATTTCAGGACCATGAGAACAAATACAATTCTGCAGGGATGGGGGAAGAAAAGACCACCTACAAAGGGTCAGGAAACAATGGCTTCCTATGATCAATAGCTAGAAGCTAAATGCCAGAAGGAAGTGTCTTCAAAATTCTCAAGGGAAATTATTTCCAACCTAGAATTCTATATCAAACCTAATTGGCACTTAAGTGTAAAATAGAATAAAGATATTCAAAGTTTTAAAAATTTATCTCCCCAGTGCCTTTTCCCAGAAAACTAACTAGAAGAAGTATTCCACTAACAGGAAAGAATATCCCAAGAGATAAAGTAAGTAGTAAATAGCAAATTAAAAAAAAAAAAAAAAGCAAAAGGATTTCCCAGGATAATGGCAAAGGAGGATCTCCTTATACAAGAAACCTTATACCAGACCCAGAGGGAGGGAGTGATTGGGGGTGGGGGAGGTGGGTGAGGAGGAAGAGAGCTAAGGCTTCATTTTCCTTTTTGAGAAATCAATTGATAATATCTAAAAACTGAAAAGTCAAGGGTGCCTGTATGTGCTACAAGCATGTTATTTGGAGATGTGGAGATAAAGATTAAAATAGTGGAGTGCCTGGGTGGTTCAGTCAGTTAAGCATCCAACTCTTGATTTTGGCTCAGGTCATGATCTCACAGTTTTGTGAGTTCAAGCCCCATGTAGGGTTCTGCACTGACAGAGCAGAGCTCGCTTGATATTATTCCTCTCTCTCTGCTCCTCCCCTGCTCACACTCTCTGTTTCTCAAAATTTTAAAAAAGGGGGTAATGATTAAAATAGTAATCAGCTAAAAGAGATCAGTGCGTGGTAACCTTTGGAGAGAGGGAACAATGGTGGGGATGAGATTACTGTTATTTACACAACAAATGTTGTCAAACAACTCAATTCATCTCTTTAAACTATGAACATATGCAACTTAAGTAATTTTTTTTTAAATAGAATGATATTTGGGGCTTCTGGGTGGCTCAGTCAGTTAAGCGTCTGACACAGTTTGTGTGTTTGAGCCCTGATCAGGCTCTGTGCTAACAGCTCAGAGCCTGGAGCCTGCTTTGGATTCTGTGTCTCCCTCTCTGCTCCTCTCCCATTCATGCTCTGTCTCTCTCAATCTCTCAAAAATAAATTAAAGAATAAATAAATAAACAAACAAAAGATCCCAGAATGATATTAAAAAGATATGCCCCCCCCCCATTTCCAATTCCAGACACTGTTACTCTGGACATGAGATCTTGAACCACTGCAGCTGCTCCTATGAGGAATGTAAGTCCACCACTGAAAGTGAAAAAGCAGCATTCTGGGAAGACCTAGATTCTGGATGACATCAGTGAACCACTGGACTAATCAGTCCTGAAAAACACCGTCTTTGAGCTTCCTGCTTTGCAAGGTAATGAATTTTCTTATTTTTAAAAAATGCTTGAACTTTTAACTTTTAGTCAAGCATTCTTATTAATAATACATGGTAAAATTAGTAGAACAAAGCAGCAATTGGCCAACAACAGCCATCCATCTCAAATTTTAGTACTCCATATAATAACTCTCTAATTATTGAAACACAAGAGAAGAGGCTCCTGGGTGGCTGAGTCCGTTTTCTGAATTTTTATTTCAGTTCAGGTCATGGTCTCACCATTGTGATATGGAGCCCCACGTTGGGCTCTGCACTGACAGCACAGAGTCTGCTTGGGATTCTCTCTCCCTCTCTCTCTGCCCCTCCCCTGCTCACACACACTCACTCTCTACCTCTCTCAAAATAAATAAGTAAACTTAAAAAAAACATTATATTTAAAGTATGTTAAGAGAAAAACATACTCAAAACTTTGTATAAGTTTCAATTGTATGTTAAAGAACTGAGAACAGGTATGTTTCTATAAGTAGATATATGGTAAGGTCAAATTTATTTCCCTGATAAATACCCTTTCTATATTAATTCACTTATCCTATATTTTTTTCAACCAATATTGAGGCACTGGGTCAACCTTGTAATCTACATGGATAAAAGATGTGAGTATTTCTCACAAGAAGTCCCCAGAATATGGGAAAATAGTCATAAAAAATATTGAGGAAATTAATATGATCTAACCTAGTGTGTGTGGAAACAACCTCAGGTAACCTTGAGGCCACCCCCAAGGAATTAGGAAGAGTGAGTTATCCCATGCTTACTTTTTCAGGTGAGAAGTAGTGCCTAGTTGAAATAACTCAGGAAGAACTCAAATGAACTGGCCTATTCAACATGACCTAAGAAAGGGAATAAAGAGTTTGTGGACTAGAGTTCAAGAATAGATAGGGAGATGTAGCTCATAGTGTTCCAAAGGCTTTAGACATCTGCCCCCCAAAATGCTAATGGGTTGAAGATGGCATAAATCCACAAGGAAAGGAAAGAGGAGAAAAATGTCAAACTCCTAACTTTAGAGGATCTGTTATTCACTAGATAAACACATCAAGTTATTTATCCAGAGGGGAAGAAAAACCAATTCAAATCGCAATTATAGCTGTAAACTCAGGTATTCTCCTAGTGAAAGAAAATCAACAGATTTGGATATTATTAATTAAAGATTATTTTTAAATTTCCTCATGAATAATTTTACATATCTTAGGGTATAATTGAAATATTTTTGCTGCACAATCTTGTTTTTCTTTGACTTGAAATTATTTAAATACAACTCATTTTTCATGTGCTACAATAGTTACAGAGAAGAGCATGGAGGGCAAGGCCAGAAGATCGTTTATCAAGGCTGGTAATTAATACCTTGCTGTCTAATTTGTTTGAACTACATAAAGAGTTTTACATATTATAATATTCCATTATTACTTTATGTACTCATTAGTTGCCCAGGTATCTAATCAGTGGAATGTCAGCCAGGTTTTTATTTTGCCATCAAAATGAGTTTGTCTATTTTTAATTTTGTTACCTTGTGAACAAAGCCAACAAATTGGTATAGTTCATATTTTTCTCCCAATTTCTGGAAAAATGTGTGCTTTTGCTAGAATTGTCCTTAAAGCATATATTCTTCTAGTTGATATAGTGCCCTTCAACAGTCTAATGGTAAAATCCATTTTTTCAGAATGAGAAACAGGATAAATCTGAAGAGCTTTATTGAATATAGAGTCAGTTTTTCATTAACCACTATATCCATAACATCACACATACCAAACCTATCAATTAAGTTGGATTCCATATGTAATACTGGCATATGTAATAATAATAGTTAATTAGCTCACATTTGGTATGTAAGATATTTACTTTGAGTTCTGAAAGTCAGAAATCCAAAAGGGGTCTCTCAGAGTTGAAACCAAAGTGATAGAAAGGCTGCATTCCTTCTGGAGACTCTAAAGGGGAATTTCCTTGCATTTGCCAGTTTCTAGAAGCCTCCTGCATTTCTTGGTTTATGGCCTCTTCCTTGCATTAATCCAACCTCTGCTTCCATCATTGTATCTCCTTCTCTGACTCTCCTGCCTCCCTCTTTCTCTTATAAAGACCTTGTGATAACATGGAGCCACTAAATACTCCACAATAATCTCCTCTTCTCAAGATTCTTATCTTATATCTGTAAAGTCCCTTTTACCATAAAGGTATATTCATAGGTCCTGAGAATTACAGAAGGGAACATCTTGGGAGAGGTGGGGTATTATTTTGCCTACCATAGCACATGGGGAAGAATAGTTATTGGGTTACCAACTATTAGTGTTTGCCTTCCGTCTATATCCTACCCACACCCCAATTTCATCCTCTCCCCTCTAAAAGCATTAGAAAGGAAAGTAAAATACGTACTTTGCATTTAATTTTGAATAACTATTTTCTTCTAAAAGCTATCAGAGAACACAATTTTATTGCAGCAGAACTACAAGTCAAAAATCAACTTTTGAATGTATACTTATTTTCTATATGCTGTCACAAAAGCATTAAAATGTATGGAAGCTACAATTAGAACAGAAAAAAGTGGTTTTTCTTCAGATAGTCCTAATTACATTACTTTGCATATGAATTGGTATGATCCATTCCAAATGTCTACATAATTTTCCCAACTCCTTTTTACCCCTTCTTTGAAAAAAGAAAAACAGTAGACTACAAAGAGTATTAGTGATTTGCCAGCTTAAACCAGTAGCTTAAAGGCCAAACTATTGACTCTGCTAATTGAAGAAATCTGGGTTTTCATTTTTACAGTCAAAATAATTAGCACAGACCAAACTTAGTCTCCCTGATATCTTATGCAGACTTGAAAAAGAGATTCTAAATGTTGTTGCTAGCATGAAATCACTTTGGCAGACATGAAATAATATCCCATGGGGTTTGTTTATAATCATCATGAGATATTACCTATTAGCAATGTTCTTA
Organism: Suricata suricatta; assembly: GCF_006229205.1. NCBI lineage: Eukaryota > Metazoa > Chordata > Mammalia > Carnivora > Herpestidae > Suricata > Suricata suricatta. Next base: position 73,964,058 of record NC_043706.1, on the reverse strand, counting down.
AATAGATTATACTTTAGAACTCAGCATGCAAAAAGGTGGTAATTTACCACAAATTCTCAATGTAGCTAAAACCACAGAGATGCACAAATGTGAAGAGTTTTTCTAGGAAGTAAATAAGAAACATTTATTGACACATCAATTTTTTAAAAGACAGGTAGAAAAGCTTTATTCATGGCAAAAGACTTCTCCAGCCCTCCTCAGTGCACAGAGTTAGAGTTTTCAGTTTCCCCAGGATAATTCTATCTCAGAGCCCAGGAAAACACGAGGACACCCTGACCTGGGTACTATTTCCACACTCATTCAGATGGTTAAGAATACAGTCCCAAGGCCTTCGTCTCTGCATCTATCTTTCCCCCAAGATGTACTGCACAAATACTATTTTTTTTGTCATCATTCACTCCCTCTATTTCACCTTAACACCTAGATCTTCTTTTCTCAAAAACTAACAGCCATCAATTCCCCCATCTTTTTCTAGCAATTTAGTTTGATCTTCATCATACTGACTTAGAAGTCCCCTGGGTAAAGGGATCTGAAAGTGTTTCTGGAAGCTTTGAAGTAAAGCTACTCTTCAAAGAGTTCCCTTTTATTTCACCTGCCAGCCATGTGTCTTCTTATATTTCCTTTTCCTACCTCATCTCTCCCTCCTTCTCACACACAGATAATCCTCCCTCAAAACTTAGCAAAAAAAAATAATAAATAACACTCAAATTCATTAAAATTTTGACTTGACAGTCAAAGTCACCTTCTTAGGAAGGCAAGAGTTAAGCACATAGAATATATATTTGCAGTGAAGTAAACATATGCAATAAGACCATGAAAAACTATCCCTAAATACAACACTCTGAGTTCTTTACATAGAGTAAATTTCCAAGTGATTTCAGATGTTGTTTGTGTCAATGCATATACTCTGCTCTTCAAAAATAGCTCCATGTTTAAATGTCTAAGTTAAATTGATTTTAAAACAACTTTTAATATTTTGAAGATAAAAATTACACCATGCCAAATCTGAGAACTTAGTTTTAAATATTTCCTTTCAATAGGAAATTGATATATTGCCCTGAAAATAGTTAGGAAGTTCAGTATTAAATAACTGGTTTCAGGTGTTGAATGAATCCATGATAAATTTACACTCAATCATCTGAATGTCCAACAATTGACCCTAATGTCACCCAACATATCATCTGGATGTTTGCTTAGATATATGCAATCTAATGCTGTAGATTGCTTTGTTGGAAAGCACTGATTATATTCTTCAGTTTTTTCCAGAGTTATCAAACATAGGGAATACACCTTAATTATCCATTGGCAGTGCTGTTTCACAAAAACAAGCAATATGTGGCATTTGGAGTCAGAATTTAGCTAGATTTTATTCTTCCTATTTATATAACCAATTACTCCTTTCATATTCCAACACTTAAGCAATTTGCCAACTTTTTCTTAAATCTTAGCAACTTAATATTCATTTACTACTCACTAGTTACATAAAATTTGTTATTAACTAAAAAGTAAAAATTGAAATATGCAGTATCTTATATAGAAATATTATAAAAAAGTAGTTAAAATGACACTACTTGCAGATGACATGATTTATATATAAAAAATCCTAAAGACTCCATCAAAAAACTGTTAGAGCTAGTCAACAAATCCAATAAAGCTACACAATACAAAAATCAATATCCAAAAATCAGTTTCTCTATACTACCCAAAGCAATCTATACATTTAATGCAATCCCTATTAAAATACCACCAGCATTTTTCATGGAGCTAGAATAAACCATCCTAAAATTTGTATAGAACCACAAAAGACCCCAAATAGCCAAAGCAATTCTTAAAAAAATAAAATAAAACTGCAGACATCATGATTCCAGAATTCAAGCCATATTACAAAGCTGTAATCATCAAGACAGTATGATACTGGCACAAAAACAGACACACAGATAAATGGAACAGAATAGAGAACCCAAAAATGGACCCACAAATATATGGTCTGGTCAACTCATCTTCAACAAAGAAGAAAAGAATATCAAATAGGAAAAAAAGATAGTCTCTTCAACAAATGGTGTTGGGAGAACTGGATGGCAATATGCAGGGGAATGAAACATGCACTCTACACAAAAACAAATTCCAAATGGTTGCAAGACTTAAATGTGATACAGAAAACCATCAAAATCCTAGAGAAGAGCACAGGCAGCAATCACTTTGACTTCAGCTGCAGTAACTTCTTACTAGACATGTCACCAAAAGCAAGGGAAACAAAAGCAAAGATGAACTAAGGGACTTCATCAAGAAAAAAGCTTTTGTACAGTGAAGGAAACAATCAACAATACTAACAGGCAACCTACAATATGGGAGAAGATATTTGCAAATGACATATCTGATAAAGGGTTAGTATCCAAAATCTATAAAGAAGACGATAGACACTATTCCAAAGAAGACATGAAAAGGTTCTCAACATCACTCATCATCAGGGAAATAGAAATCAAAAACAAAATGAGACACCACTTCACACTTGTCAGATGGCTAAAATTAACAACACAAGAAACAACAGGCACTGGCAAGGATGTGGACAAAGGGGAACCCTCTTGCACTGTTGGTGGGAATGCAAACTGGTGCAGCCACTCTGAAGAACAGTATGGACGTTCCTCAAGAAACTAAAAATAGAACCACCCTGTGATCCAGCAATTGTGCTATTAGGTATTTACCCAAAAGATTCAAAAATACAGATTCAATGGAGTAAATTATCAACAAGACCCAAACTATGGAGAGAGCCCAAATGTCCATTAGTTAATGAATGGATAATTAAGGGGTGGCATGCGCTCACGCACGCACACACACATACACACACACACACACACACACACACACACACACACACACACAGTGGAATATTACTCAGACATCAAAAAGAAGAAAATCTTGCCATTTGTAATGACATGGATGGAGCTAGAATGTATTATGCTAAGCAAAATAAGTCAATCAGAGAAAGACAAATACCATATGATTTCTCTCATATGTGTAATTTAAGAAATGAACAGATGAACATATAGGAAGGGATGGGGAAGAGAAGAGAGGGAAACAAACCACACAAACCACAAGAGACTCAATTAAAGAGAAGAAACTATGGGTTGACAGGGAGGGAGGCAGGAGATGGGCTAGATGGGTGATAGGTATTATGGAGGATACTTGTAATGAGCACTGGGTGTTGTATGTAAGTATGAATCACTGAATTCTACTCCTGAATCCAATATTGCTCTGTATATTAACTAAAATTTAAATATAAAAAATACACACAAAAAAACAAATACCAGCTGCATTTCTATTCCATAATAACAAACTATTAGAAATAGAAATTAAGAAAACCTCTTGCTCGTTCAAGATGGCAACATAGAAAGCTCTAGAACCCACCTCTTCCCACAGACACACCACATCTATAGCTGTATGTGGAATAATTTCCTCTGCAAGAAACCTAAAAACTGGTGGAACAGATGAACATAGGGGAAGCGAAGGAAAAATAAGACAAAAACAGAGAGAGAGGCAAACTCTTTTAAATACAAAGAACAAACTGAGGGTTGCTGAAGGGGTGTTTGGTGTGGGGACTGGCTAAATGGGTGATGGGCATTAAGGAGGACACTTGTGATGAGCTCTGGGTATTATATGTAAGTGATGAGTCACTAAATTATATGTCTGAAACCATTATTACACTACATGTTAACCAACTTTGATTTAAAAAAAATTTAAGGCAAAAAAAAAAGTCAAACAACCCCTTCACAAACAAGAGGGAAAACACACTGAAGTGGGTACGAAAGGCTGAGACATGATCTTGCCATAAACCCCAGCCACATCAGCACCCCCCAATCAGGAGGGAACTCAAAACCTGGAGCTTCTCCTGAAGGAGTGAAGGGTTTATACCTCACATCAGTCAGCCCCACTTTTAAGACTGACACATGAGAGACAAGTCTCCAAAACATCTGACTTTGAAGATCAATGGGGATCACATCCAAGAGACCCACAGGGCTGCAGCAAACTGAGAAACATTTTGAAACAGGCCCACATAAAGACTCTCTGGCCCTAGGGCCCAATGCAGAAACATCCCTTTGAAAAGAACTCAGACTTTATATGAAATAGATTCATTACCCAATTTTAAAGTATTGGTCTGAGAGGCAGGGGCCTGTTAAGGTACTCTCAGGGTCAGGGACTGATGAGAGCCACTTTCCTTCTCTCCCTCTGACTTTCTAAAGCCACAGGCACCATGTTGTTTGTTTCCTTTCCCATGGGCACCATCTTGCTTGCTCTTCTTCTGCCTTGCTAAAGCCAGGGGAGAGTGCCATCTTTATTTTTTTCTTTGCTTTACATTTCCTTCTTTCCCATTCTTTTTTCTTTTCTTTTTCCTTTCCTTCTTCCCCATTTTTTGCAGGTGCCATCTTTGTACTCTCCTTCTGCTGCACTCCAAAGTGCCGATATCTCCAAGAAGAGCTTCTACACACATCTGGGACTCTGGTTCTTAGAGCTAGTGGCCCAGTTTTTGTGGCTGCCACATAGGGGATGCTTCTTGCTTGCCTGTCTCTGAAGGCCAAAAAGATTGTGTTCCTGGGCCCCACAAGACTGTAGCAATTGGAGAGATAATTCTTTGCAGACTACTGCTTCCAGGGCACAGTACACATAGCAGACTGAAACATATCGCTGGTATTTCTGAGAAAGAGGTCTATTTTCCTGTCCAAGAGCTTTGGCCTGAATGGCAGGCTTATGGGTTAGCATTTATAGAAGCCCACATATATACTTTCAGGGAACAGAAGTTGACGGACACAATCATGGTGCTGTTCTGCTTCACTCCTGCTCACTGGGATCTTCCAGAAAGAAGCTTATACCCTAGTCTGGTGACCCAGTTTTTGTGGCTGTTTCCAGGGAACACACCTCCAAATCACCTGGCTCTGGTGAGTCTTATATGCACAGGTCCCACAGGACTCTAACTGATGGAGAGAGAGCTCTTAAACAGTTACCACTCCATGATATAGTTAGAAGCAACACAGACTCAGGAACCCAATCCTCCTGTGAAAGAGGTTTCTTAACTTATAATTATCACTGTAGTAGCCTGAGGGGCAGGTTTCCAATTAAGCACACATTAAAGGTTGTCTGTAAACCTTTCCTAAGACCTCAGAGGGCAGGCACTAATTTTGCCCTAACCCTGTCTTAGATGAGAGCTCTTATACGTGTCTAGTACCCCATTTTTTGCTTCTGGTGCCCTGTTTTAACAACTGCTGCTTAGGAAATACCCCTCGATTTCTTGGCTCTGGTGGCTGGGATGGCTTGTATTCTTGGATCCCATGGGACTATAACAATCAGAGATACAGTTCTTGGAAATCTACGACCCCTAGAGCACTACATAGAGAATACACTGGAACACATCCCCAGCCTTTCAGTGAAAGGAGGCCTACTTGACAGTCCAACAGTTTCAGCTTTAGAAGCAGGCTTCAGGTTTGGCACTGATCTGGATGCTACAGAAGTGCTCTCGGGAAATGTAAGCTGGGGTTGCCATCTTTGCATGCTCTCTCTGCCTCATAGCTCATTGGTATCTCCCAGAAAGATGCTTTTCTGGAACCCAGATTTTTGTGACTGCTGCCCAGGGAACACCTCCAGATCACCTAGCTCTGGGGGCTTACACTTGCAGTCCCATAGGACTATTCATATTTGCATTCTTTAAAAGCTGCTTCCTGAGGGTCTGGCCTCAAATCAGCCTGAATCGAGGTGGTGATTGAGATCCTCCCCATTGAGACACTGACTGCTCATGGCACACCCTCAACTACTGAGAGCTATTAAAAATAAAATGTGCTGCGTAAACCATCACAATGGCTTGGGACAAAACCAAGAGCTAAAACAACAAATTTCACTTCATACACGAGGCCAACACTTCAAGACTGGGAGAGAAGGCTGTTTTATCAAATGCATATAAAGAAAAATAAAAAGTCAAGCAAAATGAAGAAATACAGGAATATGCTCAAGATGAAAGAACAAGATAAAACTTCAGTGGTGGTGATGGTGGGAGACACCTCAGGGGAAGAAACCTTACGGAAATAGAAATAAAGAATTTGAACTCCTGATAAAGAGTTCAAAGTAATGGTCATAAAGATGCTCACCAAACTCAGAAAAAGAATATATAAACAATCAACAAAGATATGAAGAATATAAGAAAGTTCCAAACAGGAGTCATGGAACTGAAGAATACAATAGCTAAACTAAAAAATACAGTAGAAAATCTCAACAGCAGACCAGATGAACTAAAAGAAAAGATCAGTGAATTCAAAACAGGACAGAAGAATTTGCCCAGTTGGAACAGAGGAAAAGAAGAAAAGAAAGGAAAGAAAAGAAAAAAATAGAAAAGAAAAGAAGTAGGAAAGAACAGAGAGAAAGGGAGGGAGGGAGAAATAATAGAAAAAATGAAGATAGCATAAGTGACATATAGGACAACATCAAGCCAACTAACATTTACATTGTAGGAATCCCAGAAGGAGCAAAGAAAGACAAAGGGACAGAAAGCTTATTGGTGAAAATTATGGCTGAAAACTACCCTAACCTAGGGAAAGAAACAGGCACCCAGATCCAGGAGGACCAAAGAGTTCCAAATACGATAAAACCCACACCAAGACATAAAAAATGTCAAAAGCTAAAGACAAGGATAGAATCTTAAAAGCAGCAAGAGAAAAACAGTATGTAGATGGAAGAGTGTGATAGGGTAGAATCCAAGAACTTTGGACCTAATGGCCTACTTTTTCAGGCTTAGCCTGGGGGGGAGGGGGAGTGGCTCTAAGACCATCAGAAAATCCCACATTCAGCACCACACCATATCTAGCAAGCCTAAGGAGAAAGTGCACAGCATTTCCAGAGAAAAGTGTCTAGATATATGGTCAGACATAGTACTATTGGTTTTATATGGCTTGGATGTGGTAGGAGAAGATCCAGAAGTTCCCTTGCATCTGCAAGCAAACACGGAACCATTTAAAAGATGAGTGAAGAAGAAGAGGCTGGGCCTTAGGAGTGGTGGCAATATCCAGAGCCATAAGGAATGGATGCTACTGCAAAAAGACCAGAGGCTCAGTTACTCCAGCAAAATTAGTGAGGTCAAAAGACAATCTACTTCAAACAAGAGACAACCAATTGTCAATGAGGATCTAGAGGAAGGTCAAAATCTTTGTGCACAGATCTAATTCATCTTTCCTTACTGTGTTAGAGTTACTCAGAAACACAAAACTAATAGGATAGATAGATGATAGATAGGAGATAGACAGATTTATTATATGAACTGGCTTACATAGTTATGGGGCTGAAAAGTGACAGAATCTGCCATCTACAAGCTGAAAAACCAGGAAAGTGAGTGGTATAATTTAGTCCTGATCCAAAGGCTTAACCCTAGAGGGTTGTTGGTGTTAGACCCAGAGTCCAAAGGCCTGGAATTCCAGTGTCTGAGGGAAGGGAAAGACGAAGGTCCCAGCTCGAAAAGAGAAAGGGAATTTGCCCTTCCTTCATCTTTTTGTTCTATTTGGGACCAAAAGAAACTGGATGATGCCCATTGTCATTGGTTAGGGTGGATCTTTTTAGTCTATTGAATCAAATGCTAATCTCTTCTAGAAGCAGCCTCACAGACACATCAAGAAATAATTTTTTCTAGCTATCTGGGAATCCCTTAACCCAATCAAGTTGACACATAAAATTAACCATCACACTCATCAAGGGAAACAGTGAAAAGGAAATGACTCTGAAAGTCTGATGATTTACCTAAAAGAGACTCTTTTAAATCAAACAAACAAACGAAAATAACCAGAAAAAAAATTAAGTCACCTTTAATCGGATTGATCCTTCTCACTAGCACCTCCCCTTTAAAAAGTTCATGCCTAGATATCTACTTTCCTTGAAATCTCAAAATCCCTCTCTGGCCTGCTATAGGTTTACCTTCCATGTACTGCCCTCCATTGAGAATATACTATTTGACTTTATAACAGTGAGAGATCTTACCCACAGGAATGTGTACATACTTTTTGGTCTCAACCAGCTAATCATGTCAGAATATATTAGAATCACCTTATTTCTATACAAGATTTAGATGCACACAACATTGAAGAGTGGAATAGTTTCCTTGTAGGTTGCTGATTCAAAGCAGAGAATAGGGAAAATAATTTTGACACATATGTTGAGAAAAATGATAAGATACAAAGACTTAAGATATTAATTTAGGTAAGAAATGAACCAAGTCCATGAAGGAAAATTTGACCAAATTTCCTAGGTGTTTATTAATGTGATGTCAAGTTGAACATGCTAATCATGTTTCTTGTTTAAGATCAAGTAAACTGGATTGCACGAAAAACCATCAAATACCTAGGAATAAACCTAACCAAGGATGTAAAAGACCTATATGATGAAAACTATAGAAAACTTATGAAAGAGATCGAAGAAGACACCAAGAAATGGAAAAATATTCCCTGTTCATGGAT
>NC_043706.1:73942083-73955478 GCF_006229205.1 Suricata suricatta | reverse complement strand
TGCATCAAAATTGCACAAATATTCTTCTCAAAACTAGAACAAACTATCCTCAAATTCATATGGAACCACAAAAGACCCCGTTTAGCCAAAGTGATATTGAAGAAGAAAACCAAAACGGGAGGCATCACAATCCCAGACTTTAGCCTCTACTACAAAATTAATAGTTTTAAAAAGCGATTTTTAAAACGCAATTGAAAACTGAGGACAAAGATGAAGGTCTTTATTAATGGTGTGTTGATTAGTGAATATGGATTCCAAAATACAAAAAGTTTATTTTTTTAATTACTTTTTTTTAATGTTTATTTATTTTTGAGAGAGAGAGAGAGAGAGATCGCACACATGACTGGGGGAGGGGCAGCGAGAGAGGGGGACAGAGGACCTGAAGCAGGCTCTACACTGATAGCAGAGACCCCAAGGTGGGGCTTGAATTCACAAACTATGAAATCATGACCTGTGCCAAAGTCAGACGCTTAACCTACTGAGCCAATCAGATGCCCAAAAAAGTTCAAATTTTGAATGCCAAATATATATTGATAGCCACATCATTGTATCTTTTACCTGAAAAGGAAAAATTAAATTATCTTATGTGAGAAAAATGGAGTCTAAATGTTATGAATTTACATAACATAATTTACTGTTATGTATAGGAGCAATTTGGGAGTACAATTTAATTAACTTTTTCTTGGAGGTGTGTTTTCAAATGTAACATTTTATAATTAGATGTTAGAAAATCTTGATTTCCTAGATTTAAAGAATCCAAAAAATAAAAATAATTAGCTAATATGTTATTATAAAAATAAGTTTATATTCATGATGATGGAAGTTACCCTGATGATATACAGAATATAAAAATATATATTGTTACATATGGATTAGCTCAAATCAAAGAATTATGTTAATACCATTGATGCAGTTTTTATACACAATATATATAGAGATACTACCAAAATAGTACTGATTATTTTTTGCTGTCATTGATCTTATTTTTCTCTTCCAAATCTCCAAACACTGTTAGGCACCATTTGTAGACCACCAAAGTCTTCTCTGGTGTATATGTGTACCCTCTCTGGCTTACGCAGGGGATATATAGCAGCAATATAAAATCACCTTAAAGAACCGATAATGTCTCCATAACATTTAGAGAAAGAGATGAAAAATATCCTGAAATTTTAGTAAATGTTGGGATCCTCAAAATGTTAAGAACTGATATAATAATATTTGCCATACATAGCTTTTTTCACAGTTTAGGTGGAAATGACCTAAAATAAAGTAAAGCAAATCACCACAAATTTTTAAACATAAACTCATCTTATGGAAAATAACATATCATTTTAAATTCCTCATTAGAAGTCTGATTTATTTTTATAGTTTAATATGTAGGAAAAATACAAAGCCACAATAAAATTAACTGAGTGCTATCAAGAAGAAAATGATATATCAACTATTTCCACTGATTTTTTAAAAAAAATTTTCCTTATGAATGAGTAAACCAATAAACAAAAAGCAGAACCAGGCCTATAAACACAGAGAACAAACTCCTGGTTACCACAGGGGAGAGGTTGAGTGGATGGACAAAATGGGCAAAAGGGAGTAGGAGATACAGGCTTCTAATTATGAAATGTATAAGTCATAAAAGATACAACATAAGGAATATAGTCAATGGTGTTGTAATATGGTTGTATGGTGACAGTTGTGTTCACTTGTGGAGAACTAAACATAATGTATAAACATGAATCACTGTTTTACACCTGAAACTAACATAACATTGTCAATTATACTTAAAACAATGTTTCCTTCATTTTCAAAGACTCCTTTCCCTGTGTTATTTGTATGTTTTCAAACCAATATTGTAATAGAGAAATATATTTATACTTGAGAGATAAAAAGCTGCTCTTCTTAACCAGAATTCATCTTCTATGGTACTAATTATTACAACAGCTTAATTTAAATGTTTTTGAGAGAACATTTATGCTGTTTGGTAGATGGCTAGAGTACATGGAAAACTCTTCCAACAACACTTGGTAGAACCCTAATGTCATTAAAAAAAAGTCTTGATTCTATCTAGGCAGTCGTTTACAATTTGCCCACTAGGAAATCTGTTTTGTGCAGATTGTGTATTTATTTGAGCAGTATAACAGATGTAGAGTGTATTTTGCCTTGCACTATTTTTCCTTATGTTTAATTGTAAATTACAGCCAGAAAGAAGATGTAAAATACAATCAAGTAGGAGAGAAAAATACATTCAGAAAAGCAATTTTGATCATAAGCATGTGGTATCTATAGAAACTGTTATGTTGGAAAGGGGTTTGCCATTTCAGTGATCAAATTAAAAAAGGTATCATTAGATCTCTATTTTAACATAGCAATTTTGTTACATATTACACTTTAAGCAGGAGAGTTGTTACATTGCTAATTTAGCATTTCAGAATATTGGAATCAGAAATTATTTTATTTCATAGGGAACAAAAAGAACACTAAATATTTGAGATTAACAATTTTCTATTTATAACAAATCTACAGTGTTGTGGTAAGATATGTTGATCACCAAATCCCTCAATAAGAACTGTGTGTTCTGCCTCTTCCAGGAAAGGCAAACACAATCTATGAGTCTATCAGACCTGACTATAATCTGGGAGAGTATACAGGTGTTAAATTAGCCAGAGAAAATATTCTACAATTCCTGAAAACTGAACACCACATGAAATATTACAGCATTTTAAAAAGAACAGTAAGAAGCTAGGGGTAGGGGGAAAGAAAGAAAAAAATAGAGAAAAAAGGGGGAAATGGGTTACATGGTTCAACTCCACAGTGCTTTTTGTTATTCATATTTTTCCGTATACCATTAGAACAGGTTAATCTATGGATTAACTAGTCCTTTCTTCAATTTTTATGCAGAATGCTGTAGGCTCTGTTATGAATTATCTGTACCAATACTGAGAAGTACTTTCTATACCATAGGCTCTTTCAAGATAGTGGCACTTAAGGGCCTGAACCCTGATCTACTTCCCATTCTCTCATCCCTACCCTACTAGGACAGTGTAAAAACATTATGCTTATTGAATTATTTTATTGTTTTCCTTAGTCTTCCTCAGACCAAACATAAAGAATGTTTTATTTGTAATGCTAAATGTATCCCTACCTTCACATTAAGCTCCATTGTGCCAACCACCTTTATCATTTTTTAGAAAATATCTCCAGGTGAGCTACCATTGGAAATAATGGTGCTATCCATTTAATAAGTTATCTATGGTTATCAGTGGTGAGGGGAAAAAAAAAAGAAAGTCTTTTCAAGAAAACTGAGAACTATATTTTCCCATCTGTGTCTTCAATTCAAAGAGCTACTATAATCTTTTATAAAGATGTTCGTCTTTATATTTATTTTTCCTCCAGTTGGTACCTCTCTGAAAGACATAGCAAAGGTCACCGAGCTAAAGCATTTACATGAGCACACTATATGTTCTAACTCCAGCAATCCAGGCTTCATGCCAATGAGAAAGATAAAGAATGGACAACATAGTATGTTTCAAATTTAAAAGACAATATGTCCCAGGTCACTTTTTATCCTCTCATTATCGCTCTATTTGGGCTATGGGTATTTGGGTTTTCCTCTCTCCTTCTCACTGTATTATTTAGTTGCTCACTCTTGGCTTTCCACATTACACCTTAATATGATGGCAAATCCAATGCTCTAGTTGTATAAGATAAAGCATAGTCCTTCACTCCTCAACAAACTTTATCAACTTTTTTTTTAAATCCCAAGTGGTCTTCAGGAGACTTTATGTGAGATAAACACCACAAACAAAGGGCATTGTGATCGTCTAGAGGTTTGGTTAATTGTTCTGACTGTATAATATATTCCTACTGCACAAAGAGAAAACCTATTCCTCATTCTTAGATTTCAAATGAAATTTCTGGGTACTCTGACAGACACTGAAATGCTTCTAATCATTATGTACTGGATATGTAACAATAACAAAAATAAGTAGTGAAGACTGAAAAATTAATGTATGGGGAAGTATAATTATTCATTCAACCTTTCACTGTGTCAGGCACTATATTAAACTATGAAATACAATTTTAATTAGGTCATCCTCAGGGGACTTAGTTCTCTAGATGAAAGACAGATACACAGATATATTTGTTACATTCCTCCTGGAAATTAATGTCACAGTCAAAGGGGTAAATAATGAGAGTTTAATGAAAGAATGGTTTAAAGGGGAATGAGCAGGAGAGAGAAGGTGCCACCAATAGCAGGAAGCATCTAACACCCATGAACAAGAAGGCTAGAGGGTAGATCTGGAGGGGCCAAATGAAAATACTCAGGAAATCAGAAAACTATATAGTAAGTAAAATAAAAGAATCCCTAGATAATCTTAGAATCCCAAACGATTAGTAGATGGCAACTGAGGAATGGGTGGAAATGGATAGGAACAATCACATTCCTTTTTGTGTGATAGGCTCTTCTACTTTCCATAATGCTTTGTAGTGACCCCACCTCTAGTTCAGGAGTGAGGTGGTAATACGGTTTATCATCATGAATCATATTATGTAAAGATGATAGAATAGTGAGGTATTTATATTTTTTTAGAATATGTAGGATAGTTATTTGCTTTTGTCTTTGTGTAAAAAACATACCCAGAAACATAGATGGGACAGCTTCTCAAACAAATTCTATCTTATAGAGCCTCTATAGTTTGCTTCTCTTTGTAAGCCCCTTTTTTTGCCACCCAGAGGAGAAATACTTATTTGGATGACGCTAAGTGAGACCATGGGGAGTTAAATAATTTGTAGTTTGCGTCTTGGTTCTTTGATTCTAAAGAGATTACTTAAATAGCCTGTGATGGACTGAATGTTTTCATCCTCCTCAAATCCATGTTGAAGTCCTAACTCCCAAGGTGACTGTATTTAGAGATAGGTCTTTATGGAAGTAAGAAGGTTAATTGAGATAGCATCCTCATCCAATAGCATTAGTGTCCTTTGTAAAAGAGAAACCTGAGTGCTGTCCTTCTCTGTCTCTCCCTTCCTCTCCCCTCTCTTTCTGTTTTCCCCATATGAGCACCCAGTAGGAACAGAGGAAGAGAGCTCTCACCATGAAACAATTGGCCAATACCTTGTTCTTGGACTTTCAACCTCTAGAATCGTGAGAAAATAAATTTCTGTTATGTAATATGAGCCACCCAGTCTGTGATATTTAATATGGCAGTCTGAGCTGTCTAATACAGACCCAAAAAAGTTAAGAAAGAGAAAAAAAAAATCCAAAATCCTTAACTAGAATTTGGGCTGAAACCAAACATACTCAGATCAGGGGAACTTTCCTCGAGTAGGTGATGCTGTAACTGAGATTCAAAGAATTAAAAAAAAAAAAATGACTCAAGGCTCTAGTAAAGAAAAAGAAAAAGGAAGTCATTTCATGAATCAGGGTTACAGGAAGAAGATAAAGAGGTAAAGAACAGCATAATGTTGTAGAAATGCAAGGAGTTAGTAAAGGAAAAGATTTCAAAAAGAGGTATGAGAGATGAGATCATTAGGGTATAAATAAAATTTCTAAAAATTATTTGTAAATTTGCAACATGCATAGCTAATGAAAATACTCCTTTGAAATTTTAGATCTATAGGTGTTTGTTCCCTCCCTGTGCTCTTATCATGATTGCTTATTTGGAACCAAGAAGGCTCATTAGGAGATACTATTATATTGTTTATATTATTAAAGGGGTACCCCAAGTTGACCTTTGCCTCATTTTTATTCATTTTGTGAGACAGACATGCCTTCACATAAAAAAGGTAAAGTTCAGATTTTCTTTGTGTAGTTGTTTCAGCAGGCATCAAAAACTACAGATTAAACATTAGACATATAGGAAGGAATGCAAGGAGGGAGCACACAGAAGTATAAAATAAAGCCCAAGTTAATTTAGTCTTAAGCTAGAAAGTTAGCCAAAACCCTGATAATGAATCTTATTTCTTAAAAATAGTATGTGAAAATAATTTCCAATGATTTAACTACTTTAACAGACCAAATTTTGTATTAAGTAGTGAATAATAAAAAGTATCTCATACGAAGATATTTATCTAGAAGAGCATCTCGTCCTTAAAGCAATTGCTGTACTTTCTTTCTTGGGTAAAAATACACATTAGTAATATTTTATTTGCCCTAAGAAGCACATATTTTCACATTTTGAGATCTCTAAAATAAGGAGGATTCCTAAAATCAATGATGGTCTGCCAGGCAACAAGTATGATGTAACTGACATTACTCAGCAAACCTGAAATTAATCATAGTTGTTCATATTGTTTTCACATCATTTGAGTTATGTGCATTATTTGTACTGCATGTGTAATGCTAAATCGCTGCTTAAATACCTTTTAAAAGATGACCCTGTGATTCAGCTTGGAAATATAAATGTGTGTGAGAAGAAAGGTATGGCAACACAGCAGATTAATATATGATTAAAAAAGTAAACCATGGCAAGGTAGAACAAGAATCCCTTTGCAATAAGTATGGTAAACAAGCTTCAATTGTTTTTTTTAAATGTTTATTTATTTTTGAGAGAGAGAGCTTGAGTGAGGGAGGGGCAGAGAAAGGGAGACACAGAATCCAAAGCAGGCCCTGAGCAGTCAGCCCAGACCCTGACGTGGGACCCATAAACAGTGAGATTATGACCTGAGCCAAAATCGGACACTTAACCAACTGAGCCACCTAAGTGTCCCCAATTGATTTTTAAAAAGAGTTCTCTGGAGTTAAGGAAGAGGACTAGTATGGGGACCCTCAGCTTGTCTTGTCCACAAAACACAGGTAGATCAGCACCAAATCATTTGGAACACCTAGGAAGTTTATCTAAGGATTAACACACCAATCTGCATAATTTGAGCCAGAGAAGTTGACAGTATTCTTTTTTCTTTCTCCAAAATGGCAAGGAATTCACCCCCAAAATAAGAATAGGGAAAAATGATGGCCAGGAATTTAATCAACACAGATATAAATAAGATATCTGAACTAGAATTTAAAACTACAGTTACAAGAATACTAGCTGGGTTTGAAAAAACCACGGAAGACACCTGAGAATCCCTTTCTGCAGAGATAAAAGAACTAAAATCTAGGCAAACCAAATAAAAAATGCTATAAACAAGATGCGATCTCAAATGAATGCCATTGTGGTGAGGATGGATGAAGCAGAGCAGCAAATCAACGATACAGAAGATAAAATATGGTAAATAATAAAGCAGAACAAAAGAAAAATGAAGGCAAAAGATCATGATACAAGACTTAAGAGAATTCAGTGATATTTTAAAGAGGAATAGGATTCATATCATAGGAGTCCCAGAAGATTAAGAGAGAGAAAAAGGGGCAGAAGGTTTATGTGAGCAAATTATGGCTGAAAACTTTTCTAACCTGGGTAAGGACACATACATCAAAATCCAAGAAGCACAGAGAACTCCCATTACATTCAACAAAAACTGACCATCACCAAGGCACATCATAGTCAAATTCATAAAATACACAGACAAAAAAATCCTGAAAGCAGCAAGGAAAAAAAGAGAGAAGACAGATCAGGATCACAGCAAATCAAATCTGTCCACAGAAACTTGGCAGGCCAGAAAGGAAAGGCAAAATTTAGTCAAAGTGCTGAATGGTAAAAATATGCAGCCAAGAATTCTTTATCCAGCAAGAACGTCATTCATAATAGAAAAGGAGATAAAGAGTTTCTCAGACAAACAAAAACTAAAGGAATTCATGACCCCTAAACTGGCATTGCAAGAAATTTTAAGGAGTCATTGAGTGGAGATAAAAAAAAAAGATCAAAAGCAACAAAGACTAGAAAGTGTCAGAGAACATTATCAGAGATACCAATCCTAGAGGCAATACAATGGCACTAAATTCATATCTCTCAGTAGTCATGTTAGACTCATGTTAGACTCATGTCAGATTGAGATTGACGGGATGGAGAAACATCTATCATGCTAATGGATATCAAAAGAAAGCCATAGTAGCGATACTTAGACAAACTAAACTTTAAAACAAAGACTGTAACAAGAGATTAAGAAGATTATATCATAATTAAGGTGTTTATTCACAAAGAGGATCTAACAACTATAAATATTTATGATTCAACCTGGGAACACACAAATATATAAATCAATTGATTACAAACATAAAGAATCTCATTGATAATTCTCCAAAATAGATCACATACTGGTCACATATCAGCCATCAATAGTTACAATAAGATTGGAATCATACAATGCATAATTTCAGACCACAAGACTATGAAACTTAAATCAACCATAAGAAATAAATTGAAAATACCAAAATTACTTGGAGGTTAAAGAACATCCTAATAAAGAATGAGTGGCTTAATAAAAAAAATTTAAGGAGCGCCTGAGGTCGGTTGAGTGTCTGACTTCAGCTCTGGTCATGATCTCACAGTTCATGGGTTCGAGCCCTGTGTCAGGCTCTGTGATGACAGCTAGCTCAGAGCCTGGAGTCCGCTTCAGATTCTATACCTCCCTCTCTCTCTGACCCTCCCCTGCTTGCGCTGTCTCTCTCTGTCTCTCAAAAACAAATAAAAAACATAAAAAATAATTAAAAAAATAAATAAATTGAAGAGAAAAATTAAAAACTACATGGAAGCCAATGAAAATGAAAACACGACAATCCCAAATCTTTGGGATGCGCCAAAGGTGCTCATTAGAGGGTAGTACATAGCAATCCATGCCTTCTAAAGAAGAAAGTAAATACACAACCTTATCTTACATGTAAAGGAGCTGGAAAAAGAACAGAAAATGAATCCTAAAACCAGCAGAAAGAAGGAAAATAATAAAGATTTAGAGCAGAAATCAATGATATAAAAAAAGATAGTAAAACAGATCAGGGAAACTAGGAGCTGGTTCTTTGAAATAATTTAAAAAATTAAAAAATTGATAACCCCCTAGCCAGATTTATCAAAAAGAAAAAGGAAAGGATTCAAGTAAAAAGAAAAGTGAATGAAAGAATGAAAGAGGAGAGAACACAGCCAACACCAGAGAATTACAAACAATAATAAAAGAATATTATGAATAATTATATGGCATCACATTGGGCAATCTTGAAGAAATATTTAAATTCCTACAAACATATAAATACCAAAACTGAAACAGGAAGAAAGAGAAAATTTAAACAGACCCATAACCAGTGAAGAAATTGAATAAGTTATCAAAAATTGCCCAACAATCAAGAATCCAGAGCTGGATGGTTTCTAGGGTAATTCTACCTAACATTTAAAGAAGAGTTAATACCTATTCTTTTGAAGCTATCTCAGAAAATAGAAACGGAAGGAAAGCTTCCAAACTTATTCTATGAGGCCAGTATTACCTTGATTCCAAAATCAAACAAAGATCCCCTTAAAACAGAGAATTACATACCAATTCCCCTAATGAATACAGATGCAAAAATTCTAAAGAAGATACTAGCAAATTGAATTCAAAAGTACATTAAAAGAATTATTCATCATAATCACATGGGATTCATTCCTGGTCAGCAAGTCTGGTTCAATATCTGAAAATCAATCAACATGATACATCACATTAATAAAAGAAAGGATAAGAACCATATGATCCTCTCAATAGATGAATAAAAAAGCATTTGACAAAGCCCTCAAGAAAGCAGAGATAGAAGGAACATACCTCAAAATCATAATGTATGTGAAAGACCCATAGCTAATATAATCCTCAGTGTGGAAAAACTGAGAACTTTCCCCTAAGGTCAGGAACATGATAGGATGCCCACTTTTACCACTGTTGTTCAACATAGTACTGGAAGTCCTAGCCTCAGCAATCAGCCAATAAAAAGAAATAAAATAGGCAAGGAAGGAGTCAAATTTTCACTCTTCATGGGATACTCTGTGTGGAAAACCTGAAAAACTCGCCCAAAAAACGACTAGACCTAATACGTGAATTCAACAGTCACAGGACATAATATTAATGTACAGAAATCAGTTGCATTTTCTATATACAAATAATGAAGCAGCAGAAAGAGATATCAAGGAATTGATCCCATTCACAATTGCACCAAAAACCATAAGACACCTAGGAATAAACCTAACCAAAGATGTAAAAATCTATATGCTGAAAACTATAAAAAGCTTATAAAAAATAACTGAAGAAGACACAAAGAAATGGAAAAACATCCCATGCTTATGGACTGGAAGAACAAATATTATTAAAATATCAATAATACTCAAAGCAATCTACACATTCAATGCAATCCCTATCAAAGTAACAACTAACATTTTTCACAGAACTAGGACAAACAATCCTAAAATTTGTATGGAACAAGAAAAGATCCCAAATAGCCAAAATAATGTTGAGAACGAAAACCAAAGCTGGTGTGTGTGTATGTGTATATATATATATATATATATATATATATATATATATATATATATATATATATATATCTTATCCATTCTTCTTATCCCTCATCTTCTTATCCATTCATCTATTTCATCTATAGATGGTCACTTGGGGTGCTTCCATAACTTAGCCATTGTAAATGTTGCAATAAATGTATAGGTGCATATATCCCATCAAATTAGCAGTTTCATATTTTGGGGATAAATACCTAGTAGTGTGATTACTGAATCGCAGGGTAGTTTTATTTTTAGCTTTTTTGAGGAACCTCCATACTGTTTTCCACAGGTGGCTACCCCAGTTTGATTCCACTAATAATGCACAAGTGTTCCTTTTTTTCATGTCATTTCCAATACTTGTTTCCTTTGTTTTGTTTTGGTTTTGGTTGGTTGTTTGTTTTTAAGCTATTCCGACAGGTGTGTGGTGATATCTCATGGTACCTTTGGTTTGCATTTCTGTGATGAGTGACACTGAGCATCTTTTCATTGTGTCTGTTGGATATATGTATGTTTTCTTGGGAGAAATGATTGTACATGTCTTCTGCCTCTTTTTTAATTGGATTATTTGTGTTTTGGGATGTTAAATTGTATAAGTTCTTTGTATATTTTGGTTACAAACTCTTTGTAAGAGATTCCAATTACAAATATCTTCTCCCACTCAGTAGGTTGTCCTTATATTTTGTTGATTGTTTCTCTTGCAATACAGAAACTTTTTTATTTTGATGTAGCCCCAATAGTTTCTTTTTGCTTTTGTTTCCCTTGCCTCAGGAGTCAGATTACCACCTTTGCTCTTCTAGTATTTTTATAGTTTCAAGTCTCAAACGTATGTCTTTAATCCATTTTATAATTATATTTGTGTAGGGTGTAAGCCAGTGATTCAGTTTCATTCTTTTGTGTGTAGCTGTCCAGTTTTCTCAGCACCATTTGTTGAAAAGCTATCTTTTTTCCCATTGCATATTCTTTGCTCCTTTGTCAAAGATTAACTAACCATGTAAACATGGGTTCATTTCTGGGTGTTCTCTTCTGTTCTCATAATCTATATGTCTTTTTATGTGTGTGCCAGGACCATGCTGTTTTGATTAATACAGTTTTGTGGTATAAATTGAAATCCAAAATTGTGAAACCTCTGGCTTTTATTTTCTTTTTCAAGACTGTTTGGCTATTCAGAATCTTCTGTTGTTCTATACAGATTTTAGGATTGTTTGTTCTAGTTCTGTTGAAAAATGTTGTTGGTATTTTGATAAGGATTACATTAAATCTGTAAATTGCTTGGAGGTAATATGGACATTTTAACATATTTATAAGCATGGAATACCATCCACTTGTTTAAATCATCTTCAATATCTTTCATCAATGTTTTATAGTTCTCAGAATACAGATCTTTTATCCCCTTGGTTAAATTTTTTTTTAGGTATTTTATTTTATTATATTTGATGCAGTTGTACCTGGCATTGGTTTCCTAATTTCTCTTTTCTATTGCTTCATTATTAGTCTATAAAAATGCCACAGATTTCTGTACATTGATTTTGTATCCTGCAATCTTACTGCAACCTTACTTATAAGTTCTGGTAGAGTTATGGTGGATTCTTCAGGGTTTTCTGTGTAAAATATCATGTCATCTGCAATTAGTGAATGTTTGCCTTCTTCCTTACCAATTTGGATGTCTTTTATTCCTTCCTCTTGTCTGATTGCTGTGACTAGGACTTCCAGTACTATGTTAAATAATAGTGGTGAGTGTGGACATCCCTATATTTTTCCTGACATTGGGGGGAATGCTTTCAGGTTTTTTACATTGAATATGTTAGCTGTGGGTTTTTCTTATATGACCTTTATTATGTTGAGGTATGTTCACTCTAATCCTACTTTGCAGAAGGTTTTTATCATGAATGTATGTTGTACTTTGTCAAATACTTTTTCTTCATCTACTGAAATGATTATATGGTTTTGTACCTTCTTTTATTGGTGTGATGTGTCAAATTGATGACTTGCAAATATTGAATCACCCCTGCATCCTGGGGATAAAACCCACTTAATCATGATGAATGACTTTTTTTAATGTATCTTTGGATTCAGTTTACTTATATTTCGTTGAGGACTTTTGCACCTATGTTCATCAGAGATAGTGGCCTGTAGTATTCTTTATCTTCATCTGTGTGTCTTTATCTGGTTTTGATATAAGAATCATGCTGACTTCATAGAATGAATTAGGAAGTTTTCCTTCCTCTTCTGTGTTTTGGAATAATTGAGAATAGGTATTAACTCTTGCTTTTTTTAAAAATGTTTTTTATTTATTTTTGAGAGAGAGAAAGACAGCAACACAGAGAGAGAGACAGAGCGTGAGAGACAAAAAACCAGAAGCAGGCTCCAGGCCTGAGCTGTCAGCACAGAGCCTGACACAGGGCTCAGACTCATGAACTGCGAGATCATGACCTGAGGTGAAGTCAGACACCTAACCAACTAAGCCACCGAGGCTCCCTGTACTAACTCTTCTTTAAATGTTTGATAGAATTCACCTGTGAAGGCATCTAGTCCTGGACTTTGTTTGCTGATTTTGCTGATAGTTTTTTAAGTACTGATTCAATTTCATTGCTAGTAATTGATCTGTTCAAATTTTCTTTCTTCCTGATTCAATTCCAGGATGTTGTATGTTTCTAGGAATATATCCCTTTCTTCTAGGTTGTCCAATTTGTTGACATAATTTTTCATAATATTC
The DNA here is from genome assembly GCF_006229205.1 of Suricata suricatta. NCBI lineage: Eukaryota > Metazoa > Chordata > Mammalia > Carnivora > Herpestidae > Suricata > Suricata suricatta. Next base: position 73,942,383 of record NC_043706.1, on the reverse strand, counting down.
TCTTATAATCTTTTGTATTTCTGTGTGTTGTTATTTCTCCCCTTTCATTTTTTATTTTATTTGAGTCTTCTCTTTTTTTATGTTTTTGTTTTGTTTGTTGATTTGTTTGTTATTTTTTTTTAAGACTCTGGCTAAAGGTTTGTCAATTTTATTGATCTTTTCAAAGAATCAACTCCTAGTTTCATTGATCTGTTCTATTGTTTGTTAGTTTTGCTTTATTTTGAGTTTCCATTTTGTTTATTTCTGCTCTGATCTTTATTATTTCCTTCCTTCTACTGGCTTTGGGTGTTGTTTGCTGTT
>NC_043706.1:73928683-73941983 GCF_006229205.1 Suricata suricatta | reverse complement strand
AAAAAAAAAAAAGATCAAGTAAACTGGAGTCCTTGCACACTGAGCGAGAGAACCAGGTATAGGTATGTGAAATAGTGCAACTTGGAATTTTACTTTGCTTCTTCTCAAGTGTCCAGCTGTGGCCTGAGAGCAGATAAAAAACCTTAGAATGCAAAATTCATTACGTAAGGTTGATTGATGCCCTCTTTATCTTCTGTGCCTCTGCACAAGCATCACAGTTTTATGCCCCTACAGATCTAGAGAGCCTGAAATCATGAATAATGACTACATTCAAGTTAATTCCATGAACAGAAGCAAATTCTACCAAACTTGCATTAGATAATAATCATTCTAACTGCGTAATATCATTTGACTGAATTTTTCTAGTACAGTGGTCTATAGCATTCAACCAAAGGATAGTTTAGGTTACGTTGCCACCTAGAGGTGGCTAGAAAAAAAATAAAATGTCAAAAAATAGTAAAGTCCAAATAAAATGTTAGTAAATAGAAAATTTCAGAAATGGATAATAGAATCTGTTCACTTTACATATTCCCCCTTTCCAGAACAAAGAATATAGATAGGATTCTCTAATCATCTGTTTTATATAAATATCTACTCAGATTGCTGAAATACAATTTGATCCTGTCTAAAAAAATTACCTTCTGGTAAATTTTATCACTAAGTAATTCAACTACAAATGAGATACTAGAGCATAAACAAAGACAACAGTAATTTTTAAGAACAGTTCATTTTCCCAGAAATTAATATTGATTTCTAAATGTACACTTGATTTAACAAACTGTATATTGGTTTAACTTTTTGAATTTGTTGATATAGTTTTAAAAGTTCTGTTTCTGTATTTTTAAAAAACCCTTTGTGTGTCACTTGACTTTATCCACAGATCCAATTTAAAAATAGCTTTTAATCAAGGAAAACAGGGAGGGTCCATAAGAGGTGTTGATGCCCTGCGTTATGTGCTATATAATATAGCTGGAATATTCAGGTAGGAATCCAGTGTGATCCTCACTCTTGATGAGAATTCTAAGGAACAAAAAGGACCAGTTTAATGATCACTGAAAGCAGTAGGCCTCTGATACTGTTGATTAAAATTTAGAGCAGGAAGAGCCTGCAGAGGAAAATGGGTTTGGCTTAATTGCAATTATTGATATTTTCAATCAAACAGCATTTACATTTTGGGGGGAAAATTAATACCAGGTATGAAAGAAGAGTTCAAAAGCTCAAGCTGAAATTAAAAAATGATCTGGGGAAAGCAGCATAAAGTTGATTTGAACATGATGAATATTCAGAATCCAGAAAAAAATAAGCCTAAGAGTTAATGAGCTGGGAGAAGGAACAGGGCTGGTAATTGACCATTTCTTAGGTAATGATTAATATATATAAAAATGTGAATTACTAAATGAGAAATGTTCCCTCCTTGCACAGCATAATGGTTTTCATATTCTAAAAAAAGATCTCTCTAAAGTTAACCATCTAAAGAACATTTCTTTAAAAATAAATTCTGGGGTGCCTGGGTGGCTCCATCAGTTAAGGGTCTGATTCTTGATTTCAGCTCAGGTCATGATCTCACAGTCGTGGGGATGAGCCCTGCATCAAACGTGGTTCTGAACGTGCTTGGGATTCGCTCTCTCCCTCTCTCTGCCCCTCTCCCCAACCTGCACACATGCACACTCTCTCTCAAAATAAACACGAGCAGTGTTGGTGGTATAGTGGTGAGCATAGCTGCCTTCCAAAATAAAATAAACATTTAAAATACATATTTAAATTTTTAATTTAATTTAATTTAAAAATTCTTACACATTAGAGCATATTCTATTGTGTTTCTACATAAGAATGTCAAGCATATCACCAAGTTTTTAAGATCAATTGCTTACCTGCACAGTTTGTCAGTTGGTGCCACATGACTAACACATTATTTAGTGTATAAAGTGATTAGAGATTATATGCAAAATATCCACCATGAATATTTAAAAATAAAAAATACATTCTGGAAATAATTGTTCTACTTAAACAACTTCAAATTACAAAGAACATAAATTAATACAACTTGTTCTAAATTTTTTAAAAATTCTAGAGTTAGCTAAAATTAGAATTTGATAGATAGCAAAACTTCCAGGCCTCACATTTTATCATGACCATATTAGTAGCCTAACTGTGAATTGTTTAAGTGGTACCTGGAAAGCGAATCCCAACTACAGGTTTCTTTCCAACAGTCTGCCGTAATCTCTGCAAACTCCTTATTAAGAGGCTCCCACTTTGAGTTCACAAAGAGTTTCTTGGCTTCACTGTGACAATAAAAATATTTGTAGCTTTTAAAAACAAAAGATTTTTTTTTTACTCATGCTATGTCAATTGCAGTTTGGCCAAATACTCTGGTCCATATTTTCTCATATCTGACCCAGGCTGATGGAACAGTCTCCATCTCAAATACTGCCAGTCAACGTCATAGGGAGGACAAAGCTCTTTACAGTCCCACACTGACTATTAAATGCTCTGGCCTTAAATAATATATATCACTTCTGTTCACAACTTATCCCATGGCTCTTCCCAACCACAAGGGAACCAAGAAAAGGAATTCTGTCAAGGGGGAAGGAATGGAAATATCTGAGGAATAGCATTTATGACTCTTAGAGAAGAATCATTAGCTTTCTGCTATGAAAAGCAATAGTAGAAAGAATAACCTTGTACATTTATCATTTTGCAAGTATTTTCTATAAAATAAATACCCAGAAATGGGATTGCTATACCAAGAGTTGTACCCGTTCATAATTTTGATAGATATTATCAGTGCTGCTTGAAAATAGCAACTTCTACAATCCATTTAAAATTGGACTTGGCAGAAAGGGGCAAGATGGCGGAGAAGTAGGGAGCTCTGTAATCTCTACCAGCCCACAACTATCAAACTGAGAAGAACTAAAGCCACAATACTCTGATCTGCAAGAATGGGAGGTATACACACAGAATCCTTATACATGAAAGCTTCATAGATGCCTGAGTGAGTGGGAACTAGAGCCAGAGATTCTGTGGGGAGGGAGAACCAGCCCAACATGGCTGTCTTCTCCCCACAACCATTTAGGCGGGGCCTCAGTGAGCAGCACCAGAGACTTGACCTACCTACACCAAACCACACCCATCCACGCTGGAAAGCTGCCTCTTTTGTTTTTGTTGTTGTTGTGTTGTTTTGTTTTGTTTTTGTATTTTTCCTTTTTTTATTTACTTTCCTTTTTTTCCTTTCTCTATTTTCTTTTTTCCTTCTCCCCCTCCCCCAGAGTCTGAGAAAGACCAATATTTAGGCACTCCCGTGATTAGGTCAATTCTTGCCATCCAGATATATTTTCTCTTATCTCATTCTTATCTCTCTCCTCTGCAGGTTTTATGCTCTCAGATTGTCCTTTGTCTTTGGTTATTTCTGTCCTCCCCTTCTTTTTTTTCCTTTTCCTTTCCTTTCATTTCTTTTCTGTTCTTTTTTCATTCCCCTTTTGGTTTGCTTGTTAATTTGATTTGTCTGTGTGTTTGTGTGCTTTTGTTCCCTGTGTGTTTGTCTGTCTGTTTTCCTTTTCAGGGCTACCTCAAAAAACAAGCCAAAGAACACATGGTGGAGAGTCCCAAATATCACTGAATAGGATAATAAAAGGCATAACAAGAGAAACTGAGAGACACCATTAAAAGAACACGTCCTGAAACGACAGACTCTGGACAGTCAATGAGCCTCTTTTAATAGGGCAATACTAACAGGTGCACAGTGCATAATGAGCTTTTAAAACTGAAAAGACACAGAAAGCTAGCCAAAATGATGATACGAAAGAACTCTCCTCTAAAGAAATTCCAGGAAGAAATCACAGCCACAGAACTGCTCAAAACAGACATAAGCAAGATAACTGAACAAGAATTTAGAACAATTGTCATAAAATTAATCGCTGGACTTGAAAAAAGCATGGAAGTCATCAGAGAAGCTATTGATACAAAGACTAGGGACCTTCTAAATAGCTGTGAGAGTTTTAAAAAGGCTATAAATGAGGTGCATAATAAAACAGAGGCGGCCACTGCATGGATTGAAGAGGCAGAGAGTTGAATAGGTGAATTAGAAGACACAGTTATAGCAAAAGAGGAAGCCAAGAAAGAGAGAGAGAAATTGATACAGGAGCATGAAAGGAGAATTCGAGACCTGAGTGATACAATCAAACAAAACAATATCTGTATCATAGGAATTCCTGAAGACGAAGAAGAAAGAAACAGGTCCTGAAGGGGTGCTTGAACAAATTATAGCCAAGAACTACCCCAATCTGGGGAAGAAAATAGACATTGAAATCCAAGAGGCGCAGAGAACTCCCCTAAGACATACCTTGAATCAATCTTTGGCACGACATATCATAGTGGAACTGGCAAAATATAAAGATAGAGAATTCTGAAAGTAACTAGGGATAAAAGGGCCCTAACATACAAAGGGAAACCTATCAGAGTGGTTACAGACCTATCTAATGAAACTTGGCAGACCAGGAAGGAATGGCAGGAAATCTTCAAGGTGATAAATAGGAAAAATATCCAGCCAAGAATCCTTTATCCAGCAAGCCTGTCATTCAAAATAGAAGAAGAGATACAGGTGTTCCTAAATAAACAAAAATTGAGAGAATTCATCACCACCAAACCAGCCCTACAAGAAATGCTAAGAGGGACTCTATGAGGGAAATATTGCAAGGAATATAAGGTACCAGAGACATCACTACAAACATGAATGCTACAGATAACACAATGAAGCTAAACACACATTTTTCAGTAATAACACTGAATGTTAATGGACTGAATGTGCCAATCAAACGACACAGGGTAGCAGAATGGATAAATAAGCAAAATCCATCTATTTTCTGTCTAGAAGAGATTCATCTTAGACATGAAGACAACTTCAGATTGAAAGTAAGGGGACGGAGAAATATCTTTCATGCAACTGGAGGTCAAAAGAAAGCCGGAGTAGCTATACTTCTATCAAACAAACTGATCTTTAAAGTAAAGGCAGTAACAAAACATGAAAAAGGACATTATATAAAAATATATATAATAATGTCTCTTCATCAGGAAGAGCTAACAATTATAAACATCTATATGCCGAATTTGGGAGCACCCAAATACATAAAATAATTAATAACAAACAGAAAAAACCTTAATGATAAGAATATGCTAATTGCAGGGGATTTTAATACTCCACTTACAGCAATGGATAGGTCAACCAGACAGAAAATCACTAAAGAAACAATGGACCTGAATGGCACATTGAAATAGATGAAATTAATAGACATATTTAGAACTCTGCATCCTGAAGTTAGGAAATTCACTTTCTTCTCAAATGTGCATGGCACATTCTCCAAGATTGATCACACTCCATAAATACAAATGAATTGGGATCATATCATGCACACTTTCAGATCACAATGCTATGAAACTTGAAATCAATCACAGGAAGAAGTCTGGAAAACCTCCAAAAATGTGGAGGTTAAAAACCACCCTACTAAAGAATGATTGGGCCAATCAGGCAATTAGAGAGGAAATTTAAAAATATATGGAAACAAATGAAAACGAAAATACAACAATCCAAACTCTCTGGTACACAGCAAAGGCAGTCCTAAGAGGAAAGAATATTGCAATCCAGGCAATGGATATTTCAACAAACTAGAAAAAGCGCAAACTCAATATCTAACAGAGCATCTAAGGAAACTAGAAGGGGAGCAGCAAGAGCACCACAAACCCAGCAGAAGAAGATAAATAATAAAGATCAGGGAAGAAAAAACAATATAGAATACAAAAAAAAAATTGAACAGATCAATGAAGCCAAGAGTTGGTTTTCTGAAAAAATAAACAAAATTGATAAACCTCAGCCAGGCTCCTCAGAAAGAAAAGAGAGAACACCAAATAGACAAAATCATGAATGAAAATGGATCTATTATAACTGATCCCTCAGAAATACAAGCAATCATCAGAGATTATTATGAAAAATTATATGCCAACAAACTGGACAATCTAGACAAAATGAAATTCAGGAAATTCCTAAACACACATGAACTACCAAAATTCAAATGAGAAAAGATAGAAAATCTGAACAGACCCATAACCAGTGAAGAAATTGAATCAGTTATAAAAAAATCTCACAACGAATAAGAGCTCAGGGCTAGATGACTTCCCAGGGGAATTCTACCAGACATTTAAAGCAGAGTTAACACCCATCCTTCTCAATATATTCCTTAAAAAATAGAAGGAAAACTTCCGTACTCATTCTATGAAGCCAGCATCACTTTGATTCCCAAACCAGACAGAGACCCATCAAGAAAAGAGAGAAATTCAGGCCAATATCTTTAATGAAACCAGATGCAAAAATCCTCAACAAGATACTAGCAAATTGAATTCAACAGCATATAAAAAGAATTATCCCTCATAATCAAGTGAGATTCATTCCTGGGTTACAGGGCTGGTTCAATATTTGCAAATCCATCAATGTGATCCATCATGTTAACAAAAGAAAAAATATAAACCATATGATCCTGTCGATAGATGCAGAAAAAGCATTTGACAAAATACAGCATCCTTAATAAAAACGCTTGAGAAAGTCAGGATAGAAGGAACTTACTCAAACATTATTAAAGCAATTTATGAAAAGCCCACAGCTAATATCATCTTCAATGGGGAAAAACTGAGAGCTTTCCCCCTGAGATCAGGAGCACAACAAGGATGTCCACTCTCACCACTGTTATTTAACATAGTGCTAAAAGTCCTAGCATCAGCAATCAGACAACAAAAGGAATTAAAAGGCATCAAAATTGGCAAAGATAAAGTCAAACTTTCACTTTTCGCAGATGACATGATACTTTACATGGAAAACCTGACAGACTCCACCAGAAGCCTACTAAAACTGATCCACGAATTCAACAAAGTCACAGGGTACAAAATCATTGTACAGAAATTGGTTGCATTTTTATACAACAATAATTAAGCAACAGAAAGATAAATCAAGAAACTGATCCCATTCACAATTTCATGAAGAAACATAAAATACCTAGAAATAAACCTAACCATAGATGTAAAAGATCTGTATAATGAAAAATATAGAAAACTTATGAAAGAAATTGAAGAACACACATTGAAGTTGACAAAATGGAAAAACATTCCATGCTCATGGATTGAAAGGATAAACATTGTTAAAATGTCAACACTACCCAAAGTAATCTACATATTCAATGCAATCCCAATCAAAATTGCAGCAGCATTCTTCTCAAACCTAGAACAAAGTATCCTGAAATTCATATGGAACCACAAAAAATCCCGAATAGCCAAAGTAATATTGAAGAAGAAAACCAAAACAGGGGGCATCACAATCCCAGACTTTAGCCTCTACTACAAAGCTGTCATTATCAAGACAGTATGGTATTGGCACAAAAACAGACACAAGACCAATGGAATAGAACAGAGAACCCAGAACTGGGCCCACAAGTGTATGGCCAATTAATCTTTGACAAAGCAGGAAAGAGTATCCAATGGAAAAAAGACAGCCTCTTTAGCAGGTGGTGCTGGGAGACCTGGACAGCAACATGCATCAGAAGGCAACTAGACCACTTTCTTACACCATACACAAAAATAAACTCAAAATGGATGAAAGACCTGAATGTGAGACAGGAAACCATAAAAACTCTAAAGGAAAAGGTAGGAAACAACCTCCTTCACCTCAACTGTAGCAACTTCTTACTTGACACATCTCCAAAGGCCAGAGAGTCAAAGCAAAAATGGACCATTGCAGCCTCATCAAGATTAAAAATCTTCTGCACTGCAAAAGAAACAATCAACAAAACTAATAGGCAATCTGACAAAATGGGAAAAGATAGTTGCAAATGGCATACCAGATAAAGGGCTAGTATCCAAAATCTACAAGGAACTCACCAAACTCCATACCTGAAAAATGAATAATCCAGTGAAGAAATGAGCATAAGACATGAATAGACACTTTTCTAAAGAGGACATCCAGATGGCCAACAGACACATGAAACACTGGTCAGCATCACTCATCATCAGGGAAATACAAATCAAAACCACACTGAGATACCACCTCACGCCAGTCAGAGTGGCTAAAATGAACAAATGAGTAGGACATTATACATACTGGCAAGGATGTGGAGAAATAGGCAGCCTCCTACATTATTGGTGAGAATGTAAACTGGTACAGCTGCTCTGGAAAACAGTGTGGAGGTTCCTCAAAGAATTAACAAGAGAACTCCCCTATGATCCAGAAATAGCACTGCTATGAATTTACTCAAAGGATAGAGAAGTGGGGATGAATAGGGACACATGTACCCCAATGTTCATAGCAGCACTGTCAACAATAGCCAAATCATGGAAATAGCTAAATGTCTCTTTCTCTCTCTCTCTCTCTCTACACACACACACACACACACACACACACACACACACACACAATGGAATACTACATGGCAGTGAGAAAGAATGAAATATGGCCATTTGTAGCAACATGGATGGAACTCGAGGGTGTTATGCTAAGGCAAATAAGTCTGGCAGAGAAGGACAGATACCATATGTTTTCACTCTTATGTAAAATAGGAGAAACTTAACAGAGGACCATTGGTGAGGGGAAGGGAAAAAAACAGTTAAGGAGAGGGAGGGAAGCAAACTATACAAGACTCTTAAATACTAAGAACAGAGGGTTGATGGGGATGGAGAGGTGATGGGAATGAAAGATGGCACTTGTTGGGATGAGCATTCAGTGTTATATGGAAACCAATTTGACAATAAACTATAAATGAAAAAAAAAGAAAAAAGAAAGGGTGTGTGAAAGTCAGGGCTGAAACTAAAAAAAAAAAGAAAAAAGAAAAAAAAGGATGTATCTGGTAAGGGTTTTTTATCCAAAATATATAAAGAACTCATATAATTCAACACAACAAGACAATCCAATTAAATAATGGATAAAGGGGGCACCTGGATGGCTCAGTTGGTTAAGCATCTGACTTCGGCTCAGGTCATGATCTCACAGTTCATGGGTTGGAGCCCCGTGTTGGGCTCTGTGCTGACAGACAGTTCAGGACCTGGAGCCTGCTTCGGATTCTGTGTCTCCCTCTCTCTCTTTGCCCCTCCCCTGATCACACTGTCTCTCTCTGTCTCTCAAAAAATAAATGTTAAAAGAAAAGTTTAAAAAATTTTTTAAATGGGCAAAGGTCCTGAATAAACATTTTTGTAAAGAAGATATAAAAATATGTGCATTAAAAGATGCCAACATTAGTCGTTAGGGAAATGAAAATCAAAGCCACAACGAGATATCACCTCATGCCTGTTAGAATGGACTCCTTGAAAAACACAAGACCTAACAAATGCTGGTGAGGATGAGAGAAAAAGATCCTTCATGCACTGTTATTGGGAACGTACACTGGTGTAGCCACTATTGAAAACAATACAGAGGACTCTCAAAAAGTTAAAAATAGATCCACCATATCATCTAGCAATGCCATTTCTGGAAATATATCTAAAGGAAACAAAAACTAACCCAAAAAGGTAGAATCTGCACCTCATGTTCATAGCAGCATTATTTACAACAGTCAAGACATGGAAACAACCTAAGTGTCTAATGATGGATGAAGGAAAAGAAATTGTGGTTTAAGTATGCAATGAAATGTTATTCAGTCATTTAAGAAAAAGGGGGGGGGCGCCTGGGTGACTCAGTTGGTTAAGCTTCCTACTCCTGATTTTGGCCAGGTCATGATCTCACGTTTCATAGGACGCAGCCCTGTATCAGGCCCTGCACTGACAGTGCAGAGTATGCTTAGGATTCTCCCTCTCTCCCTGTTCCCCCCACACACACCCACTCACACAGCCTCTCTTGCACTCTTTCTCTCTCAAAAATAAATAAATTTTTAAAAGAAAAAAGGAAATCCTGCCATTTGTAACACTGTGGATGGAATTTGAGGGCATTAGGCTAAGTGAGAGAAATCACACAGAGAAAGACAAATACTATATGATCTCACTTATATGTGGAATCTTAAAAACTAACAACAATAAAAAACTTATAGAAAAAGATCAGATTGGTGGTTACCAGAGTTGGGGAGTGTAGAGAAGGGGAATTGAAGGAAGTGGTCAAAACATACAAACATAAGTAAGTACTAGGGATGGAATGCACAACATGATGATTCTGGCTAACACTGCTATATAATATACAGGAAAGTTAACTGAGTAAATTCTAAGAGTTCTCATTATAAGGAGAAATTTTTTCCATCTCTTTTTATTGTATCCAAATGAGATGATAGATATTAACTAAACTTATTGTGGTAATCATTTCACAATATACATAAGTCAAACATTTAACCTAACCTGAAAACCATATGGTGATTTATGTCAATTATATCTCAATAAAACTAGGGTAAAAAAGATGTGTTTACTTACAGTGCAAGTTATATGCCTCAATGATTAGCAATGATATAATATACAATAGACATACTGGTGTGTATAAGTACATACAAATATACAGAGATGTCTATGATCTTGCATAATATAAAAAATGTAATATATTTCTTATGGAAAAAATATAGTGAGCATAGAAAGTGTTCTGCTGTATTTGATGAGATTTAAATTTGGCCAGTGGATAGGTATTCACAATCAAGAGACTGATGCATTCATCTAAGGATAGAATTTGGTTCTGTGTATTTAAATAGAATCTTGAGAGCAATTTTAAGTTCATAATTGTATTTAGCATGTGGTGATCCATTATCATCCTCTGAAAGCAGGCATGTGCTACTTAGCTTTTTAAGAATTATGACAAAACTGATTACAAAATTGTGAACATTAATAGCCTTTATCAAATATTCAAATAATTGCAATTACTAAGATTAATGCCACAACTAACACCAATTAGCAGTGAAATAAATATTAAAAGAGGAAGCTTGCAGAAATACCATGGTTTGCCAAGTCCTGATGATTCTGCCGTCCACCTCTTTCACACTCCTGCCTTTCTCTCCATTCCCTCTGCCACCTCTCTCACTTGGGGTACAGGGTCTCAAAACTACCCTTCTGGAAAAGCACACTAACCTCAACTGATTCTCCCAACATACTGCCCACAAACTCTCCCTGTTGTAATCCATGTATACATAACTTCCAGAAACCTTACAGAACCACACTGCTTCAAGTTTATCACTCCCCTTCAGAAAACCCTTCCAAGAATGTCCATGACTTGCAGAATGAATGCCATGTTCTCCAGTCTATCATACAGTTGCTCAATGGACTGACCCCAGCAGAAATGTCAACCTTTTTTTTTCACATTTACTTCCCTGATTCTTCACTCAAAACAACTTCCTCTTTTCTACATGCAGTCTAAACTTTCCACCTCTAGATTTTTCTTCTTATACCCAGAATGCCTTTCCTTCTCTATCTCTAGAGTCCCCTCTCTGAATAAACCCAACTCAAATTTTACCTTCTCCTTGAAGACATCCTTGATCTCACCATAAACTACTAGTCTCTGCCTCTGAAACTATGAAATTTTGCCACTTGCTATCTTTTATTATAGTTATTTATAAACCTCTGTAATCTACCCCACAGAAAAGGAATTTTAATTAATTCATACATTCACTGCACAAATAGTTACTGAGCACCAACTATCTGCCAAACACAGTTCTTGGTGCTGAGAACAATGTGATGAATAAGATAGACATGATTCATATCCTCATGGAACTTAGAGATAAGTACTATGAAAAAACAAAAATAAGGTAATTGGCTGGTGAGTGACTGGGGAAGGATATGCCTCTTTTGAATAGGAGAATAGAAAGTAGAGATCAGAGAGTGAGGGCACCCAGGTGCAAAGATCTAAGGTATAAGAAGAGAAAAATACAAGTGTGAAGTCTCTGAGGCAGAATTAAGGCATATCTCTGAGGTGTATCTGAGAAACCAAAAAAGAGTCAATTCAGTTGAACTATGAGCTGTGAGAAACAAGGGGAAGAATGGTGGGGTTGAGAAAAGATGTTGGTGGGGACCAAATCACAGACGCCATGGAGAGGAGCTGGGGGTTGATTCAAAGTGCCATCAGAAGTCAATGGCAGCTTGACGTGTAGGAGTGATAGGATCTGGTTTATGTAATTTTCTTAAAATATGTATTTATTTTGAGAGAGAGCGAGAGTGAGAGTGAGAGAGAGAGAGAGAGAGAGAATGTGAGTGGGGAGGGACAGAGGGAGAGAGAGAATCCCAAGTGGGGAGCCCAACACTGGGCTTGATATCAGAAACCTGAGCCAAAATCAAAAGTCGATGCTTAACTGATCGAGCCACCCAAGTCCCCCTCCATATTTTAATTTCACTTCCATTCAATCTATGCACAAGATTATGTGTAGGCAAGAAGGGAAACAGAAAACCGAATCTCCATCACAGCCTAGGGTTAGGATGGTAGAAACAGGTGAAGAGAGGTGGTTAATTCAGGATGTGTTTCAGAGATTCAGCTAACAGAAGCTGTCAACAAATTAATTGCAGAGAATAAGAAAAAGAGGAGAATCAAGAACATCTCCAAAGCTTTTGCCCTGATCAACAGGATAGTGTGGAAGTAGATCATGAATGCTATTAGGGGTACCATAGAGTTTCTTTGGATGTGTGGATCCTTAGAGACCTGCTAAATGCTTCAAGTGGAGACATTACACAGGCAATTAGATACAAAAGTCAGGAGCTCAGGGGAAAGGTCTGAGCTAAAGGTACGAATTTGATAGTCATGAGTATTTAAATGTTTTTAAAGGAAAACAGATGAAAACACTAAAGACAGTATAAACAAAAAAGAGAAGTGGGCAGGAAATCATCAAAACCCTCAAGCAGAAAGTAGGAAAAAACCTCCTAGACCTCCACCGCAGCAATCTCCTACTCGACACATCCTCAAAGGCAAGGGAAATGAAAGCAAAAATGAACCCTTGGGACTTCATCAAGATAAAAAGCTTCTGCAAGGCAAAGGAAACAATCAAGAAAACTAATAGGTAACTGACAGAATGGGAAAAGATAGTTGCAAATGACATATCAGATAAAGGGCTAATATCGAAAATATATAAGGAACTCACCAAACTTCACACTCACAAAACAAAGAACCCAGTGAAGAAATGGGCAGAAGACATGAACAGACACTTCTCCAAAGAGGACATCCAGATGGCCTACAGACACATAAAACGATGCTCAACATCACTCATCATCAGGGAAACACAAATCAAAACCACACTGAGATACCACCTCACGCCAGTCAGAGTGGCTAAAATGAACAAAGTAAGAGACTATAGATGCTGGCGAGGGTGTGGAGAGATGGGCACCC
>NC_043706.1:73921781-73928583 GCF_006229205.1 Suricata suricatta | reverse complement strand
TCCATAGAACTCCCTTATGACCCAGCAATAGCATTGCTGGGGATTTACCCAAGAGAGACAGAAATGCTGATGCATAGGAGCACATGTACCCCAATGTTCATAGCAGCAATGTCAACAATAGCCAAAACATGGAAAGAGCCTAAATGTCCATCACCTGATGAGTGGATCAAGAAGATGTGGTATATATATACAATGGAGTACTACATGGCAATGAGAAAGAATGACATATGGCCATTTGTAGGAAAGTGGATTTACCTTGAGGGTGTCATGCTAAGCGAAGCCAGGCAGAGAAGGACAGAAACCATATGTTTGCACTCATAGGTCTAACAGGAAAACAGGAGAAACATAATGGAGAACCAGGGGGAGCAGAGGAGGGAGAGAGAGTTGGGGATGCAAAACTTGAGAGACTATTGAATGCTGAAAATGAACTGAGAGTTGAAGGGGAAGAGGGAGGGGGGGAAGAGGTGGTGGTGATGGTGGAGGGCACTTAGGGGGAAGAGCACTGGGTGTTGTATGGAAAACAATTTGACAATAAAATATTATAAAAAAATAAAATAAAATAAACGTCCATTTTTAAACGATAAAAAAACAAGAGAGAGAGAAGTGGGGTGCTACAACATTTAAAGAAGAGAATTCAGCAAAGGAGACTAAATAGTGGCCAATTGGGAGGCAGTGACATGAGGAGAGTGGTCACAGGTGCCAAATGAGAAAAGTGGTTCAGGGAGGAGGCCAACTGGACAGAATGCTAAGAAGTTAGATAAGCTAAGCACAAAGAGACCGTTAGTAGTACCACCCTTAGAGCTACTAAAGGGGCTCTTAACAGGTCCCTGTCTGACATTTTCCAGCTGGCTGTGGGGCAAGCAAGCCTCAAGGCCAAAAGATATGCCAATAAGAATCTGCATCCTTTGAGGTGACACATTTATATCCAGAACTCCAGAACTCCCTGCCTATATAGTCTCAAGCCCACTTTCAAGGCTTGCTTGGGCCCCTTCCCCAGGTCTGTTCTAAGAGCTAACTGAACTAGTGTGCTCACTATTGGCCTCTGGGGTGGCCAAGGGATGACTGATGGCAGGGGTGAGGTCAGAACTGTAATCTGTAAAACTAAGGAGTCCATTCTCATGCATGCAAAGTCACTTAAAGTCTGTATTAATGTCCCAGGGTTTCAATAACAAATTACCAGAAATTCAATGATCTACAGTAGAAATTTATCTTCTCACTGTGCTGGGGGCTGCAAATCAAAAACCAAGGTGTTACAGGGTTGGTTTATTCTAAAGGCTAAGGGAGATTTTGTCCCATGCCTATATCCCAGCTTTTGGTGGCTGCCAGAAATCCTTAGCATTCCTTGGCTTGTAGCTGCATAACCCCAATCTCTGCTTCTGTCTTCACATGGCCTTCTCCCCTGTGTCACTGAGTCACTATTTAAAATCTCCCTCTCCTTTCTCCTCTGCAGTCATTGGATTTAGGAATCACCTGAATCCAGAATGGTCTCATCTCAAAATCCTTAACTAAATCACATCTGCAAAGACCCTATTTCCAAATAAGATCACATCCATAGGTACCAGAGATTAATACCTGGACATATCTTTTAGAGGAACACTAATCAAGTCATGAAAAGGTGCAAGATATGATCAGAAGGAAGAGGAAGTGTTAGGGGATAGCTGTTCCTATGTGGCCACATCTCACCAGGAAACTCTAAAGAGTGTGAGAATTTGAAATCCAAACGTGATCTTCTATGTCATGAGAAAGTTTTATTTGTCTAGATAAGAGAATGGAGCAGATTTTTTAGGCAGTCTGTTAACTTGATTTACAATTTCTTAGTTATACACTTCGTTACATGATTTAGAGATCACCATTTGAACGCTTGCCCTTTCCCTTGAAAAAGTTAGGGATGGGTATAACCATTGGGAAATATGAAGCTTAAAAGCTCTCAACTAGCCTTGGCCCCTTCTCCTTCTGTCTTATTTGCCTGTCAAAACTCTAATTCTGATTAGATCCCACTCCCTGATGAAAACTTGCCTGACTGGAGTGGGCTGGTGATATGAGGTGAAGTCAGAAAGTATAGAGTGTGCCTAGAGACTAAGTACTATCTCAAAAAAGTTAACTGTGAAAGAGAAGAGAAACAGCAAGTTAATGGGAAGAGGGTGTAGAGAGCAGCATTTTTAGTTTTAAGATGTTTAACATGTTTATACATGTTTGTATATTGATGGGAATAATCCAGTAGAGGGGGAGAACTTATCTATGGAGGAGACAAAGAAAAATCACAGTCTTTTTGTAGATGAAAGCATGTGATTTCTATAATGCAAGAGAGAATGGCCTCAGATATGTACATGGAAAGTTTATTTACCAGAACAGAAGTTAATGAAGAGTGTATGTGCTCAGATACAGACAGACAAGTAGACTTGTGGGTAAAATGAGCAAGTTCTTATCAGAGAGTGAGATCTAATCAGAGCTGGAGTTTGACAGGCAAATATGACAGAAGGAGAAGGGGTCAAGGCTAGTTGAGAGCTTTTACAGATGTGATTACAGTGATGGATCTAAGGATCTTGGGATCTTGAGATCTAGGCTGGACAAGCAAGGGAGGCCATGAGAAGGGAGTGGACAGTAAGATGGGGTTAACAGGAGGGTGATGATGGAATGGGAGTGGGATCTACAAAATCAAGATTGAAGCCATACAGGAATGGTTTGACTGGTCTTTGGAGTTCTGTATTAAGAATTTTTTTTGAAGTTTATTTACTATTGAGACAGAGAGAAACAGAGCATGAATGGGGAGGGGCAGAGAGAGAGGGAGACACAGAATCTGAAGCAGGCTCCAGGTTCTGAGCTGTCAGCACAGAGCCCGAGGCGGGGCTCAAACCCATCAACCGTGAGATCATGACCTGAGCTGAAGTCAGAAGCTTAACTGACTGAGCCACCCAGGTGCCCCTGTATTAAGCTTTTACAATAAAATATCAATTATTATCGTTAGCACTTTATATCCCTAGACACTTCAGAGATATGATCTCATTATCGTCACTACCCAGCTGAGAGGAAGCAAAGTGCGTAATAGCCATTCTTGAGTTCCATTGTACTCTAAAATCTACCACTGAGTGTCATGCAGCTTCTGTGAAATAGTGCTGTTTGGAGGTTGGCAGAAGAAAGAGAGAATGTAGAAATCCTATGTATATTTGCCCAGGGAAGCCTACCTGAGGAGCTAAGTGGGGGCTGGACTGCAGCCCAAGCTCCACACATCAAATCCTGCAAGGAGTGCCCAGAAAGAAGGGCTAGCACTGTAGGGGATAGTGGTTGCCTGTTAATAGAGATTCTTTGAACTTCTTGTAGATTTTCTTTCTACCCTAATGAGAAAAAAAGTGGTTAAAAAAGAAGTGACCAGAAAAAATAATACACTTGGACTTCAGCTACCAGCCTGTAACACGCTAGACCCAGTACAACTCACTTCCTGCATAGAAGACTCAGAAAAGTAGTACTTCTGAATGACAGGGTTGACTTCCCCTCAGTCACCTCTCAATGCAACTGAGGACAACCATGTCCTTTATCAGGCATGGAAACATCCATTTTACCAAATATCTTTATTCCAGAACCTTTCTAATGAAAGATATAGTTCCTAACTCTTATAATACCCCCTACAGAATTGAAATGAGAAAAAAATGAAAGACATGACCGGAAGGATAGTGACCATACATCAATTTTATTAAAATGTTTCACAGTAGTGGCCATCCAGGCGGTCATGAAATATATGTACTTACACATGTATCTGGTTTCCTTCTACCTCCCCTCACCATTTCTTGTGGAACCTCAGAGAAAAAAATTAGCTACTTCATAAGGCAAAAGAGAATCTGTCCAGTATCTCCTGAAACAATTTGAGCTTTTAAACTTAGATCAGGAACAGTGGCATCTACTAGCTCAGAAATTCTCTATAAGCATGATACCACAGAGAACTGAGAAAAACAGAAGTATGGGGGCTTAAGTTCCTCTGCCAATTTCCATAGGATTATGTACCCTTGGCACAGCCTCAAGAGTCAGACTGGATCTTTTCCTGATATCAATGTGAGTCAGGCCACAGAAAACCAAGATGAATATGGACGTATATTAAAGTATTCCATGCATGCATATTCAAATTATCAAAGCACTACTCTCACTTTGTTTTATACAAAATGAAGTGATACTTCTGTTGCTCTCTCTGTAAAATGCCACCTACACACTTGCCTCTTAGCAGTGTGCTGAGAGATCCTGGATAAGAATCACATTTTGCAGAGAATTGGTGCCTCTCCAAACCCATGATCTCTGACTGCAGCTTGGCCCCAGCTCCTGTTGTCTTCCTCACGTTCCTATTCAGCCTCCTTCTACACTTCTCTCAGCAGCTATTCCAGATCTCTACTTTCCCCAAGCCTTCTTCCCCTTCACCGCCAATCACTTCACTTTCTACACAGGAAAAAAAAAATAAGAAAAAATAAATCCCATAAATACTCCCTCCATGTCCCACTGTTATCTATTCTCACGCGCATTCTTCCTTCTTCCTTGATGCACTAGAATGATCCCTTGGATAGCCTGAGTTGATCCCGTCTCCTTTATTCTACAGAAGATTGAGTCCTACCAGCCTACTTAGAGTTAAGGAGAAAATTATGGGATATTTTCCATAATTCTCTCTTTCACTACATCTCCTACCTCTCCCTCTCTGCTAGCTCTGTTACCTTCAGCAGATAAATATGTTCAAATCTTTCACCTTCTCCCAATCTACTCCATTATCCTCAATAGAAAAAAAAAGAAGGGGGAGCGGCAAGATGGCGGAGAAGTAAGGAGCCCCATTACCTCCTTCCACCCACAATTATCAAACTGAGAAGAATTAAAAAGCCACAGCTCTCTGATCTCCAAGAACGGAGGTGTGCAAACAGACCCCTTATAGACAGCAGTCTCACGGTTGCCTGAGTAAGTGAGTGCGAACGGCAGCCGGAGATTTTCGGGAGGGAGCGCAGGCTCTGGAGACAAAGCGCCGAGCGCCCAGAGGCTTGGCGCTGGGCCCGCTGAAACCCGCGTATCCCCAGGCGCACGGCTCCTAGCCCGGCGGGGAGGCGGGGACCCCGGAGGCGGACAGGTCAGCGGGGATCGGCACAGTGCGGGGCAGCCGAGAGAGAGCCCGGAGGCGCACAGATTCCCCGACAGTCGCTCATGCGGGGCGCCGGGTATCCAGAGGCGCAGGGACCTTCACAGCCACGCGCGGTACCGCCGGGCAAGGCAGGAGAGAGACCAGGGGAAGAGAAGTAGAGGCTGAATTACTCACAGCGCAATCCCTGCAGAGGAGAGATTCAGCCCCCGGGACTGAGGGCCGCTGAGCGCTGAGAGAGGGAGATCTGTCCCTTCAGCGGGGGCGTTCCGTCGGACCAGGCAGCTCACCGACTGCAGGTGGAGCCAGGGGAGAACTCTGACTTCACAAACTCCCTATCCGCCCGGACCAGAAAGCTGCCCACCTGCAGACGATTTTAACTGGTGGCAATATTGAGTGTGCGGACAAGGACTTAGAAACGGGGCAGAACTTGGAAAACAGAAACAATTATATCCGCCGGAGGCACAAGAAGGTTGGACTCCAGAGAGTGGCTGGAACGCATGGTCAGAGGGGGACTTGGGGCGCCCCTTGCCATTCTTCTCCTCGCATCCACCAAGGCGGGGCCTCAGAGAGCAGCCCTTGGGACCCGACCCACCTGCACCAAGCCACGCCCATCCGCGCTGGAGAGCTGCTGTGCTTGTGCTTATTACCGTTAAGTGGTTTTTTTCTTAATATTTTTAATTTTTAATTGTCCCCTGTCTTCTCTTTACTATCTTCCTATTCCCTTCCTTTCTCCCCTTCCCGCTGGAATCTGGGAAACACCAACAATTAGGCACTGCTGTGCTTAGATCAACTTTTACCATCCAGACTGTTTTCCTTTAATCCATCCTTATCTCCCCCAACTCCCACTGCAGGTTTTAAGCTCTCAGACTGTCCTTTATCTCTGACTGTCGCTGCCCCCCCCAATCCTCGACTGCTTTTTTTTTCCTTTCCTCTTTTGTTTTTTCCTCTTCCTTTTTTTTCTTTTTTTCTCCTCTCTTTTCTTTCCTGTTCCTTTTTTTCTTTCCCCCTTAGGTTTGCTTCTTTATCAGTACATTTGTGTGCTTGTCTTCTCTGTGTGTTTGTCTGTCTGTTTTCCTTTTCAGGGCTACCTCAAGAAATAACCCAAAGCACATATAGTGGAAAACCCCAAATATCGCTGAGTAGGGAATAAATTAATCAGAGGCACAACAAGAGAAACCAAGAGACACCATTAAAAAAAAAAATCTCCTGAAACAACAGACCCTTAACACTCCAAGAGCCTCCTTCTATAGAGGAGTACCAATAATCGCACAGTGCAGAACGAGCTTTTAAAACTGACAAGAGACAGAAAGCTAGCCAAAATGACGAAACGAAAGAACTCTTCTCCAAAGAAACTCCAGGAAGAATTCACAGCTACAGAACTGCTCAAAACAGACATAAGCAACATAACTCAACAAGAATTTGGAACGATTGTCATAAAATTAATTGCTGGGCTTGAAAAAAACATGGAAGCTATCAGAGAAGATATTGATACAAAGACTAGGAACCTTCAAAATAGCTCTGACAAGTTAGAAAAGACTCTAAATGAGACGAATAATAAGTTGGAGGCTGCCAATGCACGTATTGAAGAAGCAGAGAGGAGAATAAGTGAATTAGAAGACACAGTTATAGCAAAAGAGGAGGCCGAGAAAAAGAGAGAAAATGATTCAAGAGCACGAAAGGAGAATCAGACCTGAGTGATAC
>NC_043706.1:73905326-73921681 GCF_006229205.1 Suricata suricatta | reverse complement strand
TATGGCAACGAGAAAGAATGAAATATGGCCATTTGTAGGAAAGTGGATGGACCTTGAGGGTGTCATGCTAAGTGAAATAAGTCAGGCAGAGAAGGATAGATACCATATGTTTGCATTCATAGGTCTAACAGGAGAGACCTGGCAGGGGACCATGGGGAGAGGAAGGGGGAAAGAGAGTGGGGAAGAGCGACGGACACAGATCAAGGGAGACTACTGAATACTGGAGACGATCCATGGACTGAAAGGGGAGGGGGAGGGGAGGAGGGGGTAATGGTCATGGTGGGGGGCACTTGTGGGGAGAAGCACTGGGTGTTATATAGAAACGAATTTGACAATAAACTATTATTAAAAAAAATAAAAAATAAAAGTTGTGGACAAAAAAAAAAAAAATTCTTCCACTCCAGAGTTTGTATACTAAAGTCCATGGTCTTCACAACCTTCCTGAACTTCTATTTAATACAGTGTTGTTGTATACGCACATTTTTTGCATTTTTATAGAAAAAAGATTGGTGATTTTCTTCAGAGTCTCAAATAGGCTGGTAACCTAAAAATGGTAATGAACCACTCTAGAGCTCTCTAAAATGCAAATCTTCTGTGTCGCTCCTTCAATTAAAATACTTCAATAGGACCCCATTAGCCTCAAGTTACAATCCAAACACTTTGGCATAGCCCTATCTGACACCTGCTGACCTCTTCTAAGCACTTATGACATGCCTAGGTTTCACCACTAGTAAACTGGAGAACAGGAATTCAAAGATCTCTTAGAATTCAAAGCCCATGTCTAAGTAAAATGACTTACAGAAAATGGCTTATGTTTGTTTAAAGTCATCCCCTTAATAAGACCAATCCTTCAGAAATGAATGAAAAGCATCTTCTCAGCCTTATTTAGGGTGGGTACCCTACTTTTGACTCTACTCCTATTCTATCCCCAGGAAGGACAGGCAGGCTGTTTTGTATTTCTAAATATGAGATCTCTCTAATGGATTTTCAAGTCCTTTTTAATAAGCCATCAAATTCTGTTGTAGGAGAAATTGCGGGATGAAACTCACTTTAAGGAATTTTAAAAAAAAAACCTCTTGCATAGATTAAGTATAGAGAGAGAAAGAGGAAGGGAGGGAAGAATAGAGAGAGAAATAAGTACCAAAAAAAACCTGAAGGAATCAGTGTGGGATCAGTGCATTGTATCAATGTCAACATCCTAGTTGTATTGTACAGTAGTTTTGCAAGAAGTTACTATTGGGGAAAACTCAGAAAAGGGTAAAAAGGATCTCCCTCTACTATATATTTCAACGATATATCCAATGTAAATCAAATACTATCTCAGAATAAAACATTTAATTTAAAAAGCCAACACCAGGGCACCTGGGTGGCCCAGTTAAGCATCTGACATCAGCCCAGGTCATGATCCCATGGTTTGTGGGTTGGAGCCCTACATTGGGCTCTGTGCTGATGGCTCAGAGCCTGTAGCCCACTTCAAATTCTGTGTCTCCTCCTCTCTCTGCCCCTTCCCCACTCACTCTGTTTCTCTCTCAAGAACAAATAAAAATTAAAAATTAAAAATAAATAAAAATTAAAAGGCAACATTAACACTCAGGGCAGATCCTAGGGAATAAAAATGGAAATAAGAGAGGCACCCGGGCGACTCTGTGGGTTAAGCATCCAACTTCAGCTCAGGTCATGATCTCACAGTTTGTGAGGTGGAGCCTCACATCAAACTTCAGCTCAGGTCATGATCTCAGTTTGTGAGTTGGAGCCTCACATCAGGCTCACTGCTGTCAGCACAGAGCCTGCTTCCAATCCTCTGTCCCCCTCTCTTTCTGCCCCTCCCCCATTTGTGCTCTCTCAAAAATATAACATTTAAAAATTGGAAATAGTGTTTTCACTTTCTCCACAGAGCACAGGCTTGAACCTGCTCCAAATTGCATCTCTGATGTAGTGGAACCTCAGGGAAAAAAAATCACTCTATGAGGTGTCTGAGGTGAGTGGGCACCAAGATACGTAGCCTTGGGCACCTGGTCATGAAGCCCCTGCACTATAGAGATTTACTTGGTTTACCTGGTTTGAAGATGTGTCTGCTTCAGCTTAAAAGCTGATATGAGGGCAAAAGGTATACAAGAATTTCCTACACTATCTTTTTATAACAGTGATAAGTTGAATAGTATCCCCCCAAGAAATGATGTCCACCAGAACCTCAGAATATTAACTTATTTAGAAATAGTCTTTGCAGCTATAAATAAATTAAGGATCTCAAGAAGAGATCATTCTGGATTTAGAGTAGGCCCTAAATCCAAGGACTAGTATCCTTCTAAGAAGAGGAGAGTACAGAGACATAGAGAGTAGGCATGTGACATTGGGGGCAGACTGGATTTATATTACCAACAGCCATGGAACACCAGGTGCCACTGAAAGCTGGAAGAAACAAGGAGGGATTTTCCCCTTAGAGTCTTCAAGGGAGTATGGCTCTGCTGACACATTGATTTTGAACTTCTGGCCTCCAAAACTGTGAAAGAATAAATTTCTATTGTTGAAAGCTACCAAATTTGTTGTAATTTGTTACGGCAGTCCAGGAAACAAATACAGCAACATTTCCATACATATAAAATTATTCTGAAATAGAAAGTTTACTTAAAATAAAGAGCCAAACTCGACATGCAAAAGAATAAACCTGGCTGGACTCCTTTCTTACGCCAGGCACAAAAATAAACTCAAAATGGATGAAAGACTTAAACACAGGAAGCCATCAAAATCTTAGAGAAGAAGACAGGCATCAACCTCTTTGATCTCAACTGCAGCAACTTCTTACCTGACATGTCTCCAGAGGCAAGGGAAACAGAAGCTGTTCTATAGCTATAAATATATCACCATAAATTGATAGTTGTGTCATGTATGTTCATTAAAAGTATTTATCTTTTTGGTCTTTAATGAAAATAGAATTCTGCTGACAAAAAAGAAACTGCTAAAATATTTATGTTTTAAAATATTAGTATCAAGGGACATCTGGGTGGCTTAGTTGGTTGAGCCTCCAACTCTTGATTTTGGCTCAGGTCATGATCCCAGGGTGGTAGGATCGAGCCCCATGTAGGGACCCACATAGAGCCTGGGATACTAATAAAATACTAGTATCAGTCAGGGTTCAATCTGAAAAGCAGAACAATAGCTCCTCTGCTCCCACTCCATAACAAAGAACTATCCGGTTCAAAATCCTGTGTTTTCTTAATTTCCAAAATTAACATTTTAGACAGATAATTCTTTGTGTGTGTTAGGCATTGGGGGGGGCACGCTGACTTGTACATTGTAGGGTATTTAGCCATATATATTAATTCTGCCAACAGGATGCCAACAGCAGCCCTATGCCTGCACCACTATTCCTCCCACTCCCTCATTCTCATCAAGATAATAAAAAATGTCTCCAGAGACCACTAAATGTCCCATGAGGTTCAAAACTGCCCTCTTTTGAGAACTACTTGTATGAAGGTATTTGATTCAAGGATTGAAAGAGCTGGTTAAATAGACTATGTAAAGGCTAATGTCACCAAATCTGATAAAGGAGCTTAAAGTCCACAGGGCAGGCAGTCAGGGAGGGAAAATGGAAGATAGTGAGGATGAGCAAGAACAAAGGGAACACACATTTGGCAAAGAGTCAAGAAACTGAAAGAGGGCCTGGGGGCAGGTAGAGCAGTGCAGTTTCAACAATGTGAACCAGCACAGTGGCAAAGTGTGTGAGCTACAAAATGGTTTCAGCTTCATTTACACTCTACCAATCTTGCAGAAGAAGATCTCTTGTGGCCTACCTTAACAGGAAATATACAGGAAAGGAAATTCTGGGAAATGCAGTTCAGCCTAGTCAACACATTACAAAACCAGCATAAAAATACTCTCATTTTAATGTTATAAAATGAAAATGTTCAAAGCTTCTTCAAGTAATTTCATCATAGATTTAATTTTTATTTTCAAATGATCTTCAAAGAAAAATGTATAAATACTCTGGTGAATCTGAAGGGCCCTTCAACAAACTATGTATTTTCTATAAATTAATTCTGTTCAGTTTATAATCAAATTCTGTGTCATATGTTACCTGCACTGTGGCCATATATAATTCAGACTTTTAAAATCAATTGAAAACTCAATATAATACCTGTGGAATATTTATCATTTATAGATATATATATACACACACACAGTTTATAGCTGTTAATGACAAGGAGGACTAATATCAAAACATAATCTAAATGAATCTCTTATTTGCTCCCATCCTTCCCCCTCTCTGCTAAGTATCTAACTTTACCTTTTCAAGGTAATCTTGAATGGCCCATATTTACATAATGCATTTGCTATTGATTTTTTCATTCCCAACTAATCAGTTTAGAATCCATCTGCCAGAGTCTGAAGGTGTCCTTGCCGGGGCTGGTTACAGAATCTTCCTTGTGAATGATTATGTAGATTAAGAAAGATGAAGTATATCTTCTGTCTGATATTTAAAAATCTAGGTAATTCAGAATATTTTCCCATAATGATCTATTTAGAATATTAAAATATAAAACAAAACCCCTGCAAATAATAGCACAATCTCTCTTGCTGCTCCTTTGCTAGGTTTCCAAGATAATAGGGACTGGGGAGTAATTGGAAAACAAATCAGAAGATATTATCATACTTGTTCAATAAAGTCTTTGTGAGAATGTCCCTATCTGAATCAGACTTAGACTGGGGACTGCCTGACTCCCACTAGGTGGACACCCATGGGGTAAACAACGCCTTCTCTAAGATCCTATGAGCCAAATAGTCCTGCTCCCCTGTTACCCTGGAGCCTTAGGGGTCCTGGCCACCATAAGGATGTCTTGTTTCCCAGCAACATGTTTTGTAGTGATACAGATCCGTCTCTACCAAGATCATATCTTTAGCTATCTACCAATGAGCTGTAAACTTTCACATAAAAGTATAAAATCAATTCAATTGTACATGTCCTCATCTCCTTAACCACTAGAAGGAAATCATTTCTCTCTAAAAATTTCCAGGAAGAATCAGGAGTGTTTTCACTAGCCAATGAGTCAGCCCTGATTTACAGCTGACTACAAAGGGCCACTACAAATTGCCAGGCCAAGAACCCACAGCCTCAAGCCTCAAGAGTCTGTCAGAGGCATCATTCTGAGATGGAACTCTCTCAACATCTGTGCCCAAAACTATTCTATTGTGGGCAGAATCAGAACACCACTGCTCACAAGTGATGGCACTGATGCTTATGCAACATATAGAGACCACTCTTTCTATATTACATTCAGTTAAGTGTCCCACAATAAACTTGCTTGAGTCTCACATTCATTACAATTAATAATACAGTAGCTAGCAATTAGTTAACACAGCCACTTTTTCCTGGGATCCATAAACCAAGGTTTGACCTCTACATTGTGTCTGGAACCTCTTCAAGATCTGTGTGCTGTTCCTGTGCATGACCTAACTTGTCAGACATACTTCTCTCTTTTAATGAATTCTTTCTCAAGGTCTTGGCCAGGTTCTCTAGAATCTAAGACTTCCAATGTAGCCCTCTCTCTACTTGCTCAAAAGGTGTGCCTGAATCCTTACTGAATGGTAGGGTTCACATCTTCTCCCTAGAGGAACTCGGCTTATGTAAATGGTTTACAGGTGAAGAGGTATGCCCCCTAATTTCACTCACCTGTCTATATGAACCCCAGACAATACAATCTGTTACACTTTTTTTTATTTCTAACACTCTTCTTCAATAAATGGCAGTAATGGAGATTCATAAATAGAATCTAGTTTACTGCAAAGAAATTATTTAAGATAAAATAGATAACTTAGATAATTATAATTAGATAATTTGATATAATTAGGTAATTAGATATAATTAGATAAAATAAATATTTTTTAGATAAAAAATAGAATCTCATGACAAGACATGTTTCCTGCCATTATTTCCATGTTATGTGAGCTTCCATTCCCTCTTCATCTGGAAAATTGGGGTAATGATAATAATAATGTCTGGCTCACAGATTTGTTGTAAGGATTAAATAAGTTAATATGTGTAAGTTAATTAGAGAAATGCCTGGTATGGAAAAATTGATCAATAAAAGTTTCCTGCAATTATTGTTGTCAAAGTAATAACAGAAAGGGCAAAAAATCTTTTAAAGGGGCTCCTGGGTGGCTCAGTCAGTTGAACATCTATCTCTTGATTTCAGCTCAGATCATGATCCTAGGGTCATGGGATTGAGCCCTGTGTCAGGCTCTGCGCTGAGCATGGAAGTCTGCTTGAGAATCTTTCTTTCTTTTCCTCTGCCCCTCTCCCCTGCTCATGCTCTCTCTCTCTAAATAATAATAATACTAGAAAGGAAGTAAAAAAAAGAAGGAAGGAAGGAGGGAAAGACACAGGGAAGAAAGGAAGGAAGGAAGGAGGAAAGGAAAGAACTCAGGCAGGCTGAGAAGGTGCAGATTCTGTGGGAATCTGGACACAGGGCTCCTTGGTCCCTAAACCCACTGCATTAAGTTCCTTGGGCTCATATAATTTACACTTAGTCTGTACAATGTCAAACATTATTTAGCTGAAAACATTATAAGGCCTGAACACCTTAGTAAATCTTTTTCTGAGAATAAGTATGATAAAGCCCATTTTTTCAGAACTGGAACAAGTAAAAATTCAAATAGACAAAATTTTCTCTCGAGTATTTTATACTCTATGTCTTGTCCGAAAGCATGTTAAGTTGATAGGTGGAGATTTTCTGTGGAGTAAAAAAATAAGCAAATGTGGGAGGTTTGTGTGGCTCAGTCAGTTGAGCACCTGACTCTTGATTTTAGCTCAGGTCATGATCTCACAGTTCATGAGTTTGAGCCCCATATTGGGTTTCACACTGACGGTGTGGTGGAGTCTGCTTGGGATTCTCTCTTTTCCTGTCTCACTGCTCCTCCCATGTGTGCTCTCTCTCTTAACATATATAAGTAAAAACTTTTAAAAAATAAGGCAAATGTGGCAAAATATTAACAAATTTTAAATCTATATGATAGGTATATAGGTATTCATTATTCTATTACTTCAGCTTTCCTGTATGATTAAAATTTTTAAATAAAATTAAATTAAAATAATAATATATTAAATTATTTAATATATATTAAAATAATATATATTTAATAATTAATTAAAATAAGCAGAGCAATGACAAAACTTAATGTATATCTTATAGTTACTAAAAAACTAGGCTAATATTTATGGCTTTTATATCTATAACATTGTACAGTGCTAATTGATATACAATAACTCTTAGACACTGTAAAACCTTTAAATATGCTTTCTGAATCATCAAAGATTAATGATATTTAAATTTTAAAAATAAAAGTAAAATTAATAGGTTTGATTTTTTTAATACTATTTAAATTGCAAAGAATTGGAAACCTCGAGACTATCAATAGAGAACAGGGTAAATAAATTATGGTACATCCATAAAATGCAATATTACACATTCTTTAAGAATAAAGAAGCACTATATATGCTCATATGACAAGAATGCCAAGATATTTTGTTAAATGAAAAAAGAAAGGAATGGAGCAGTGGAATGGAATGGAATACATTACTTGCCTAAGAAAACAAGAAAAAATCTTTCATCTGTACATATAATTCTTATATGTATATTTAATAGCTTAAAATGGATATCCTAGGAATGGGTAAATTGGAAGAAATCAGGAGGCTGAAAAATAAAAGTGAGAGGAAGACTTTTATAATAGACTCTTGAAAGCTTTTAAATTTTATGCTGTTACTGTATCACCTATTTTTAAAATAAATAAAGCAAACATTAAAAAATAAACACTTAAAATAAAATAAACAGTGGGCACCTATGTGGCTCTGTCGTTAAACATCTGACCGGCTCAGGTCATGAACTCACAGTTCATGAGTTCAAGTCCCACATCAGATGAGCCAGAACCCGGCTTCGGGTGAGCCTGAGCACTACATCAGGTGAGCACAAGCCCAGCTTCGGGTCAGCCCCACTTCTTTCTTTCTCTCTCTGCCCCTTCTGGGATTCTCTCTTTCTGACCCTCTCCCTCTCTCTCTCAAAATAAAATAAAAATAAAACAAACAGTAGTCAGGCGGAGAAGGACAGATACCATATGTTTTCACTATCAGGTCTAACAGGAGAAACCTAACAGAGGACCACAGGGAGGGGAAGAGGGAAAGAGAGTTAGGGAGAAGGAGAGAGGCAAAACTTGCGAGACTCTTGAATACTGAAAATGAACTGAAGGCTGAAAGAGAAGGGGGAGGTGGAAAAAGGGGGTGATGGTCATGGAGGAGGGCACTTGCGGGGAAGAGCACTGGGTGTTACATGGAAACCAACTTGACAATAAGCTATATATATAAAAAAAGATAAAGAAAACTAAATGTTTTCATGTAAAAAAAGAAAAAAACAGTAAAATAAGATAAGTGAGCAGAATTTTAATCCATACTTGGGAAAGTTACAAAGTTAACATGAAACTAATACCCAAACAATCAAGTATCAAGATACCACAAAACTGGCAAAACCCATCCATTCGTTTTGCATAAAGGTAGACAATTAACAGATCACTCTGTAAGGAAAGCCTGGGATGAAGACTAAAGTTACTTTACTCAGTTAAGTAATAAAATTGCCAAGATCCTTGCCCACTCTCAAGATCTCAGGAGGTTCTTAATACATGGGCTTCCTTCAGGAGCACAGAAAAGTCCTCAGAGTCGTCATCTGACCTCTGCACATTCCATATCAGATCACACCCCAGGCTTAGCTCTGGCTAGAGAACATGGGCTCAAAAACCAGTTCTAGTACCATCTAGTCCCCGTATATTGTCAACACCAAATCCAACATTTTAGATTCCATTTTTCTTCAAATTTTAGCAATTTTTCAGTTATTTTCCTTATTTGTTTATTTGTTTTTGCCAGACACAATATTTGGATAATAAAGAAGTTTTTTAGAACCCATAGTTCAAATTCGGATATTTGTTTTACTCCCATTCCGGTCAAAATTTTGACTGCCACAACTCCATCATAAGCAAATTCACCCATGACAAAGTAATAATCCTGGGTCCTAACTACCTGGGGAGATTTCAGTCTTTATATGGCCCATATTTATTTAGCTACATAGTAGCACCCTCTGTGATGATTTCCAAAGACCCCTATCTCCTGGTATTCACACCTTTGCGTAAACCTCTTGCATTGACTGTAGAAGGATTTAGATTCATTTCTAACATAATATTGTAGAAAGATATTACTTCAGGTGTTAAGTTATAAAAAGACTATGGTCTCCATCTTAAGGACTCTATCTTTCTTTCACTTAGATCACTTGGCCAGGAGAAAGCCAACTGTCACATTGTGAAGCTGCTCTGTGGAGAGGCCCATGTGAGTGAGCTTGGAGGCAAATTCTTCAGTCTCAATGGAGCCTTCAGATGACTGCAGTCTTGGCCAAGAGCTTGACTGCCATCTTGTGAGAGACTTGAGCAAAAGGCACCCTGCTAAACTGTTCCCAAATTCCTGACCCTCAGACACTATAAGATAATAAATGATTGTTATTTTAAGCTACTAAGTCCTGGGGTAATTAGGCAACAATAGAAAACTAATACATGCTAAAATTATTAAAGCTGCAATTTAAATAAACTGATGCAATACTTGATATATTCTCTAAAATACAGTAAATCTGTTGTCCAAAGAAGATAAACAACAAAGAGTATGTTTGATTATGTTGATAGATTATTGATAGATGATTGGAAATTTCATTTCAATAATTCAATAGTTAATATATAATAATCACATTTAAAAATAATGAAGACCTTGGAATGACTCATCAAAAAAATGAAATACTGTTTTACCATAGCAAGTTTTGCATATTTTATATTCTGTGTGTGAAAACTCTTTTATAATATTAACATATTAAGAATCTCTGTATTTCCATAAGCATAATTACTAAGCCCCAGTTCTACCAAATAATAAACAGTTTACTAAACTTGAAATTAATTAAGTTTGTAGGTTGCAATTTTATTTCAGTCATAATTCCTCTCAATTCAATGTCTGAAACAGCACTTGATATAAAGAATGGGACATGAGTGCCCTCTTGTGATAGAATAGGCATTTAAATAAATTGGTAAATATTTTTCAATTGCATATGAAATAATTTGAACCAAATCATTTCACAAACACAAAATGCCTTTTATTGCTAGGCCCATTTGCATTAGTATTTTTAAATGTGGGGAGGACAAGTACCTGAAGAACTTAGTTAATGTTAATAGATGATATGAATAAATCACACTAAAATTCCATTACTTCAATTGTTCTTGTAGCTCCAACAAAAGATGAGTATGATAGATGCTCTTCCAACTGATCATACTTAACTATATGACAAATGTTCTCCATTCCTGCTAGTGACTAGACAGGCTCCCCGAACAAGAAAGAGTCTCAGGGCCAAGCAGGTAGGGTCCAGTATGCCTTTATTCTAACTTTCACTGGGTGAGGTATTTACTTCCTGAGGGTCATTGTTAGATCGTGAAACTACTTATATCAATTGTACATCTATTCAAGTTACATACTTAAATTAAATAATATCCAAAATAATGTCTTATTAAAAGACAAAGGATATGTTATGAAGTAAAAGATGAGTAAGTTGAACACTTTGGAATGACTTCAGAAAAGGTAGTCAAAAAAAAACTTTGGGGGACATCTGGGTGGCTCAGTTGGTTAAGCGTCTGATTGTGGCTCAGATCATGATCAAGCCCTGCATCAGGCTCTGTGCTGACAGCTTAGAGCCTGAACCCTGTTTTGGAGTCTGTGTCTCCCTCTCTATCTGCCCCTCCCTACTCACACGCTGTCTCTATCTCTCTCTCTCTCAAAAATGAATACGCATTAAAAAATTTTTAAAAAGAAAAAAAACTTTGGAATTGTACACGAGTAAGAAAACTATTAAAAAAATTAAGAATTAAAGTCACAAAAACCTAGAGAAATTCTAAAATCAACAGCATCAAAACATTAGCAGTCTACTTTAAAAAAACTCTTAATAAAAGCTTTGGCCCCAAATCAAAAGACTGGTACAATATTCCTTTTTATATTTTATACTAAAATAAAATATTTTAGGTACTTGTTATTTTTTGAATTCACTCAATATGAAGGGTTTTTTTTCCCAAATGCTCATATGTTTTATAGAGAGATAGATAAAAATTTGTATGGAATATGGATATGACCAGATTCTAAAATGAATTTGGGTCTGTATGACCTAAAATACATGAAATCTGTCTCTCATTAAATATCACAAAATGGAGGCACCTGGGTGGCTCAGTCAGTTAAGTGTCCAACTTCAGCTGAGGTCATATCTCACAGTCTGTGGGTTCAAGCCCTACGTTAGGCTCTGTGCTGACAGCCAGAGCCTGGAGCCTGCTTCAAATTTTGTGTCTCCCTCTCTTTCTGCCCCTCCCCTGCTCACTCTCTGTCTCTGTCTCTCAAAATAAAATAAAGTCATTAAAAAATTTTAAAAATAAATAAACAAATATCACAAAATGAACTCCACAGCATATTAAAGGATCATTCACCGTGATCAAGTGGAATTTATCCCTGGGAAACAAAGATAGTTCAACATATGCTTATCAATCAATACAGTACATAACAATAAAATGAAAGAAAAGAATCATTATCACTCAATAGATTCAGAAAAGGCATTTAGCAAACAAAATCCAACGTCTATAATAAAATCTCTTTAAAAATTAGACATAGAAGGTATATATCTTGACATAAGAAAGGCCATAAATGCAAAGAAGAAGTCAAACTTTCACTTTTTGCAGATGACATGATACTCCACATGGAAAACTCAAAAGACTCCACCAAAAGGTTGTTAGAACTGATACATGAATTCAGCAAAGTTGCAGGATACAAAATCAATGTACAGAAATCAGTTGCATTTCTATACCCCAATAATAAAACAACAGAAAATCAAGAAATTGATCCCAGTTACAATTGCAACGATAATATACCTAGGAATAGAACATAACCAAAATGTAATATAGCTGTATGCTGAAAATTATAGAAAACTTATACAGGAAATTGAAGAAGACACAAAGAAATGGAAAAACAGTCCATGTTCATGGATTGGAAGGATAAACATTGTGAAAATGTCATTATTACCCAAAACAATCTACACATTCAATGCAATCCCAATCAAAGTTGCACCAGCATTCTTCTCAAACCTAGAACAAACTATCCTAAAATTTGTATGGAACTACAAAAGACCCCAAATAGCCAAAGTAATATTGAAGAAGAAAACCATAACGGGAGGCATCACAATCCCAGACTTTAGCCTCTACTACAAAGCTGTAGTCATCAAGACAGTATGGTATTGGCACAAAAACAGACACAAGACCAATGGAATAGAATAGTGAACCCAGAATTGGACCCACAAGTGTCTGGCCAACTAACCTTTGACAAAGCAGGAGAGAGTATCCAATGGAAAAAAGACAGTCTTGTTAGCATATGGTGCTGGGAGAACTGGACAGCAACATGAAGAAGAATGAAACTAGACCACTTTCTTACACCATACACAAAAATAAACTCAAAATGGATGAAAGATCTGAATGTGAAACAGGAAACCATCAAAACCCTAGAAGAGAAAACAGGCAACACCCTCTTACTTAGCTGCAGAAACTTCTTGCTTGATATGTCTCCAAAAATAAGCAAATTGAAAGCAAAAATGAACTATTGGGACCTTATCAAGATAAAAAGCTCCTGCACTGCAAAGGAAACAATCAACAAAACTAAAAATAACCAATGGAATGGGAAAAGATATTTGCAAATGACATATCAGATGAAGGATTAGTTTCAAAGTCTATAAAGAACTTACCAAATTCAACACCCCCCCCAAAAAAATCCAGTAATAAAATGAGCAGAAGGCATGAATAGACACTTTTGCAAAGCACACATCCAGATGGCCAACAGACACATGAAAAGATGTTCATTGTCACTCATCATTAGGGAAATACAAATCAAAACCACACTTAGATACCACCTCACACTGGTCAGAGTGGCTAAAATTAACAACTTGGGGAATACAGATGCTGGCAAGGATGTAGAGAAACAGGAACCCTCTTGCACTGTTGGTAGGAATGCAAACTGGTACAGCCGCTCTGAAAAACAGTGTGGAGGTTCCTCAAAAAACTAAATACAGAACTACCCTATGACCCAGCAATAGTACTACTAGGAATTTATCCAAAGGATACAGGAATGCTGATTCCTAGGGGCACATGTACCCCCAATGTTTATAGCAGTGCTTTCAACAATAGCCAAATTATGGAAAGAGCCAAAATGTCCATCAACTGATGAATAGATAAAGAAGATGTGGTTTATGTCTACAATGGAATACTATTTGCCAATGAGAAAGAATGAAATCTGGCCATTTGTGGCAACATGTATGGAACTGAAAGGTATTATGCTAGGTGAAATAAGTCATTCAGAAAAAGATAGCATGTTTTGACTCATATATGAATCTTGAGAAACTTAACAGAAGACCATGGGGGAAGGGAAGGGAAAAAAATAGTACAGGCAGAGAGGGATGGAAGCAAACCATAAGACTCTTAAATACAGAGAACCATCTGAGGGTTGATGGGGGGTACAGGAGGAGGGAAAATGAGTGATGGGCATTGAGGAGGGCACCTGCTGGATGAGCACTGGGTGTTGTATGTAAGAGAAACCATGGGAATCTACTCCAAAAACCAAGAGCACACTTTGCATACTGTATGTTAGCCAATTTGATTATAAATTATATTTTTTAAAAGGCCATATATGACAAGCCCAGAGCTAACATCATACTTAATGGTAAAAGAATGAAAACTTTAAGATCAGGAAATAAGACAAAGGCATCCACGCTCACCACTACTATTCACCATAGTAGTGTAAGTTCTAGTGGCAGTAATTAGGCAAGAAAAGATATCAGAATTAGAAAGAAAAAAGTAAAGTTGCCTTGATTCACACATGACATGACTCTATATATATATAAATATAACCCCCTAAAGACTCCGCCAAAAGAAATACCCTGCTAAACCTAATTAATGAGTTCAGTAAAACTGTGAAATATATAACTAACACACAACAGGGGCATCTGGGTGGTTCTGTCAGCTAAGTGTCTGACTTCAGCTCAGGTCATGATCTCATATCTTGTAGATTCAAGCCCCTCATTGGGCTCTATACTGATAGTGTAAAGCCTGCTTAGAACTCTCTCTATCTCTCTCTCTCTCAAAAATACATAAACTTTAAAAAAGTTATAAGTCACATACAGCAATCAGTGGTGTTTCTATACATAGAAATAAAATTTCTGAAAAATAAATAAATTGGTCCTATTTACAATAGCATCAAAAACAATAAAATACTTAGTAATAAATTTAATTAAGATAAAAGATCTCTACAAGACAAAGTCTACAAGACACTGATGAAATAAATTAAAGAAAACACAAGTAAATGAAAAAGTATCCTATGTTCATGGATTGAAAGAATTAATATTGCTAAACTGTCAATACTACTGAAAGCCATCTATAGATTCAGTGCAATCCATATCAAGATTCCAATGGCATTTCTGTAAAAAAACTCTCCGAAAATTTATATGGAACCATAAAAGACCCTGAAAAGCCAAAGAAATTCTAAGAAAGAAGAACGAAGCAGGAAGCATCACAACTTCTGATTTCAAGCTTTACTATAAAGCTATAGTAACAAAAACGTATAGTAACTGGCATAAAACAGACCCAAATAGGCCAACAGAACAGAATCAGGAGCCCCAAAATAAACCCAAACATGTACAGTCAACTAATATTTACAAGGGAGTCAAGTATACTCAATGGAGAAACACCTAGGTGGCGCAGTTAGCTGATCATCCGACTCTTGACTTCAGCTCAGCTCATAATCTCAGGGTTGTGGGATCAAGCCCTGCTTCCTTCTTTGACTCTCTCTCTCTTAAAAAAAAAATAATACTCAATTCTCTTCAATAATGGTGCCCAGATAATTGAATATTCACATGTAAAGGAATAAACTGGACTCATATCTTACACCACTTACAAAAATTAATTTGATGGGGTGTCTGGGTGCCTCCGTTGAGCTCTTTCTTTCTTAAAAAAAAAAAACTCAATCTTCTTCAATAATGGTGCTGGGATAATTGGATATTCACATGTAAGGAAATGAAACTGGACCCATATCTTATACCACAAGCAAAAATTAACTGGATGGGGTGCCTGGGTGGCTCTGTCAATTGAGCATCTGACTCTTGATTTCAGCTCAGATCATGATCTCATGGTTCATGGGACTGAGTCTCACAATGGGCCCTTCACTGACAGCATGGAGCTAGCTTGGGATTCTTTCTCTCCTTCTCTATCTACCCCTCCCCAGTCTCTCTCTTTCTCAAAATAAATAAGTAAACTGTTTGAAAAAATTAACTTGAAATGGATTAAGTACTTACATGTAATACCTGAAATCATGAAAATGCCTAGAAGAAAACATAGAAATAAAGCTCGTTTACAAAGGTCTTCATAGTAATTTTTTTGGTATGACACCTAAAGCATAAGCAACAAAATCAGAAATAAACAAATGGGACTATATAAAACTAAAAAGCTTCCACACTGCAAAAAACACCATCAACATAGTGAAAAGACAACCTATGGAATGAGAAAAAATATTTGCCAACCATATATCTGATAAGGAGTTAGTACCTAAAATATATAAAGAATTCAAACAACTCAATAGGAAAAAAATAATAATAATCCAATTGAAAAATGGTCAAAGGTCCCAAACAGACATTTCTCCAAAAACAATATATAAAAGCTCAACAGATATATGAAAAACTTCTCAAAATTACTACTCATTAGGGAAATGAAAATCAAAAGTAAAGAAAGGTATCATACCTATTAGAATGGCCATATTAAAAAGATAAGAGGTAAGAAATGCTGGCAAGGATATGGAGAAAAGAGAACCCTTATAAGCTGATGATGGGAATGTAAACTGATACAGCCACTATGGAAAACAATATGGAGGATTTTCAAACCATTAAATACAAAACTACTATATGATCCAGCAATTCTACTTCTGGGAATATAACAAAAGGAAATGAAAACACCAACTCAAAAAGATATCTGCACCACCATGTTCATGCAACATTATTTACAATAGCCAAGATATAGAAACAACCTAACTATCCACTAATGGGTGACTGGATAAAGAAGTTGTGGTATATATACATCCAATAGAATATTATTCAGCCATTACAAAAAGAGGAATCTTGCCATTTGTGACAATATTAATATTTTGAAGGCATTATGCTAAGTAAAATAAATTAGATAAAGGCAAATACTATATGATCTCATTTATATGTGACACCTAAAAC
>NC_043706.1:73896012-73905226 GCF_006229205.1 Suricata suricatta | reverse complement strand
AACCTAACTATCCACTAATGGGTGACTGGATAAAGAAGTTGTGGTATATATACATCCAATAGAATATTATTCAGCCATTACAAAAAGAGGAATCTTGCCATTTGTGACAATATTAATATTTTGAAGGCATTATGCTAAGTAAAATAAATTAGATAAAGGCAAATACTATATGATCTCATTTATATGTGACACCTAAAACAAATAAACTCATAGGAAATGAGATCAGTCTTGTGGTTCACAGAGGTGGGGGCGGGGGAGTAACTGTTTTTCCTTTATTCTTTCTTTTTATTGTGTCTACATAAGAAGATGGGTGTTAACTGAACCTATTGTGGTAATCATTTCACAACATATGTAAATTAAACCATCATACTATGCACCTTAAACTTATGTAGTGATGTATGTCAATTATTTCTCAATAAAACTGGGGGGAAAATTAAGCAATAACAATTGGCATTGACATCTAGGAATATTTCTATGAAGTTTTGAGCCCTAAAATTATAGTGCTTTTAAACTACCAACATCAATATTTGGTATAAAAGGTTTATGCAAATAACAAAATGTCTGAAATCCTCACCAAAGGAGTGCATTTACAAATCTGAGTATAGTTTTTTTGTGGTGACATGGCCAACTACAGCATCAGATAAAAAAAGTTTCAATCTCATTTTTAAATTATTTTTTTAATTATCCAGGAAATTATGAATATAACTAGCCAAGCTAATATAAATGGCCGATGTTTCTCTGAATTATAACATAAATGTTAAAATTTTCAAACTCCTTCGATGAGCTCTTTCCGTTTTTTCCATGAATTTACACAGTAAGTTTACACAAGTAATTTTCACATCGATGAGCAGACTTTGATGTATATTTGGATTCCATGAAAGAATATAACAGCTAAAGTGCCATACTACATGTATTCACACATTTTATCAATCATTATTTAGTATCTGCAGTGTACCAGTCTCTATTCTTGGCCAAAACAAGTAAAAAATAAAAATTAAAATTAAAAAACGTAAAAATTGTTGGCCTTATAGAGCTTACATTTTGTTAGGGGGAAGTTTAAAAAAAAAAAAGATTTATGGCTGAGAACTCCCCTCAAAATGTGGAGAAAGAGGAACACTTTTGCACTGTTGGTGGGAGTGCAAACTGAAATTTTCAGCCACTCTGAAAAACAGTGTGGAGGTTCCTCAATATACTAAAAATAGAACTACCCTATGATTTAGCAATTGTACTAATAGGTATTTATCCAAAGGATACAAAAATGATTAATCAAAGGGGCATATGCACCCCAATATTCATAGCAGCACTTTCAACAATAGCCAAATTATGGTAAGAACTCAAATGATGTCTGTTAACTGATGAATGAATAAAAATGATGCTCAGGGGAGATATATATCATATATATAATATATATGACATATATTACATATATGACATATATGCTATATGACACATATATGACATATGTTAATAACATGATGTATAACACACAACATATATGTTATATAACAGAGAGAGAGATGATAGAATATTACTCATTGATGAAAAAGAATGAAATCTTGCCATTTAGAACAATGTGAATGGAACTAGAGTGTATTATGCTAAGTGAAATAAGCCAAAGAAAGAAAAATATCACATGATTTCACTCATATGTTCACTTATATGTAGAATTTAATAAAGATAACAGATGAACATAGGAAAAGGAAGGAAAAATAAGATTAAAAACAGAGAGGGAAGCAAACCATAAGAGACTCTTAATTACAAAGAACAAACAGAATTGCTGGAGGGGAGGTGGGTGAGGGACTGAGCTAAAATGGTGATAGGCATTAAAGAGAGCACTTGTTGAGATGAGCACTGGGTGTTATGTCAGTGATGAATCACTGGGTACTATTTCTGAAACCATTACTACACTGTATGTTAACTAACTTGAATTTAGATAAATAAAATTTTAAAACAACAATAGCTAAAAAATAAATAAGTAGATAAATAGATAAAAAAGAAACATTTCTGTAGGTGTAGAAAAACAGTGTAACCATTAATTTATTGGATAAAATTACATCAGTCACTTGTTTTTTCTTCATCCATTTTCCCACTTTTTTAAAGGATATGATAATTTCCACTGCATAATATTAATGTTAGGTAACATGTTAAAGGCTTTGATTAATATAAAGTCATATATGTATTCATCATCATCAATCATTTACTGATTATCTACTATAATTAAGGCAATATGATATATGTTTATTGGAGACTGAGAAACAGGATACAATAAGAAAAATAAAACAAATTTTGATAATACTTGCCCTACCCATGTAATAACATTAGAATTAGGTAAATAATATATGTGCCTCAATGAAATGTATGCAAAAGCTAACACTGTCTGAAATAAAGCCAAGCCCTTAGCAAAGATTACAGCTAGAATAAATTATTGGGTAGTGTTGAGGTTTTAGAGATTACCTAATAATGATGCTAAAACTTGCCAGGGACATCCACTGAAAGGAAATGAGCCTTGATAGAAAGGTGACATAGTAAGTAAGAAATAATGAACAAAAATTAAAAAGTTATTTTATAGGACAAACTAGAGGTATAACCAAAACAATATTTGCAATGAGAATGTCATCATTTGAAGGGGGAGAGATTTGGTATTGACCACACTTAAGTTAGCTTGAAAAATAGCTACAGGACTGTAATCAGGGTCCTGACTTGTGTTAGATCATGCAATTGGAAGAACAAATTGGTAAAGTTACTTAGAAAAATGCTTTTCTAGACTATAAAAGTATTAATCTAGATTTCTGGGCAAGATGGTGGAGTAAGAGGATCCTAAGCTCACTTCATCCCATGGACACAACCAGATAACAGCCACATCAGTGTGAATAACGCAGAAAACAAACCAAAGACTGGCAGTAAAGACTCTCCACAACTCATTTCAGTCCTGCAAAGAACTGACTGTTCATTTCCTTTGGGGAATTTTTTTTTCTTTCTTTTTCCAGGGAAGCATTACCTTCACCAGAAAAACTGGTTTCCAGAGCAGCCCCACAGGCCAGCTGCCTTTGCACAGCTGACGAGGAGGCTTTACCAGACATAAATTTACTAAAAAAAAAAAATCATTCTGGGGAGGAGCCAAGATGGCGGAGAGGAAGGGAGCTCTGTAAACTTCAACTGCCCCGACTATCAAACTGAGGACATTACTCTCCTCTGTAAGAGTGGAAGGAGAAAATACTCTAGAAAGAAGACAACCTCAAAGATACCTGAGTGAGTGAGTGAGTGAGTGCGAGCTGGAGAGATTGGAAAACAGGCCAGCCTGAGAGGGGCAGGGGAGGTGGGAACCCCATCCCAATACAGGGCAAGCGCGTGGAGCCCCTGAGAGAAGAGGGAAGAGAAAGAGAAATGAACATGCTCATAGTACTGTCTCTAGAGAAGAGAGAAAGAACGTTTTACCCCGCTCAGAGAGAAAAACTTTCACTCCATATATAACTGCTGGGTAGCCCAAATCCCGAACCCAGGTGGCACAAGTGAAAAAAGAGCTTCCACTCCTGTGCTATCTCAGCAGGGAGTTGGTGACCTCCATGGCAGGGTGCGCACTTGGGCCTCGGCTGTGGGAATAGGAGCACACACCTCATTTCCACAGCGCATCTCGCCTCCAGCATTGGCCGGGTGAATCCCAAATCCCCCCACAGGGAAAAAATAGCCCCCACCCCTATGCAATCCCAACAGGGAGCTGGTGGCGGCAGAGTGTGGGGATGGGAGGCCCGCTTCAACTGCAGGAGCCCTCAGCTTATTTCCAGCAGCGCTCTGTGCCTCAGGCAGCAGCAGCAGCACAAATCTCGGCACCAAGAGAAACTGATCCCTCCCCCAACGCAATCACAATCCCAGATGGGGCCTGGCAGTTGGCAGTGGCATCTGTGAGGGCTTGCATTTCACCTCCTGCTGCACACCTCGCCTCAGGCAACAGCAGCGCAAATCCCAGCCAGCACCAAGAGAAACTGATCCCTCCCACTACGCAATCACTATCCTGGCTGGGGGCTGGGAGTCGCAGCAGTATCTGTGAGGGTGTGCACCTAGGCTCCAGCAGTGGTAGCACAAATCCCTGCCAGTGCCTAGAGAAACTGCTCCCTCCGCCTATGAGATCCCGGCTAAGAAGCCAGCCACCAAAGCAAGTACATCTCATCTGTGGTAGAATAAAAGTGCATGGACTAGGATTTTAAAACGAAGCGGGCCTGGAAAATACAACTTGGCTCAGCTGCAGCACAAGGAGATTGGACTCATTACAGCGGCCTACAGCACTTAGTTCCAGCGGAACTTGGGGCACCGCCCTTGCCGCCACCAAGGCAAAGCCTCTGAGAGCAGACCCAAAGACCTACTACACCAAACCACGCTGATCTGCCAGGGGGAACTGGGCTATTTCTTTTCTTTTTTTTCTTTTCTCTTTTTTCTTTGTGTACTTATTTATATTATTATTACCTTATTTACTTAATTTTTTTTTAATTTTTACTCTTTATTTTCTTTTCTCCTTTCTCCCTTTTTTTTACCTTCTTGCAATCCAGATATATTCTCTCTTATCTCACCCTTATCTCTCCCCTCAACTGCTCATACACTTTTAGACTGTCCACTGTCCTTTGTTGTATTTGCACACCTTTATTTATTTTTTCTCTTCTTCTTTTCATCTCTTTCCTCTCCATTTTCTTTTTCTCCTTTCCCCCTTTTAATTTGTTTGTTTGATTTGTCTATGCGTTTGTGTGCTTCTGTTCCCTCTGTGTTTGTCTAACTGTTTTCCATCTTGGGGCTACCACAAGAAACAAGCCAAAGTATTCATGAAGGTGAGTCCCAAATATCGCTGAGTATAGAAATAAAATATTCAAAGGCACAACAAGAGAAACTGAGAGACACCGTTAAAAGAATATTTCCAGAAATGACAGGCCCTGGATAGTCAATAAGCCTCCTTTAGCAGAGCAATATCAACACATCCACAGTGCACAACGTGCTTTTTAAAACGGACAAGGGACAGAAAACTAGCCAAAATGACAAAACGAAGGAACTCCCCACTGAAGAACTTCCAGGAAGAAGTCACAGCCACAGAATTGCTAAACACAGACGTAAACAACATCACTGAACAAGAATTTTTAAAACTTGTCATTAAATTAATCGCTGGGGTTGAAAAAAGCATCAAAGAAGCAACTGAGACAATGACTAGGAACTTTGAAAATAGCTGTGACGAGTTAAAAAAGGCTATAAATGAAGTGAATAATAAAATGGAGGCAGCCACCTCAAGAATTGAAGAGGCAGAGAGAAGAATAGGTGAATTAGAAGATATAGTTATAGTAAATGAGAAAGCTAAAAAAGAGAGAGAGAAATTGATCCAGGAGCAGGAAAGGATAATTCGAGACCTGAGTGATACAATCAAGCAGAACAACATCCATATCATAGGAATTCCGGAGGAGGAAGACAGAGAGAAATGTCCTGAAGGGATACTAGACCAAATTATAATTGAGAATTTCCCAAATCTGGGGAAAGAAATAGACATTCAAATTCAAGAGGAACAAAGAACCCCTTAAGACATAATTTGAATTGGCTTTCGGCATGACATATCATAGTGAAACTGGCAAAATATAAAGGTAAAGAGAGAATTCTGAAAGCAGCTAGGGAATAAAGGGCCCTCACATACAAAGGGAAACCTATCAGAGTGGTTCAGACCTATCAAATGAAACTTGGCAGGCCAGGAAGGAATGGCAGGATATCTTCAATGTGATGAACAGAAAAAACATTCAGCCAAGAATCCTTTATCCAGCAAGCCTGTCATTCAAAATAGGAGAGATAAAAGTGTTTCCAAATAAACAAAAATTGAGAGAATTCATGACCACCAAACCAGCCCTACAGGAAATCCTAAGAGGGACTCTATGAGGGAAATGTTGCAAAGAATAAAAGGTGCCGGAGACACCACTATAAACATGCATTCTAGGGAGAACATAAGGACTCTAAACCCACATTTTTCAATAATAACACTGAATGTCAATGGACTGAATGCTTCAACCAAACGACACAGGGTAGCAGAATGGATAAAAAAACAGAATCTATCTATTTGCTATCTACAGGAGACTCATTTTAGACCTGAAGATATCTTCAGATTGAAAGTAAGGGAAGGAGAAATATCTACAATGTGACTGGAAGCCAAAAGAAAGCCGGAGTAGCCATACGTATATCAGAAAACTGGACTTTACCGTAAAGGCAGTAACAAGAGGTGAAGAAGGACATTATATAATAATTACAGGCTTTCTCCAACAGGGAGAGCTAACAATTATAAACATCTATGTGCCACATTCAGGAGCAGCCAAATAATAAAACAATTAATCACAGACAGAAACAATCTTATTGATAAGAATGTGGTAATTGCAGGGGACTTTAATACTCCACTGACAGGAACGGATAGATCAACCAGACAGAAAATCACTAAAGAAACAATGGACCTGAAAGACACATTGAAACACATGGAATTGATAGATATATTTAGAACTCTGCATCCTGAAGTTAGGAAATTCACCTTCTTCTCAAGTGCACATGGCGCATTCTTCAAGATAGATTACATACTGGGGCATAAAGCAGCCCTCCATAAGTATTAAAAAAACAGAGATCATACCACACACACTTTCAGATCACAATGCTATGAAACTTGAAATTAACCACAAGAAAAAGTCTGGAAAACCTCCAAAAATGTGGAGGTTAAAAACCACCCTACTAAAGAAAAATTGGGGTAATTCGGCAATTAGAGAAGAAATTAAAAAATATATGGAAACAAATGAAAATGAAAATAGAACAATCCAAAATCTCGGGGACGCAGCAAAGGCATCCCAAGAGGAAAGTATATAGCAATCCAGGCCTATTTCAACAAACTAGAAAAAATGCAAATTCAAAATCTAACAGAGCACCTACTGGAATTAGAAGGGGAGCAGCAAGAGCACCCTAAACCTAGCAGAATAAAAGAAATAATAAATATCAGGGCAGAAATAAACAATATAGAATCCAAAAAAACAGTTGATCAGATAAATGAAACCAAGAGTTGGTTTTCTGAAAAAATAAACATAATTGATAAACCTCTAGTCAAGCTCCTCAGAAAGAAAAGAGAGAGCACCCAGATAGACACAATCATGAATGAAAAAGGATCTATTACAACCAATCCCTCAGAAATACAAGCAATCATCAGAGATTACTATGAAAAATTATATGCCAACAAACTGGACAACCTAGAAGAAATGGACAAATCCCTAAATCCACATGCATGGCCAAAATTCAAATGGGAAGAGATAGAAAGCATCAATAGACAGACAACCAATAAAGAAATCGAATCCATTATCAAAAATCTCCCAACGATTAAGAGCCCAGGGCCAGATGGCTTCCCAGGGGAATTCTACCAGACATTTAAAGCAGAGCTCATACTCATTCTTCTCA
The DNA here is from genome assembly GCF_006229205.1 of Suricata suricatta. NCBI lineage: Eukaryota > Metazoa > Chordata > Mammalia > Carnivora > Herpestidae > Suricata > Suricata suricatta. Next base: position 73,897,789 of record NC_043706.1, on the reverse strand, counting down.
AACTATTCCAAAAAATAGAAATAGAAGGAAAACTTCCAAACGCATTCTATGAAGCCAGCATCACCTTGATACCCAAACCAGACAGAGACCCAGCAAAAAAAGAGAACTACAGGTCAATATCCTTAATGAATACAGATGCAAAAATACTCAAGATACTGGAAAATCGAATTCAACAGCATATAAAAAAATTATCCATCATGATCAAGTGGGATTCATTCCTGGGTTACAGGGATGGTTCAATATCCGCAAATCCATCAACGTGATTCATCACATTAACAAAAGAAAGGATAAAAACCATATGATCCTGTCGATAGATGCAGAAAAAGCATTTGACAAAATACAGCACCCTTTCTTAATAAAAACTCTTGAGAAAGTCGGAATAGAAGGAACTTACCTATACATTATAAAAGCAGTTTATGAAAAGCCCACAGCTAATATCATTCTCAATGGGGAAAAACTGAGAGCATTCCCCCTGAGATCAGGAACATGACAGGGTGTCCACTCTCACCACTGTTGTTTAACATAGTGCTGGAAGTCCTAGCATCAGCAATCAGACAACAAAAGAAAATAAGAGGCATCAGAATTGGCAAAGAAGAAGTCAAACTTTCACTTTTTGCAGATGACATGATACTCTACATGGAAAACCCAATCGACTCCACCAGAAGCCTTCTGGAACTGATCAATGAATTCAGTAAAGTCTCAGGGTACAAAATCAATGTACAGAAATTAGTTGTATTCATATACACCAATAATGAAGCAGAGAAAAGAGAAATCAAGGAACTTATCCCATTCACAATTGCATGAAAAAACATAAAATACCTAGGAGTAAACCGAACCAAGGATGTAAAAGGCCTTGATGAGGAATACTATAGAACAGTTATGAAACAGATTGAAGAAGACACATTCAATGCAATCCCCATCAAAATTGCACCAACATTCTTCTTAAAACTAGAACAAAATATCCTCAAACTCGTATGGAACCACAAAAAACCCTGAATCGCCAAAGTAATATTGAAGAAGAAAACCAAAATGGGAGGCATTACAATCCCAGACTTTAGTGTCTATTACAAAGCTGTCATCATCCAGAGAGTATGATATTGGCACAAAAACAGACACACAGACCAATGGAATAGAGAACCCAGAACTGGACCCACAAATGTACGGCTAAATAAGTTTTGACAAAGCAGGAAAGAGTATCTGATGGAAAAAAGACTGCCTCTTTAGCAGGTGGTGCTGGAAGAACTGGACAGTAACATGCAGAAGAATGTAACTAGACCACTTTCTTCCACCATACACAAAAATTAACTCAAAATGGATAAAGGACCTGAATGTGAGACAGAAAACCATCAAAATCCTAGAGGAAAAAGTAGCAAACAACCTCCTTGACCTCAACCTCAGCAATTTCCTCCTCGACACATCCCCAAAGGCAAGGGAAATGAAAGCAAAAATGAGCTACTGGGACCTCATCAAGATAAAAAGCTTCTGCACTGCAAAGGAAACAATCAAGAAAACTAATAGGCAAGATAGGGGCAAATGACATATCAGATAAAGGACTAGTATCCAAAATCTACAAGGAACTCACCAAACTCCACACCCAAAAAACAAATAACCCAGGGAAGAAATGGGCAGAAGACATAAACAGACACTTCTCCAAAGAGGACATCCAGATGGCCAACAGACACATGAAACGATGCTCAACATCACTCATCATCAGGGAAACACAAATAAAAGCCACACTGAGATACCACCTCACACCAGTCAGAGTGGCTAAAATGAA
>NC_043706.1:73892298-73895912 GCF_006229205.1 Suricata suricatta | reverse complement strand
ATGTTGAGCATCGTTTCATGTGTCTGTTGGCCATCTGGATGTCCTCTTTGGAGAAGTGTCTGTTTATGTCTTCTGCCCATTTCTTCCCTGGGTTATTTGTTTTTTGGGTGTGGAGTTTGGTGAATTCCTTGTAGATTTTGGATACTAGTCCTTTATCTGATATGTCATTTGCCACTATCTTTTCCCATTCTGTCGGCTGCCTATTAGTTTTCTTGATTGTTTCCTTTGCAGTGCAGAAGCTTTTTATCTTGATGAGGTCCCAGTAGTTCATTTTTGCTTTCATTTTTCTTGCCTTTGGGGATGTGTCGAGGAGGAAGTTGCTGCGGTTGAGGTCAAGGAGGCTATTTCCTGCTTTCTCCTCTAGGGTTTTGATGGTTTCCTGTCTCACATTCAGGTCCTTTATCCATTTTGACTTAATTTTTGTGTATGGTGTAAGAAAGTGGTCTAATTTCATTCTTCCACATGTTGCTGTCCAGCTCTCCCAACATCACCTTTTGAAGAGGCTGTCTTTTTTTCATTGGATACTCGTTCCTGTTTTGTCAAAGATTAATTGGCCATACACTTGTGGGTCCAGTTCTGGGCTCTCTATCAATTCCATTGGTCTATGTGTTTGTTTTTGTGCCAATACCATACTGTCTTGATGATGACAGCTTTGTAATAGAGGCTAAAGTCTGGGATTGTGATGCCTCCCGTTTTGGTTTTCTTCTTCAATAGTACTTTGGCTATTTGGAGTTTTTTGTGGTTCCATATGAATTTTAAGGTAGTTTTTTCTAGCTTGAGAAGAATGCTGGTGCAACTTTGATGGGGATTGCATTGAATGTGTAAATTGCTTTCGGTAGTAATGACATTTTAACAATGTTTATTCTTCCGATCCATGAGCATGGAATATTTCTCCATTTCTTTATGTCTTCTTCAATTTCCTTCATAAGTCTTCTATAGTTTTCAGCATACAGGTCTTTTACTTCTTTGGTTAGGTTTATTCCTAGGTATTTTATGGTTTTTCGTACAATGGTGAATGGAATCAGTTTCTTGATTTCTCTTTCCACTGCTTCATTATTGGTATATAGGAATGCAACCGATTTCTGTACATTGGTTTTGTACCCTGCAACTTTACAGAATTCCTTGATCAGTTCTAGAAGGCTTCTGGTGGAGTTGATTGGGTTTTCCATGTAGAGTATCATGTAAGTCACAACTTTAAATGAAACAATGAAGCACATGATAAATTAAAAAAAAAACAGTGATCTGTAAGCTCTTATTAAGAGAGCAAGAAGGTTTCTGTCTTTTTTTGGTGCTCAAGATGTTGAAGCAAGGACATGGCGGGTCCTCTGGTGCAAGATTCTGGATTTCCCTTGGTCTTCCAGTATGAGCTGTGATCAACTGTGCTGCCAATACAGGAGCCAAAAATCTGTTTATCATCTCTGTGAAGGGGCTATCTACTTATCTGTATTTTGTTGTATTTGGCTCTATGCTGTGATTTTGTCCTGGTCTTTCACTTAGGACATATTCTTCTGTCTCCTCATTTTGTTTAACTCCCCGTGTCTGTTTATATGTGTTTGGAAGGCAGCTACACCTCTTGGTTTTAAAAGTAGTAGCCTATATGAAGAGGTTCAGAAGCCCTGCAATGCAGTGTTCTTTCTTCACCAGAACATAGTGCTTCAGGGGTGTCTTAAAATTTTTTTTTCATGTTTATTCACTTTGAGAGAGAGTGAGAGAGCAAGTGAGCAAGCAGAGCTGCGGGGAGGGGGGGGGGTCGAGGGAAGAGGGAGACACAGACTCTGAAGCAGGATCCAGGCTCTGAGCTGTCAGCACAGAGCCCAATGTGGGACTCAAACCCATGAACCATGAGATCATAACCTGAGCCGAAGTTGAATGCTTAACTGACTGAGCCACCCAGGCACCCCTCAGGGGTGTCTTTTATATGTGTTATATGTGTCCTACTGTTGTGGCTGAACTGCTTTTACCTTTTGTCCACTTATGTGCAGTGGCTCTCTTTGCCCATTGTGGGCAGGTTTTCGTCCCTGAATTGTTAGTGGGCCAGTCTGGGACCACCTTGAACGTGAGCTGAGTCAGACCAGGCATTTGCCAGTGATGCAGTAGCACTGAACTACAGGTCACTTTCCCTATGTTGTTCCTTGAGAAGCTTTTGTTGGTGAGTGGGCCTGCAGTTAGACAGATGTCTGCCCCAGCCCACTGCTGGGCCTGCAGTTAAACTGGTGTGTATGGTTATCTTCCCTTTTTCCAGGGGAAAGAGTCACTTTAGAGTGGGGCTGGTTCCTGTTGGGGCTACTTCCACAATACCAGGCTTGTGACACTGTTTTGGATGGACTCTAGCCAAGGCAGTATTGGAGGGTGCAAGTCTGCAGGAGAACACGGGGGTGGGGCATGCTGCCAGCAAGCTGGTGGAGAGTGTTGGTACCACGTTTTCCCTCATAGATGTCCACATATCTAGCCTGGGGTGCAGGAGAAGGAAATAGGGCCCACCAACTCTTTTGTTCTTTGAGAAGTTTCCCAAGCCACATGCTCTAAGATTAGTAAACAAATCTCCCTCCTCTATACCTTAGGTATTTTTCAGACCACTGGTTCTATGCTATATCTCCATGGGGCTATTTGTTGTGTTGTCTCCTTAAGGGTAAGGACTGAGTTTCAGTTTCCTATCACCCTCCAAGCTCTCCCAGAGCCAAGCCTGTTGATTTTTAAAGTTCCAGGTGTTAAGTTCCACTGATTGTTGGGCCTCTTTGGTTTTTAAAGCCAAATGTTATTGGAATTCTCCTTCCCATGCAGGTTCCCTCTGCCTGGGTTACCTGGTGTGAGAGTCGGTTTTTCTTACCCCTTTCCATGCTCAACACATCCCTTCCACTAAGGACAGCCAACAGGTGTGTATAGTTCCCATCCTCACCTTTTCCCTTCTTACCCCCTTCAGTGTGGCCTCTTTACATTTAGCTGTGGGAAGTCTATTTTTTTTATAGTTTATTGTCAAATTGGTTTCCATATAACACCCAATGCTCTTTCCCACAAGTGCCCTCTTCCATCACCACCACCTCTTTTCCCCGCTCCCCCTTCCCCTACAACACTCAGTTCGTTTTCAGTATTCAATAGTCTCTCAAGTTTTGCATCCCTCTCTCTCCACAACTCTCTTTCCCTCTTTTCCGCCCCTTGGTCTTCCATTAGGTTCCTCCTGTTTTCCTGTTAGACCTATGAGTGCAAGCATATGGTATTTGTCCTTCTCTGCCTGACTTATTTTGCTTAGCATGACACCCTCGAGGTCCATCGACTTTCCTACAAATGGCCAGATTTCATTCTTTCTCATTGCCATGTAATACTCCATTGTATATATATATATACACCACATCTTCTTGATCCATTCATCAGGTGATGGACATTTAGGCTCTTTCCATGTTTTGGCTATTGTTGACAGTGGGGTGCCTGTGCCCCTATGCATCAGCACTTCTGTATCCCTTGGGTAAATCCCTAGCAGTGCTATTGCTGGGTCATAAGGGAGTTCTATGGATAGTTTTTTGAGGAACATCCATACTGTTTTCCAGAGTGGCTGCATCAGTTTACATTCCCAACAACAGTGTAGGAGGGTGTCCATTTCTCCACACCCTCGCCAGCAT
>NC_043706.1:73816437-73892198 GCF_006229205.1 Suricata suricatta | reverse complement strand
CCCAGCAATAGCACTGCTAGGGATTTACCCAAGGGATACAGAAGTGCTGATGCATAGGGGCACAGGCACCCCAATGTTCATAGCAGCACTTTCAACAATATTCAAAACATGGAAAGAGCCTAAATGTCCATCACCTGATGAATGGATCAAGAACATGTGGTATATATACACAATGGAGTATTACATGGCAATGAGAAAGAATGAAATATAGTCATTTGTAGGAAAGTGGATGGACCTTGAGGGTGTCATGCTAAGTGAAATAAGTCAGGCAGAGAAGGACAGATACCATATGTTTGCATCATAGGTCTAACAGGAGAAACCTAACAGAGGACCATAGGGAGGGGAAGAGGGAAAGAGAGTTGAGGAAAGCAAGGGACACAAATCATGAGAGACTACTGAATACTGAAACTGTACCAAGGACTGAAGGGGGAGGGAGGGGGGAAGAGGGTAATGGTCATGGAGGGGGGCACTTGTGGGGAGAGGCCCTGAGTGTTATATGGAAACCAATTTGACAATAAACTATTAAAAATTAAAAAAAAAATAAAGTTGTGACTTTAATAGCTATCACTTGGTAAACATGTACCTATGCAAAGTAGTAACCTGGACAAAAACCTTCCCACGACAGAATAAAAAACCAGGAAGTGAGGTTCAAGGACTATTCACTTTTTCACTAAATGAATCTGAACTTGGCAAAACTGTAGCTACTCTTCTTTTTTAAATCTGACTTGGATGAAAATCGACAAACATTTTAATTTAGATTCCTGTATTTCTGTATTTCCATAGAGAAATTGTTGTTGCTACCTAATATGGAGTGTTGGATGGAGTGGAAGTTACAGCTGGATATTCATATATGGAGTCCAGGGCCTTTTTATCACGACCATGCTGTTACAAATTTATGAAAAAATACATTGTTTTCATGACTTTAGGGTGGTAGATAGGTCAGGAACAAGACAAGGATGTCCATTTTTACAACTTTTATTCATCATAGTACACACCCCTCACATAAGAAAAAGGAATAAAATGCATCCAAATTGGTAAGGAAGATGTAAAACCTTCACTCTTTGCAGACGACATGAGACTATGTATAGAGAAAATTTTAAAGACTCCACCAAAAAATTACTAGAACTGATAAATGAGTTCAGTAAGGTCATGGGATAAGAAATTGATGTACAGAAATTCACTGCATTTCTATACACTGATAATGAAGCAGCATAAAGGGAAATTAACAAAATAATCCCATGTACAATTGCACCAAAAATAATTAAATACCTAGGAATAAACTTAACCGAGGGAGTGAAAGACCTGTATTCTGAAAACTTTAAAACAATGATGAAAGAAATTGAAGACAATACAAATAAGTGGAAAAACATCCCATGATCATGGATTGGAAGTCAAATTTTGTTAAAAATGTCCATATAACCCAAGCAATCTATACACTTAATACAATCCCTGTCAAAATACCAATAGCATTTTTCACATAACTAGAACAAACAATCCTAAAATCTGTATGGAACCAAAAAAGACCCTGAATATCCACAGCAATCTTGAAAAGGAGAAAAACTGGAGGTAACACATTCTCAGATTTCAAGAGATACTACAAAGCTGTAGTAATCAAAACATATAGAACTGGCACAAAAGTAGATACGTATATCAATGGAACAAAACAGAGACCCCAGAAATAAACCCACAATTAATCTTCAATAAAGGAGGTAAGCATAAGCAATGGGAAAAAGTCTCTTCAACAGTGGTGTTGGGAAAACTAGATAGCTGCATGCAAAAGAATGAAACTGGACCACTTTCTTACACCATACACAAAAACCAAAATCAATTTAATGTGAAACCTGAAACCATAAAAATCCTAGAAGAGAACACAGGCAGTAATTTCTCTGACATCAGCTGTAACATTTTTCTAGATATGTCTCCTGAGGGAAGGGAAATAAAAGCAAAAACTATTAGGACTACATTAAAATAAATGTTTTCCACAGCAAAGGAAACAATCTTAACAAAACACAACCCACTGAATGAGAAAACATATTTGCAAATGACATAGCCAATAAAAGTTTGTATCAAAATATATCAAGAATTTATACAAATTCCTATTTTTAAAAATCCTATTAAAAATGGGCAGAAAAGAACAGATATTTCCAAAGAAATACAGATGGCTCGGGGCACCTGGCTGTTTCAGTTGGTAGAGCATGTGACTACTAATCTCATGGTTGTAAATTCAAACCCCACATCAGGTGTAGAGATTAAAAATAAAATATTTTTTTAATGTTTTGTTTATTTTTGATACAGAAAGAGACAGAGCAGCAGAGTGTCAGAGAGAGAAGGAGACACAGAACTGGAAGCAGGCTCCAGGCTCGGAGCTAGTTGTCAGCACAGAGCCTGATGCAGGGCTCAAACCCATGAACATGAGATCTGACCTGAGCCGAAGCCGGAGGCTCAACCGACTGAGCCACCCAGGCGACCCTAAAAATAAAATCTTAAAAAAAATACAAATGGTCAACTGACACATGAAAAGATGCTCACATCACTCATCATAAGGGAAATGAAATAAAAACCATGGTGAGATGTCACCTCACACCTGTCAGAATGGCTAAAATGAAAAACACAGGAAACAACAAGTGTTGGCAAGGATGTGGAGAAAAAAGGTCTCTTGTGCACTGATGATGGAAATGCGAACTAGTTGCCACAGTGGAAAACAGTATTGAGGTTTCTCAAAAAATTCAAATAGAAATACCATATGATCCAGTAGGGTTTTACCCAAAAAATACAAAAACACTAATTTGAAAATATTTGTGTCCTATGTTTCTTGCAGCACTATTTATGATAGTCAAATTATAGAAGCAGTCCAAGTGTCCATTGATAGACGAATGGATAAACAAGGGGTGTGTGTGTGTGTGTGTGTGTGTGTGTGTAATGTAATATTACTCAGCCATTAAAAAAGTAAAATCTTGTCAATATTAATGGATGTAGGGAATATAATGCTAATCACAATAAGTCAGTCAGAGAAAGACAAATACTATGTGATTTCACTCATATGTGGAATTTAAGAAACAAAATGAATAAACAAAAGGAAAAAAAATACAAACAAAAACCAGACTCTTAACTATAGAGAACAAACAGATGGCTACCAGAGGGGAGGTGGGTGGAGGGTGGGTGAAATATGTGATGGCGATTAAGAAGTAGACTTACCATGATAAGCACTGAGTAATGTATAGAATTGAATCACTATATTGAACACTAATATAACACTGTATGTTAACTACACTGGAATTAAAAAGGAAAAAAAAAAAGGAAGAGGCACCTGGGTGGGTCAGTCAGTTAAATGTCGGACTTCAGCTCGTCATGATCTCGCGGTTTGTATGAGCCCCTTTGTCGGGCTCTGTGCTGACAGCTCAGAGCCTGGAGCCTGCTTCATATTTTCTCTCTCTCTCTCTCTCTATCTCTGCACCTTCCCTGCTCTCTCCGTCTCTCTCTCAGAAATAAACATTTTTTTAATTTAAAGAAAAAAGGAAGAAAGAATGAAAGGAAAGGAAGGACGGAAGGAAGAGGAAGAAAGAAAGAAAAGGAAGAATGAGTTAATCTGTAACAAATTTCTCCAGATGTACTTAGGTAAAATAAAATGAAATTAAAGTAATTTCTTAGCTGTAACATACTAATAATGTATAATAAGGTAAATAGGTAATCATTACAGAGACTTATCTTTCTTCCATCCATTTTATAAATATCAAGCATCAGGCGCCTGGATGGCTCAGTCAGCTGAGTGTCCAACTTCAGTTCAGGTCAGGATCTCACAGTTTATGGGTTAGAGCCCCTCATCAGGTTCTGTGCCGACAGCTCGGAGCCTGGAGTGTGGTTCGAATTGTGTCACCCTCTCTTTCTCTCTGCCCCTCCCCAGCTCACACTCTGTCTCACTCTGTCTCTCAAAAAGAAATACATACATACATACATACCAAGCCTCTGCCCTTTTCCTGGAGCTGGAAGAGTTTGATCAGCCATAACTCCCATTGTCTCTTCAGCCTGTTATCCATCCTTCCTTCTGGACTCCATCCCATCTGACCATGCTCTTTTCTTTCAGATGTCTATTTTGGCTATTGGTTTATCATTTCTTTTGGACTATGTATTATCCCTTGTTTTTCAAAATCAGCTGCCAACTATAAAAGAAATTGCTCCAAACCTGGTCTGGGATGGCACTTTTTAGTTGATGTAATCAGCAACCTCTTTCTGGAAGAAATGAGCATTCCTGATAAAATGTTTAAGCAATTTTCATATAAACTTTATAGAATTAAGATTTGTTCTGGGAAAGTCAGGTCTGGCTAGGTAAGACCTGGTATGAATCCAACCAGGAAGTTACTAGTGATAAGCACAGTTTCTACAGAAATATAATGCAGAAGCCAAACCATTGAGAGGTGAGGAATAAGAAAAAATAAGGAATTGTAGACCTTAAATATGGGTGACTATTCAAAGAAGTTTGGCAAGGCAAGAAGAAACGCAAGAAAAAGACAAGACGGCAGCTACTTTTCAAGGATAATGAACACTTAATCATGTTTATATGTTAAAGGAAAGGAACATTATAACTAGATGTGGCTTTTTGTGTCTGAATAAAAACTAGACTCTCTTTACAAATAAGATAATGTGCTTGGTTTGGTTTCATTTCTTTGAATACATAAGCACTAGGTATTTAGAGATGAAGAAAAGTTTATTTTTATTACTTAAGATTAGAGATTGAAGGATAGGGCAAGGTGTCCAAAATTCATCCGCCTAGACACACAAGGATCTTGATAAAAAAAATAGAGATTTCAGGGTTCTGTGCCAGATCCAATGAACTAAAATTGAAGAGCCCAAAGGCTCAGAAATTAGAAGGCCTAAGTTTCTATTTCCCCAGGTATGACTCAGCAGCAACAGGAGGAAAAACAACCCACCCACTGCCCAAGCATACCACCCCTAGCCCAAGCCAATCATAAGATGCCTGATGTTTCCACTGTTTTAGTGAGCCTGCTTAGTTTTAAATTAGCCAATCACCCTGCACTGCACCAACCCCTGCCAATGTGCTGCCCAATCATTTTGTAATCCTGCCCCTTATTCCACCCTTCACCTCATCCCTCGCCCCGATTGTGATAAAAACCTCTCAGCACAGATCCACTGCATTGGTGAGGTCTGAAAGACCGAGCTTAAGCCCGAATAAGTGCCCTTTGCTTTTGCATACGTGATTCAGACTCCCTGGTGGTCTTGGTCTTTGGGTACCCTGTAATCTGGGCATAACCAAATGTCTAAGAAAAAGGCCTGGAAGTCTGTTGTTCTAATATGTTCTTATGAGCATGCAAGGTTGAGGGGAAGATGGTATAGCAGTGAAAAGCACAGGCTCAGAAATACCTGGGTTCATACCCTCTCCATCACTCACTATATGGCTTTGTATGAATTACTCTAATTCTGTCAGTGGTTGTATAGATGAAATGAGATAATACATGTAAAGTGCCTGCTACACATAAATGTTCAACCTATATTTAGTATCTTTATTTTTAAAAGTAAGACTTGTTGATACCACACTATATGTTAACTAACTTGAATTTAAATAAAACTTGGAAGAAAAAAAAACAATTAAAAATAATAATAATAGTAAGACTTGTTGTGGGAAACTCCATTTCTCTAACCCAGTTAATTGCCAGTGAAAAGTCTAGTGATCTCTAGTGAACTAGATTTCTTTTTAATACGGCTAGTCTAAGGATTATATAAGCATTCTCTTTTCCTATAAAATGCTCCTAATTGAGGTAATTCTTTAAATTGACCTACAAGGGACATTGCCCTTGCAGAAAATTTGAAACAAAACTTAGACTAAATAAAATTTTTAAGAAGCCTTCTTTATCACAACTCTCTGAGTCTGCTGGATTTTTCCAACCTCTACATCATCCTTAATTCCTCACACCAGTCTTTTTAATTTAGCACCATTCTATATATCTTGGTATCACTATAAAATTGTCTCTCAACAGATAACACAAATGGAAAAACAGAACTGCACCAGCTTTTATTAGAGAAATTTATTAGAGGATGCCACCTTGCCCTCTCAGGGATAGGAATTCAAGACCAGGAACTTTGATTCACAGGGATGTTACAGCAAAGTAATAGACAGAAAACAAAAACAAAAACAAAAAAACCAGTAATCCAGATGCTGGAACCCAGTGTAAACCAGAAAGAGAAGCAATGTAGATAGGATCATTCTAAAAAGTTAGAGTATTATATCAGACACCAGGGATTAAATGAGGTCCTAAACAGGGAAAACAGTGTTGCACACAAAAGTTAGAATAAACATCAGAGTTGAGAAAATGGAGTTAATTGGATCAATCGGATGTCTTTGGTCTGAGGCCATCTTGTTAGATTTAAAAAGGACTCGCCCTAGGGAGTAATGCTGGGCCTAACAAAGAAACTTGAGGGTGTTTTGGAGTTATCAGTAATTGACCTGGATTTTTGGCTTTGATTTTCCTGCTTCCCCTTTTGTTTATTTATATAGTTGAAATGTCTGCAATCCTTTAGTTTTACTTAATAAAGAGAGATTAATTTGGTCACTTTACCAGACTCAGCTTCATTTTGAACAAGCTTAGATCTTACGGGCTCAGTCTTGGATGAAAGTTGTTACAGAGACTAGATAAGGCATATCTCAGCAACAATCCGGGACCAAGACGGCAGGGCTGCAGAGAGCCCAAACCAAAGAAAAGGATAATAGTCTGGAAAGAGATGGAAATAAAGGCTGAAAAGTGTAGATTACTCCTAGAATCCAGAAAGGAAAGCTAATGAGCTATGTGAGGAAGATGGAGGATGAGTGAGAAGTGATAGAAGACAGATCCAAACAAATATCCAGAGATCTCCAATAACACAAACACTAGAATCATTGAAAAATATTTTGAACAATGATATCTTTCCTCTGTCTAGAATGCTCTTCTCTGAGATATCCACAGGTCTTACTTTCTCACTTCCTTCAGACCTTGATCATCAGATGTGTCCTTCAAACTCTTCTCTGGTTGTTCTATCTAAAATGCCAACACACACACACATGCACACACTCACTCATCTTCTTCTCTAGCTCTCTTGTTTTTGTTCTTAGTTCTTATCAATGGCTATTATATATTTTTTTAATTTATCTTTAGGCTTGCCCATGTACGCTGATGACAGAGATCTTTGTTCATTGCTATATCCCCAATACCTAGAAGAGTGATGGATACATATTGTTAGCTGATACTCATCAAATATTTGTTACAATAAATGTTGAAGAGTTTGTTAGCTAATCATAAAGATAACTTGTTAAAAACAATTAAAAGTACCAGATCACAATTTATACATCCTTTTTGGAGAAGAGAGAAGAAAGAGATAGTACTGAGAACAATCATTTGATAAAGAGTATCATGAATCTTAAAATTGAAAAGGGATCTTGGAAATAATCTAGTTGGAAACTATCATTGTTATGGACTGAATGTCTGTGTCCACCCAGAATTCATATGTCAAAGTCTGAACTCTCAACGTGATGGTATTGGGAGGTGGGGTCTTTGGGAGGTACTCAGGTTTAGATGAGGTCATGAGAATGGAACCCCCACGATGAGATTAGTGCCCTAATAAGAAAGGAAGAGACAACAGAACTTCCTCTCTCCACAGTGAAAGAGTGTAAGAAGGTAGCCATCTGCTAGCCAGGAAAAGAGTCCTCATCAATAACTAAATTTACCATGGGGCACCTGGGTGGCTCAGTCATGCATCTGACTTTGGTTCAGGTCATGATCTCACAGTTTGTGAGTTTCAGCCCCACACTGGGCTCTGTGCTGAGAGCTCTGAGCCTGCTTCGGATTCTGCATCTCCCTCTCTCTCTACCCCTCCCCTGATTGCACTATGTCTCTCTCCAAAATAAATAAACATTAAAAAAAAAAAGAACTGAATTTACCAGCAACTTGATCTTGAAATTCCTAGCCACCAGAACTGTGAGAATGTCTGTTATTTACGTTTAAGCCATTCAGGCTATGGTATTTTGTTTAAGCAGCCCAAGCTGACTAAGACAATCATAATGTCCCCTAATAGAAGACTGGTTAAATAAATATGGTCAAATAAATAACCATATGATCAAGTATTATGCAACTGTTAAATAAAGAATGAAGAAGCTATATGGTGTTCTAGAAAGATCTCAAGAGAGATCTATTAGGAGAAAAAAGCAAAATGCAAAACAATATAATTGCTCCCTCATAAGAAGAGAACACAAACAAGAATGTGTATTTGTATATAATTGTATGAACATAAAAAAATGTTTGAGTATACATAAGAATCTAAAGTAAGGTAGGAACTAGACAGATGGGGGACAAGAATGGAAGAAAGAATTTGCACTTCATAACATTTTACATTTAGATTTTTGAACTATGTGAACAAATTGGCTTTACAAAAAAATATTTTTAAATGTAACCTCCTGACCTCTCTCTGGAACTAAAGACTATTTGCCTAACATTTCTGAAATGTCTAAGAGGCTTCTCACATATAACATGCTCAAAATGTTTGATTTTCCCCCCATTGAACCTGCTCCTCTCCCACTCTTCTCTAACTCAATAAATAATACTACCATTCATCCTCTCACTCAAGTTCCAAATCTGAGAGCTATTCTGCATTCCTCTTTCTCCCACCCCAATGAAATTAAGTAAATCACCATCATTTCTTCCACTGTGATAAAGCCCTAATGTGCCACTTCTTACCATCTCTACCATTATCATGCTGGTCCCAGCCACTGTTATCTCTAACCTGTACTGCAATAGCCTGGGAGGTGTAACTCAAAGTGAGATTCACAGACAAGAAGTATTTATTTCTAATCCACAATAATATAAGAAGCTTGCACCAAAATTAAAATCAACTACTTCACTAAGTGTACGTTTAGTTCAGCTAACATTTTCCCTCATAGGAAGACCTTCTTGTGTGTGTGTGTGTGAGATCAATAAAGATTTAATTGTATAAGAAGTAGCTAGAGGGAGCCAGGGTGGCTCAGTCCTTAAGCGTCTGACTTTGGCACAGGTCATGATCTCATGTTTTGTTGAGTTTGAGTCCCACATTGGGTGATCATGAACCTCACTTTGGGTGAACACCAGCCCTGCTTCAGGTAAAACACAAGCCCTGCTTCAGGTGAGCCCCACTTCTCTCTCTCTCTCTCTCTCTCTCTCTCTCTCTCTCTCTCTCTCTGCCCCTCGCTCACTTGGGCCCTCCCTCTCTCTCTCACACACACAAAAGAAGTTGCTAAAATTTTTACAACATGCACTTATAATAATAAAGGTACCAACCCTTTATCCAATAAGTCATTTGCAAATATCTTCTCCTATTCTGTAGGCTGCCTTTTAGTTTTGTTCATTGTATTCTTTGCTGTGCAGAAGGTTTCCATCTTGATGAGGTTCCAGTAGTTCATTTTTCTTTTATTTCCCTTGCCTCCAGAGACATGGCTAGTAAGAAGTTGCTGTGCATGAGGTCAAAGAGGTTCCTGCCTGTTTTCTCCTCTAGGATTTTCCTGTCATAAATTTAGGTCTTTTATCCATTTTGAATTCATTTTTGTGTATGGTATAACAAAGCGGTCCAGTTTCATTCTTTTGCATGTTGCTGTCCAGTTTTCCCAATACCATTTGCTGCAGAGAATGTCTTTGTTCCATAGGAAGACTTTCTTGGTGATAGAAGGAATGCATCTTTATCTTTTTGCAGACCAGCACTTTGAGTAGCACTTTTGCTGGTCTGATTGCTGCCACTCTGCCCATTTGTACATATACCCATTCTTTCTTTAGAAGCCACTTATAATTTTTAAAATATTAATCATACCATGTTGCCCCAGCTTAACGTCTTCCAAAGCCTTCTCATGCCGAAAGAATAAAATCTAAAATCCCTTACCGAATTTGCCTGACCTGGCCAAATACTCCAGCCAAATCCTTTCCCATCTTTGGGCCTTTGGGCCCTCTGCCTAGATTTCTCAGCCCCTCTATCAGTGGCATCATTTAGATCTTAGCTCAAATGAATGATAATATGGTGGATATTGTAAGTGATTTCTACCCTCCAGCTTTTTAATTTTTTTTTTCTTTTAGGAATTACAGAACCTGGGGGTGGCTGGGTAGCTCAGCTGGTTAAGCCTCCAACCTCAGCTCTAGTCATGATTTCACGGTTCATAAGTTTGAGCCCCACATCAGACTCGAGTCTGTGCTGACAGCTCAGAGTCTAGAGCCTGCTTGGGATTCTGTGTGTTTCTCTCTGTCCCTCCTCCACTCACGTTCTCTGTCTCTCTCTCAAAATAAATAAATAAACATTTTTAAAACATTTTTTAAAGAAATTACAGAACCAACATATGGTCTCCTTCTTGCAGTTGGGCAGAATCTTATGCTAGATAGTAATGTGTGTTATGTGCTGAATGTATCTCCCCAAAATTCACATATTGAAGTCCTTAGCCCCAGTACCTCATTACAAAATACATTAATGTATTTGAGATAAGATCTCTCAATAGATAATTAAGTTAAAAGGAGGTCATCAGGATGGATCCTAACTCAATATGATTGGTGTCCTTACAAAAAGAGGATATTAAGACACAAACATAGAACTAAGAAGACATAAGGAGATGACAATATACAAGCCAAGGAGTGCTGTCACCCTGATCTCAAGCCTCAAGCCTCTAGAATTGTAAAAAAAAAACAAAACAAAACAAAACAAAACAAAAAAACCCAAAATTGATTTCTGTTGTTTAAGCCACCCAGTCTATGCTATGATGTTATGACAGCCCTAGCAACTAATACATCATGTATTAGCTAACATCTCCCCTTAACCTGAGTATTCAATCCTAATTTTTCTTTTCCTAGGATATTTTATTTATTTTTCTTTTCTGTGTGTGCTTAAGTAGCTATCTTAAATCCTTTTTGGAATTCATCAGTCCCTGAGGTATGAGTCTAATAATCTTCTCTTAAAAAGTGAGATTAAGATTAATTTGCTATCACTAGTTCTTAATGAATCCCCCTCAATCTTGATTAACGCTACTTTCTTTCCTAAGCGGTTGTACGCAAATGAGTAATGATCCACTCAAGAATGTTGCCAGAGGGGCCCCTGTGTGGCTCAGTCAGTCAAGCACTCAACTACAGCTCAGATAATGATCTCACGGTTCATGGGTCCAAGCCCCATGCCGGGCTTTGGGCTGACAGCTTCAGATTCTGTGTCTTCCTCTCTCTCCCCCTTCCCTGCTCATGTTCTCCCTCCCTCCTTCTCTCTCTCTCTCTCTCTCTCTTTCTCAAGAATAATAAACATTAAAAAAAAAAGAATGTTGCTAGAGAGCTACATCAGGTTGGTGGGGTGAGGCAGGTAGTAAGTATCTAAAGAGTGCAGAACATGGAATGTGGAGTTGACATTAATATCAAGGACTTGAAGTGTGACTTTGAAATCTGGGCCTGCTTTTAACAAACCTGATCAAAGAAATGATTTGATATAGCCAGCTATATACTTAAATGAGTCTTAAATGAATATATACTACATACTAATCACCCATGGTTATTTCACTTCTTACTCCAATCCTATGAGGTAAATACTAATATCTCTAGTGCAGACATGAGGAAATTGAGGCATTGAAGAGGATCAGTAGCTTCTCCAAGTTCACACAACTAGTAAGTGATAGAGCCTGCTTTAATAACTAGCAGTTTGATTGCAGAGCCCATATTTTGGCTGCTGGATTATACTATAGATGATAGAATACACAGTCAATCAACTACTATGAGCAACTACTATGTCTAAAACACTGCCCTGTAGATACTGAAGAGGGACAAAATTCTGCCTTCAAAGAGCTTTTGGTCTTGCTAGGCAAAGCCAATAGGTATGCAAATAACTGAATTACAATATTGCATGATTGAATAATGAAAAAAAGTTCAAGTTTCAGAAGTATTAGAGTGAAGAAATGATTCAGTTCTAGTGACAGTTTTCCAGAGGAGTTAACCTGTGATCTGGGTTTTGAGGGAACAGCTGCTAAAATAAACAATAAAGTTCTAAGCAGAATGCATGACCTGTAAAAACAGTATGGTTAGTCTAAGGGACAATTATATACTGCAGTATGATATTGCTGGAGATAGAGTGGGAGGGAGGAGACCAGAAAGGGAGCTGGACATACTGGCATTATGCTTCCCATGGGTGTCCTACACATTTTATGTTTATCCAATTTTCATCATAACTTTTCTCCATTTTTTTAATCATCTCATTTGGGCAAATGGTTTGCTCTACCCACCTGGGGCTACAGCTGATTTCCTTCATTTCCTTGGATTCAATGAATCTCCTTATTGGCTGACCAGATTCTATATATTCCTTTTATATTTTCTTTGTGTAGCATGAATTCTATAGCTAATTAACTGACAGGTTAGGAGAGACAGATATGAACAGGTAATTACTCTGCAGTGAAATAGGGCAATCTTAGAGATATGTCCCTGGCATGGTGTAGCAAGGATCAATATGTGTTCTACTCCATTTCTGTAGGAGGCAAAAAACTGAGTTGTGAAGGATTATCAAGTATTCCAAGCAGAGAAAACAGCATGTATTTTACAGAGGCATGAAGCACAACTTATATGAGAAACATGAACTAGTTTAACCAGAGTGTAAAATATACCCAGAGAAATGATGAGCCTGACCATATAAGCAAATACCCAAAAAGGAGGGTTATGGTTTCCATACCAAGGAGTTCGAGTTTTTCTGGTAAGTAACTGTAAGTCACTGATGAGTTTTAAAAAGCAGAGTAACATGATTAGAGCTTCATTTTAGCAGTTGCCTCTGGCAGCATCAGATGGTGAATTCAAAGCAGAGAGATCAGTCAAAATAACTACTGCAAAACACGAATTGAAGGGCAATTTGGCAACATCTGTCAGCATTGAAAATCTTCCTACCTTTTGACTCAACAATTCCACTTGGAGGAATTCATCCTATAGCTACACTTACACATGTATAGATGGCTATATACAAGGTTATTTATAGCACTTAAATGCTTAACAGTCATCCAGAAAATGAAATAATTTAATGCTAAAAAAAACATTTTATGTATTGATATAAAATTATCTCCAAAAGTTATTATTAAATTATAAAAACAAAAATTGTAGAACATGTAGTATACGCCATCATATAAGTAAAAAAGAGAAAGAAAAGTATTTATGATTTTAGTATGCATACAGTACATGAAAAAAACAGCCCATGCATAAAATACCTCTGGAAAGAAACACTAGAAACTGATGATAACGTTAATTGCTTCTGGAGAGGCAAACCAGGTGGAGAAATAGGAATGGGAACAGACATTTCACTAGAACTTTTGAATCTGGCACCATGTGAGTGTATTGCCATTCCTAAATAAATAAATTCAAGATTAATTGAAAGTGGGAGATTTAGTAAGAGATAAAGAGGGGCTCTGAATCAAGGCATTAGCAATAACAAGTGGAAAAACGGGATAGAAAAAAATGTTAAGGACATAGAAACTAAAGACTTTTATGACTCTTTAGAGATAGCATGTAAGAGAGAAGAGTTTATAATAACCCCAGTTATAATAACTGGGAAACTGAGTGACCATATTAATGCCACTTATCAAAGAGAATAACAAGTTTAAGGAAAAGAAAATAAGCACAACTGTGGACATATTATGTCTGAAGTATTGCAGGACCACATATCCAGCTGCCTACTAGGTAACTTATTCATCCAATCAACTGTGCTAACCACTGAGAGCATACACCTAAAAGTGGACCTGTCCAAGAAGTATTTTACTATATGATCTGAACTTCAAAAAAGGCATCTAGACAAAAGATATGGCTACAGATTTTCAAGTCATTAAAATATACATAGTTGACATGGGCTGAATTGTGTCCCCCAAAATTTATATGGTGAAGTCCTAACCTCTAGTACCTCAGAACATTTAGAGGTAAGATTTTAAAAGAGATATTAAGTTAAAATAAGGTCTAGAGTGGGCCCTAATCCAATATGATTGGTGCCCTTTTTAGAAAAGAAAACTTAGACACAGACAGAAAAAGAGAGGGGATAATATATAGACATAGGGATAAGACATCCATCCACATGCAGAACAGAACCTTCTTTCATAGCCCTCAAGAAAATGCCAATGCTGACAATACCTTGACCTTTTACTTCTCACAATGAGAAAATAAATTTCTGTCATTAAGGCATCCAGTCTGTGGTACTTTGTGATGGTAGCCCTAACAAACTAATATAGAAATTGTAGGCAATAGAAGCCATAAGCATGGCTTTTATTTTTATTTTTTTAATACAAATCATAGAGGATTCTAGGAAATAGCAACCGAAGCAACATAGTTTTGGGATCTAACCAAATCAAACCATAGAAATAGATAAAGCAATTATGTTAGCAATATAAAAAAATGAACAATATGTAAAAAACTACAAAACACAATATGCAGGCATAAAAAACAACTACAATAGCTGCACAGTACCAGTAACAGAAGGAAGTAAAGAGAAGCAAAAACTAGCTGATTGACCTGAGAATCAAAAAAAAAACCCAAAACAAAAAAACCCAACAGGTGTTCACTGAAAAGTTCAAGGGGTCAATTTAAGAACAGCAGCTGAAACTAGGATGAATTTTGCACCCTCTCACATCAGGGGTCCATATTAAGGTCTGAAGAAGATGAAGCAGTCATCAACCATGTATCTCTCAAAACTAATAAAGTAAAGAATCTCTCAAGTATGGCCCCACACTGAGGAGAAATGTCTAAGGTAAGAACCAAATTGAGCAGCATAGTGACAGTAGAGATAAAGAAAAGAGAAAATTCAGGTAAAAAATGGGGAATAGAACACAGAGAACTTTAGCTCATTTAACTTGTTATCAGTTCAAAATAAATTATATAAATATAAGATGTTGTATGTATGCTTCATGGTAACCAAAAAGCAAAAATCAATAGGAGATACACAGAAGATGAAAAGAATGGAATCAGATCACTTCACTACTGCAAATCTTCAAATCACAAAAAAGGAGTGCAAGAGGACCAAACAAATTAGCAAAAAACCTAGAAATCAATTAATAAAATAACAATAGTAAGTCTATAGCTATCAATAATTACTTTCACGGCACCTGGATGGCTCAATTGGTTGAGCACCCAACTTTTGATTTTGGCTCAGGTCATGATCCCAGGGTTGTGGAATCAAGTCTCACATCAGGCTCCACACTGAGCATGGAGTCTGCTTGGGATTCCTCTCTCCCTCCCTCTCTCTCTCCTTCTGCCCCCTCTCTCTCCTTCTGCCCCTCTCCTCCACTTGCATGCTCTCTCTTTCTCTCTCTGAATTAGATCTACTAAATGAGATTGATCTAATTAGATAATTATATTAGTAAACTAAATTAATAATAATAATAATTACTTTCCATGTAAATGGGTTGAATCCTCCAATCAAAAGATATAGAGTGATTGAAGAAAATAAAAGATCCAGCTATAAGCTGCCTACAAGAGACTCACTTCAATTTTAAAGACACACTTAGACCAAAGTTAAAGGGATAGAAAAAAAGATATTCTAATGAAAACCAAAAGAAAGCAAGAGTGACTATATTTATATCAGATAAAATATACTTCAAGCCAAAGACTATAAGAAGAGACAAAGAATTTCATTATATAATGATAAAAGGGTCAATCCAACAAGAGGATATTATAATGGTAAGTACTTATGTGCCCAACATTAAATTTACCCAAGTATATAAAGCAAATATTGACAGATTTGAATGAGAAATAGACAGCAACAATAGTATGGGATTGCAATGCCCCATTTTCAAAAATGGATAGATAATACAGAATATCAATAAGAAAACACTGAATTTAAACTACACATTAGATCAGATGGACTTAACAGACATTTACAAAACATTCAATCTAAAAGCAGAATTCTACTCAAGCACCCATAGATTCTCTAGGATAGATCATATGTTATGATACAAAACTAGTCATAATAAATTTAAGAAGGCTGGAATCATATCAAGCATCTTTCCCAACTTAAATGTTTTATGACTAAAAATTAATTACAAGAAGAAAACTAAAACATTCACAAATATGTGAAGATTAAAAAGCAGTTCTCTGAACAACCAATGAGTCAAAAAAAAATAAAAGAGAAATCACAAAATGTTTTAAGAGAAATAAAAATGAAAATACGGGGTTCCTGGATAGCTCAGCCAGTTAAGCATCCAACTCCTGATTTCAGCTTAGGTCATGATCTCATGATTCATGGGTTCAAACTCTATGTCTGGCTCTGCAGTAGGGAACCTGTTTTAGATTCTCTCTCTATTCCTCTCTCTGACCCTCCTCTGCTCTCTCTCTCGAAAATAAATAAACACTTAAAAATTATTTTAAAAATACAAAATGAAAATGAAAATATTACACACTGAAAGTTAAGGGATGTGACAAAATTATTTCTAATAGGAAACTTTATAGCACTAAAATTACATTAAGAAAAAAATACATTTCAAATAAACAAACTAAAAGTATACCTAGAGGAACTAGAAAAAGAACAACTAAGCTAAAGAGGAAGAAAGGAAATAACAAAAGATATCAGAGCATAAATAATTAAATAATTAAAATCAAAACTAAAAAGACAATAGATAATCAATGAAACTAAGAGATAGTTTTCTGAAAAGATAAAAAAATAAACATTTAATTGGACTTCCAGGGGGAAAAAAAAGGATTCAAATAAGTAAAATTGTAAATAAAAAGGAGACCTTACAATTGATGACACAGAATACAAATGACCATAAGAGACTACCATGAACTATTAAAGGCCAACAAATTGGACCACCTAGAAAAAATGAATTCCTAGAAGCAAGCAACCTACCAAGACTAAATAAAAAAAGAAACAGGAAATCTGAACAGGCTTATTATTAGTAGGGAGTCTGAATCAGTAATCAAAAACCTCCTTTATAAAGTCCAGAACCAGATGGCTTAATTAGCAAATTCTACCACATTTAAGAATTCTACTAATCCTTCTCAAACTCCCAAAAATTTGAAGAAAAAGGAACACTTTCAAACTCATTTTATGAAGCCAGCATAATCCTGATACCAAAGCAAGATGAGGACACTACAAACAAAGATAATTACAGGTCAATATTCTTGATGAAAACAGATGCAAAAATTCTCAACAGAATATTAGTAAACCAGGGGCACCTTGCTGACTTAGTCAGTAGAACATGCCACTCTTAATCTTGGAGCTGTGAGTTCAAACCCTACACTGAGCACAGAGATTACTTTAAAATAAATTAGCAAACCAAATTTGGCAATACATTGAAAGAATCATAAACCCTGATCAAGTGGGATTTATTACAGAGATGCAAGTATGTTTCAACATCCACAAATCAATGTGATAAACATACAAAATGAAGATTATAAATTATATTATTATCTCAATAAACACAGAAAAGCTTTTCATAACATTCAACATGCACTCATAATTTAAAAAACAACTCTCAACAAACTGGGTCTAGAGGGAATCTATCTCAATATAATAAAGGGCATATATGACAGTCCACAGCTAACGTCACTGAACTCAATGGTGAAACACTAAAGCTTTTCCTTTAGGAACGGGAATAAGACAAGGATGCTCACTCTTGCCACTTCTATTCAACACAGTACTGAAAGTTGTAACCACAGCAATTAGTCAAGACAACAAATAAAAGTCATCTAAATTAAAAAAAGAAAAAGTAAAATTGTCTCTATTTGCAATGGTATTATATATATTAAAAAAAAAAAAAGGGGCGCCTGGGTGGCACAGTCGGTTAAGCCTCCGACTTCGGCTCAGGTCAGATCTCATGTTCGAGGGTTCGAGCCCCGTGTCAGGCTCAGTGCTGACAGCTCAGAACCTGGAGCCTGCTTCTGGTTCTGTGTCTCCTTCTCTCTCTGCCCCTCCCCCTCTCATGCTCTGTCTCTCTCTGTATCAAAAATAAATAAAACATTAAAAAAAAAAAAAGACTCTCCAGAAAGGCTTAGAACTAATAAAAGAGTTCAGTAAAGTTTCAGGACATAAAATAAATATGTAAAAATTAATTGCATTTCTATACACTAACAACAAAATATCAAAAAGAGAAACCAAGAAAATAACCCCATTTATAGTTGTATCAAAAAAGAATAAGATATTTAGGGACAAATTTAACCAAAGAGGTAAAAGATCTGTATACTGAAATCTGTATAATACATTAATGAAAGAAATTGAAGAGAATCCAAATAAATAGAAAGATACTCTATGCTCATAGATTGGAAGAACTAATATTGTTAAAATGTCCACCTATGCAGATTCAATGCAATGCCTTTCAAAATTCCAATGGTATTATTCACAGAAATAAACCAAACAATCCAAAAATTTGTATAGAACCAAAAGACATTGAATAGCCAAAGACATCTGAAAAATATGAACAAAGCTGAAAGTATCACACTTTGTGATTTCCAACTATTACAAAGCTACAATAATCAAAACGGTACAGTATTGACATAAAAACATATAGATAAATGGAAATGAATAGAGAGCCCAAATTAAACCATACATGTATGGTCAATTAATTTACAATGAAGGATACATGAATATACAATAGGAAAAGACAGTCTCGTCATTAATAATGCTGAGAAAACTGGATAGACACATGTAAAAGAATGAAACTGGACCAGTATCTCACATCACACACACAAATCATCCCAAATTGGATTAAAGACTTGAATGTAAGACCTGAGACAGTAAAACTCTTAGAAGAAAACATAGTGGGTAAATGCCTTGACACTGGTCTTGACAGTGACTTTTTGGATTTGACAACAAAAACAAAGGCAACAAAAGCAAAAATGAAGAAGTGAGGCCACATCAAATTTAAAAGCTTTTGTGTAGCAAAGGAAACCACCCATAAAATGAAAAGACAGCTTAATGGGAGGAAATATTTGCAAATCATATATCTAATAAGGGGTTAATGACCAAAACATATAAAGAACTGGAACAAATCAACAACAAAATCTGATGAAAAAATGGGCAAAGAATCTGAACAGGTATTTTTCCAAAGAAGACATACACATGGCCATCTCAACATCACTCATCATCAGAGAGATGCAAATCAAAATCACAATAAGATATTACTTCCCATTTGTCAGAATTACTATAATCAAAAGACAAGAAATAACAAGTATTGGCATGGATGTGGAGAAAAGGGAACTCTTGTGCACTATTGATGGGAATGTAAATTGGTGCAGCCACTATGGGAAACAATATAGAGATAACTTAAAAAATTAGAAATAGAACTGCCATATGATCCAGCAATACTTATATACCTCCGGGTATATATTCAAAGGAAATGAAAACAGGATATTTTCTGCACTTCCATGTTCATTGCAGCATTGCTCACAATAGCCAACATATGGAAATAACCTAAATGTTCATCAACAGATAAATGAATAAAGGTGTGATGTACATAGATGCAATAGACTATTATACAGCAATGATATAAAAGGAAATCCTGCCTTTTGGGACAGAATGAGTTGACCTTGGGGGCATTAAACTAGGTGAAATAAGTCAGACAGAGAATGACAAGCACTATATGATAGCACTTATATGTGTAATCTGAAAGAGCTGAACTATATAACAATGACTAGAACAGTGGTTACCAGGATCTGAGGACTGGAAACCATGGGGAAATGTTGATCAAAGAATACAAATTTCCAGTTACAGAAAGAATAAGTTCTGGGGATCTAATGTACAGTAAGGTGACTATAATTAACACTACTGTACTATAGGAACACCTAGGTGGCTCAGTCAGTCGAGTGTCCAACTCTTGATTTCAGCTCAGCTCATGATCTCATGGTCATGGGATCAAGCCCTGCATTGGGCTCTGCGCTGGGTGTGGAAAATGCCAATTTTATTTTACATTAACCCTTCCCTCTGTTTTAGGATTTCACACCAACTGTTATCATTGTTTAGAGCAATTTCCCCATACATTCTGCATGAAAGTCCCCTCTCCTCTGTAGAATCCATTCTCTATTAAAGTGAATCATCCTGGTTTATAGTAATTCTAGTAATTATTATTATTTGAAAATACCTTGCTTAATTTCCTTTTGCTGGCTGTGTCTTCCATTAGAATAAAAGCTCTTTGAGAGGAAGAACTTGTCTAACTTGGTCACTGCCACAACCCCTGTTCCTAGAATGGTGCCTGGCACATAGCAGTTATTCAATAAATTAAAACACTTAGAAAGAATAAATAGTATGAGAAAGGAAGAAAACCAAAGACAAAACTATGGGGAGCACCTACATTTAAGAGACAAGTAAAGAAAGAGAAAGCAGTGGAGAAATCTTCTGAATAAAGAAAGTGTCCCAGAAGCTGGACAGGAAAGTGTCCTGGTCAATTTGGTTCTTGAATCCTTTTATCATTTACTGCTTATAGTTAGGAACTTGCTCCTTGGGTGTGATGCTTGATATTCTTCCGCTGGTAGTGACTTTTGGTCTCCCCATGCTCCGATTAATCTTCTTGAATTGAGAAGCTTCCAACTGCTCCAGGAAAAGTTCATCCAACCCTAGAGCCCTGTGGCTCCACCCATGAGACAGCGCTTTGCACCTGGAATTCCTGCCAGATGCACCTCAGGAATGTAAACTAACTAGAAACAAACTGATTGTATGGTAAATGACACAAAAATAATTTTCAGATGTCTCCATAACCATTATCACTGAAACAAATCACAAAGGGTAAAGACCAAAGGTAAGAGCTAGAAAAAGAATTGTACACATAGAAAGAAGAACTCAAAGAAGAAATCAGAAGTGACAATTTAAGAAATATTTGCTGAAGAATTAGAAATGCTGAGTACAAACAGAAACCAAAATGAGGAATAGGTAAGTTCTGAAGCATAATGTCCTCAAACTGTCATAGTTGTCAAATTTCATACTTAACAAAAATATGTACTTCAATAAGGAAGAATTAGGATTCTAAGGAAGAAATCATGAAAATAATGACAAAGAGATCTATACAAAAGGAAAAACAGAAATGAGGAGGAAACATAATATTGTGCAGACACATAACAGGATAATCTATTGATATATTAATTTGCTCTCTCAGCTGAAAGTATTTTTCTCTCCTCTATTTTAGTCAGGTAGCCATAAAAACTGAATTTGCTTCTAGGAAACCATCTCAACTCTGACCTATCCAAAAAGCTAAGTCTTCTCTGAGAGCAAGACATGGAAGACTGATGCTTTAAGTGAGCAAGGCAATATTAGACAAACCAAAGGACTGGGGGATATTCTCTAAGACAAAGAAAGAGATAAGTCTGGAAGTGAGATTAAACATGAAAGAGAGTCAGCCCCACAAGGATAAAGGATAAAGGACTGCATGTGAAATCATTCTAATGATATGCTTACAGAAGAAAATAAACATGAGGCACCACAAAGTTGAGAGTAACATTAAAGTTCTTTTCAAGAAAATCTGTGGTCACTGTGAGCACAGTGGTACCTGATGCATCTCAAAGAATACTTGACTTAAACTAAAGGACCACCTTTACAGAAGCTTCATTGAGTAGCAGAAGAAACTCCAGTGACACTGCCAGCACTTTGGATTAACCACTCCCTCCCATAGCGTGATGATAAGACTGACATCCTTGTGTAAACTAACAGAAAGGGGAAGAAGATTCCAGAGGTGAGTGTCATACTACAAATGAAGGCTTAAAGCAGATTTGAGTCTTAGAGAAATTATGGAATCTGACATTCTTCACATGCCAATATTTTGGACTAAAATTCATAACCATCATAGACATGTAGATTAAAAAAAAAACATTAGGGATACCTGGGTGGCTCAGTCAGTTAAGCAAATGACTCTTGAGTTTGGTTCCGGTCACGATCTTACTGTTTGTGGGATTGAGCCTCACATCGGTTCTGCACTGACAACATGGAGCCTACTTGGGATTCTCTCTCTCTCTTCCCCTTCCCTGCTCATGCTGTTGCTCTCTCTCAAAATAAATAAACAAAAATAAATAAATAAAGAAGTTGGAGGAATTCCAATGAACACAGCACAGAGATGGCAGGGTTTTGGAAGGAGAAGAATAAAAGGCAAATGTTCCAGTAGCAATGGGAAAGAAAGAATAACAAATAGAAGTGAAACAAATCATATCCATTAGAGTCCTCCAGGAAAAGCAAACCAATAGGAAATACAGGAGATTAGATAGATAGATAGATAGATAGATAGATAGATAGATAGATGATAGATAGATAGATAGATGTATACAGAGAGAGAGAGAGAGAGAGAGAGAGAGAGAGAGAGAGCGAGCTACAGAGTGGGAAAGTAGGCTGGAGACCCAGGTGAGTTGTGGTTTAGCCCAAAGGCAGTTCTGCTGGCAGAATTGGCAGAATTCCTTCTTACTCTGGAGAGGTCAGTTTTTGTTCTATTAAGGCATTCAACTGATTGGGTAAGACTTACCCACATTATAGAGTATAATTTGTTTTACTCAAAGCCCACTGATGTACATGTTAATCTCATCCAAAAAATACTTTCACAGAAACATCCAGAAGGATGTTTGATGAAACATAGGAGCACTGTGGCCCAGCCAAGTTGACACATAAAATTAACTGTCATATCATATATTCCCTGAATGCCAGGGCAATTTCCATTTATCTATATAAGAGATCGTCAGTTGTTAATACATGAGAATCTACTTTAGAGATCACTTGCTATGTAAAACAGAAAAAAAAAAGTGTGTTAGGTTATTACAAATATTTTGAAGCAATAGATACATCTATACTTAAGGTTCTAATGCAAAAATTTAAAGGATGAAAACCTTTCAAATAGTGGGAAAATCTGAAAGCTGATTATTTATTCATATAAAGAGTTCATGTGAATTATTCTATTTTCCCTAAAATGGAGAACAGGGGGCAAGAAAGTAGTCAAGGGATCACAGACTGGCACAGTAAAGATAATTCTCTCCCACCTCACTCTTTCACCAAAAGCCCTCTCTTCTCCTTCTCAGCATCTAGAACCTAAGAGTCAGAGGAAATAAAACTAACCCATTGTACTTTACCAAGGTGGCCCCACAACTGATATCTGACAAGGGCCTAGAAACATTCTCTGTTGGGTATAATGAGCCTCAACTAAGTCCCCAACAAGTGCAGACCTTGAAACATGGCATAAATTTGACATATTAAAAAACACAGTGTGACTTTCACTGGCATTATCCTACATATTTGTTCTACTGAATGACTGTAGCTCAGCCAGTAAACTGCATCTTACTGTGTGAAATACTCTAAGAAACATCTCCATCAGGTTTGTCTCCACATAGCTTCCTTGAACTGCCAAGAAGGTATAAATTATACTATAGTTCTTCAGTTTTTCAATCTACATTTTAGATTGCTCAAGCAACTCACTAATTCTTATCAGAATGATATGTATGTGTTAAAGATCTTCATCTTCAGAGCATGCAGTATATCTATCTATATAGACATAGATATATATATATAAGTTTTATTCATAATGTATATCAAGGTTAATGAATCTTTGAATTTAATCAACTCTTTCCAAATAAGGTGATTTTCAAAGTGTCTTTCTTAAAAGGCTATCTCTCATTTTCTATTCTTATACATCAATATCTCTCAAAAATAAACTCTGAATATCTTTCCAATTCAATACCCTTATTGTATAATCATTTTTACAAAGTTGACAAGTTCTAATTATCTACACAATATGAGTTAGGAAAATTCCTTCTCTGACAGGCCTTTAAATAAGACTTCTGAGGGGCACATGGGTGGCTCAGTTGGTTAAGTGTCTGACCTCAGCTCAAGTCATGATCTTGCAGTTCATGAGCTCAAGCCCTGTGTCGGGCTCTGTGCCAACAGCTCAGAGCTTGGAGCCTGCTTCGGATTCTGTCTCCTGCTCTCTCTGCCCCTCCCCAATGTGTACTCTGTCTCTCTCTCTCTCTTTCTCTCTCTCAAAAATAAATAAAACATAAATATTTTTAAATAAAAAATAAAACAAATAAAATAAAAATAAGATTTCTGAGATAAAGGCTTTTGATCCATGGCCTTGCCCTGCAATAGTACATGTACTTCAGGTTCCTCCATACACTTGAAATACACCATTCAAAACAGCACAGGAAAGTGCTTGTGAAGATAGCAAAGTAAACATGTACATCTAGGAACCCATATGCTGTAGCTGAATCCCAACTCTAATTGGTGAACCATTCATGACATCCATGACATTTAATATTTGATACCTTATGTACATACAAAATATAGTCAATCATCACAATGGTTATATGATAAAAGAAAACTGGCAAAACTTAGTAGTGTGCTGGGAAATTACTTTAACAAGATACAAAAATATAGCCATGATTTCATCCTTTTGATATACCTTGAAGAAATACATATTAGCTTTTTGTCACCTAGCTGGTTATCATTTAGAGAATCATTAAATTCTCTAAAACCAGAGTTTAAAGTAATAACACATGACTGTGTATTATAAAGCTAAAGGGTAAAAGGGTTGACATAACATCTTTCAAATCTGACTTTGAAAATTTAGGATTTGGGGCACCTAGGTGGCTCAGTTGGTTAAGCAGCTGACCTCGGTTCAGGTCATGACTCACAGTTTGTGGGTTCAAGCCCTGCATCGGGCTCTGCACTGACAGCTCAGAGCCTGGAGCCTGATTCGGATTCTGTGTCTCCTTCTCTCTCTGCCCCTCCCCTGCTCATGCTCTGTTTCTCTGTCTCAATAATAAATAAAAACATAAGGGGAAAATTTTTTTAAAAAAGAAAATTTAGGATTCTAGGACTTATGTCCCTGAAGTTATCATAAAATGATAGCTAAGAGCAATTGTATAAATTTACTGACAAGGTATAAAATTCAGTTTTTATAAGATTTTCCAATCAGGTTCTAGGCAATCATTTGCTTGTAGCCATTCTAAACAGGGTTTAAGAATTATCTGAACATCTTATTTAATATTGACTATAATGTATTTATAACGAACTACTGCAATAGAATGGGCAGTTGTAATGTGCTTCTCACAGATGCACTGAAAGACAGCTTTCATTTAAACAGTGTTACATAATCTTGGAGGATGAGGTTAAAAAAAAGAAAAGATAGAGAAATACTAGCCACCAAATAAAGCTGATATGCAGAAACCAAAATATTAATTCACTCTGGCAAAGTTGACAAGACTAGAATATCCTTTATTATACACATGAGTACATGCGTACTTTTAAGTGTATTTAATCCTACTTCATTCAACCAGGATTCTATAGGCAAATATTATTCAGGGTCCCAACAGAAAACATACGGTAAATTTGAGAAAAGTTCAATAAGCTTTCAAGATGGGCAAGATGTAGGAAAACCAAAAAGAAAAGTATCCAGGGACTAGTTGAGCTTTATTACCCTTGAGTCTGAAGGGACAAGGGAAGAAAGAGAAGGGTGAAGTGGGCCACTTTAAAAGAAGCTATCCCTTTAGCGGAGGCTAACAGAAACCCCTCTTCCCTCTGATCTCCTACTGGGGTTCCTTATTGGCCCAAACCAATGGGAAATCAGAGAACAAGGAACTCATTGATGCAATCCATTTACGTCAGCTTCCCAGCGCATAAAGCAGATGGAGAAGGTTGAGGAGTGGCTCTAGAATGGGCAATGTAAGATAGTAAGCATAACAGATTTTTATTTAATGAGATAAAGGGAGGTTTATATATCCCTTTGGCCCATGAATGAGCTTCAAGGAGTTTAAGGATTAGTAGAAGCAGGTTGTCATAGATTGTTACAGTAATGGCCCTGGCAAATCACACCTCTCCGGTATTCACATTTCTCAGGATCCACACCCTTGTTCACCACCTCTCCCATATTGACCCTAGGCTTGGCCATATGACTGGATACAAACAACAGAACATCAACATACATAATACAAGCAAAAGGTTAATAGGTGACCTCTTAGAATACTGCCGTGATAGGTTTAGGCCATGAAGATACCCAGAAAGAAATACCATGTGGAAAGAGAAGCCCAGCTGTCCTGGTTTCCCAGCTGAGCCTTGTCCCCAGCAGATTGCCTCAGCATGAGTAAGCCCATTCAGAAAAACTGCCCAGTCAACTCACAGAATCATGAGAAATAGAAATTGTTTTTGTTGTAAGCACTGAGTTTGGGGTGGTTTATTATGCAGCAATAGATAACTGAACACAACCTGACTTGACTGAGGAATGGCTAAACTCCTGTGCTACAAGAATCAATCATGTTCAAATGATATTCTTACAACCCAATTCTCTCTGCCTCTCAACTCCGCTCTACTCTATTACACTGTGTATTGACTTAATTCTCTGAGAGGTTCTCCTCTTGTGGTCAAAAGATGGTTATAGCAGGATGTGAAGAAAAAGGAGCCCTCATGCACTGTTAGTGAAAATATAAATTGGTGCAGCCACTGAGGAAACAGTGTGGTGGCTCCTCAAAAAATTAAAAACAGAAATACCATATGGTCCTGTAATTCCAATACTAGGTATTTACCAAAAGAAAACAAAAACACTAATTCAAAAAATATATGCACCCCAATTTATTGTGGTATTATTTACAATAGGCAAGATATGGAAGCAACCCAAGTGCCCATCAATAAGATAAAGAAAATATGATACACACACACACACAGAGTAATATTACTCAGCCATTAAAAAAAATTAGATCTTCCCATTTGCGACAACATGGATGGACCTACAAGGTATTATGCTAAGTAAAATAAGTCAGAGAAAGACAAATACCACACAATTTCACTTATCATGTGGAATTTAAAAACAAAATAAATAAACAAACAAAAAGCAGAAACAGACCCATAAATACAGAGAATAAATTGATGGTTGCCAGAGGGGAGGAATTTGAGAGATGGGAAAACGGACAGAATGGAAGTATAGACTTCCAGTTATGGAACAAGTCATGGGGATGAAAGGCATGGCACAGGGAATGCAGTCAATGCTACTATAATAGTGTCTGATGACAGATGGTAGCTACATTTGTAGTGAGCATAGTATAATGTATAGACTTGTTGGATCACTATGTTGTACACCTGAAACTAATATAACGTTGTGTGTCAACTAGGTATTCAGGGCGGAAATGCCCCCCCAACTTAGTACAATAGCAGAAAGCTGTTTTCACAGAAGGGAAGGACCAAATTGGGTAAACAGGTAAATAGGGCTATGACAGAGCTAATTAGACAAAGAAATCTGCCTTATTGCTGACCCTGAGATAGCATGCTCTGTCTTTCTTGTCACCTTGGCCAGTTTAGGTAAACAGCAGTGGGGCCTCACGTCTGCTGTAAACAACCTTCGGCCCCACACCAGGATTTTGTTTTGTATTGACCCAAATCCCTAACACCACATATCTTCAAAACCCCCTTTCCTTCACACACAAGTTAATGTTCACTATTTCATAGCCTCTTTGTGCATGTCCATCACCATGTTTCTAAGCCTTCTGATCCTAATAAAAACGGAGCAAAGACCCTTACTCTGGGCTCTTGTCTCCTCCTGGACATCAGCCTCTCTCGCATTTTTAATCCTGCATCCTGCATTCTTGCTGGAAAAGATAGAATGCCAGACCCAGAGTCTACAACAGTTGGCAATAATACAAATGTCTCAGTGTTCTGCCAACAGATAATCAAGTCTCTTCAGCTATCCATCACTACCTTAGCTAGTGACTTGGTTGAGTCTTGTTGGTTTGGGATGGCTTGGAGGTCTGAGTCATTTTGTACCAGCCAGGCCATCACAATGGGAATATGAAACTAGGGCCTTAACCTCTAATTTAGAGGGACTTCTCTCTACCACATAACTTGGGGGGAAGGCTTCTGTAGGAATTATTTTTGTTTCATCTATCCAATTTTACCAATCAAAGCCATATTGCTCTGCGGATCAACCCTATTCTTCTTTTTCCCCCTTTGTAATCTCTTGAATTCTTCCTTTGGCCCTCTGGGCATGGCTTCCCGTGTTTGTTTTCTATATGTTCAGCCCAAGTTGTTGGAAACCATTAAAATCGTTTTATTGTTTTTATTCCAAGCAAGACTTTTCAGTGGAGCCTTTCCATTGCTTCCATCACAGTCATTTCAGGGACAAGAGTAGTGACAGTGAGATCTCCCACTGGGAAGGGTCCTGTTGCATGAAGGCCTCCAATATATCATCCATGTTCCCAGACACCGAGTCACATAATCAGTTTTCTATGGCTTTTACCTGAAATGCAGTTATGGCTTTATGAATGGTTTTCCAGGGGTCTTAGTCTTAGGGAAGTCCTCACAATTAAGAATACTGTTCTCGATGCTCAGCGTCACTCATTATCAGGGAAATACAAATCAAAACCACACTGAGATACCACCTCACACCGGTCAGAGTGGCTACAATGAACAAATCAAGAGACTATAGATGTTGGCGAGGATGTGGAGAAATGGGCACCCTCCTACACTGTTGGTAGGAATGTAAACTGGTGCAGCCTCTCTGGAAAACAGTGTGGAGGTTCCTCAAAAAATGAACAATAGAACTCCCCTACAACCCAGCAATAGCACTGCTGGGGATCTACCCAAGGGATACAGAAGTGCTGATGCATAGGGACACATGTACCCCAATGTTCATAACAGCACTTTCAACAATAGCCAAATCATGGGAAGAGCCTAAATGTCTATCAACCGATGAATAGATCAAGAAAATGTGGTATATATATAATGGAATACAACACGGCAATGAGAAAGAATGAAATCTGGCCATTTGTAGCAAAATGGATGGACCTGGAGGGAGCCAGACTAAGTGAAATAAGTCAGGCAGAGAAGGAAAGATACCATATGTTTTCACTCATAGGTCTAGCAGGAGAAACCTAATAGGGGACCATGTGAAGGGGAGAGGCGGAGAAAGAGTTGGGGAGAGGGAGTGAGGCAAATCATGAGAGACTTCTAAATGCTGAGAACAAACTGAGGGCTGAGGAGGGAGGGGGAAGGGGAAGGGAGTGATTGTCGTGGAGGGGGGTCTTGCGGGGAAGAGCACTTGGTGTTATATGAAAACCAACTTGGTAATAAATTATTTAAATTAAAAAAAAGAAATTTAAAAAAAGAATACTGTTCTCATACTCCTTGCAATATAGATCAAGAGTGACATGGACTGAAGGGAACTTAAGTGGCTCAGTCAGAGTGTCCAACTTCAGCTCGGGTCATGATCTCACAGATTGTGAAATCGAGCCCTGCACTGAGCTCTCTGCTGTCAGCATGGAGCCCACTTTGGATCCTGTCTTCCTCTCTCTCTGACCCTCCCCTACTGGGTCTCTTTCTCTCAAAAATAAATAAACACTAAAAAAAAAAAAAAAAGGAGTGACATGGACTCTTTGTCTTGTTGGTTGCCCTACTCGATGCAGATTAAAAATGCATCACAGCAAAGGGTCAGTGGTTAGCTTCAACTACACCATTCAGCCTGAGACATTTGGGTCTGCAAGGCCTTCTCACCAAACAGGGGCATTAACCAAGCTGCATGAGACTCCCTTGGCCTCTGCCCATATCTATCTATCAGTTTTTGTTTTTCACTCTCCAAAAAGGACCTCATTTGATCAGTTTCATTTTCAGCAGCATCAATGATGGTTTGCATTTAGTGAAAACAAGTTACTTGGGACTCTTACACAACTTGGATCAAGCAGAACTTCCTACACACGGGCCTTTGATCCCCCTTGGGTGTCAGCTGCAACGCCTGGCATGTGGGAGTTAAAAGACAGTGTGGGAGTGTGAAGATGGCCAGAAGTCAGGTTAATTTCCGAATGTTTTAGGGCCCACTTCTTGCATTTCTGCCCTCATCCATCACACCAGTTTATCCTTGGTGACAGGGAGATTGCCTACATCTCACTTATTCCCATTAATCCAGAGAGAGCCCAGTATCTTAGGCAGCTCCTCCTCCCCTAGGGAGCTGAGATCATTCTGGGATGGCTGGACTGAAGAACACCATGCATCTGCATCATATGCTAACATAGTTGGTGACCTTGCTCACTGCACTAAACTGTTGAGCAATTGACACCTGTTGCCAAACACCAGGAAAAGCAGTAGCAAGATGTCAACCTACTGCAAGAGTTTGCAGGTGTTGGCATTGCCAAGAAAGACATGACTCACACAGGCACTGGATGGAACAATACTTTATTCCCAGAGATAGAGCAGGATCAGCTTCAATAGTGAGTGTCAGTACATCATGGCCAGTGCATCTTGCCCCAGAGTTGACACAGGGAGATTGTACTAAATCTTCTTATGCAGCAGGTGAAGAACGCTCTTCCCATCCTACCAGAAACAGATATTGCAATGGGGCTGGTGAGGTGCCACATATGATGCACATGCTTCAAGCAGAATCCAGAATAGGGAAAGATAATCCCAGACAAGTCCATATGCCCAGCAGGCTTTCTTCATGAAAGCAAATGTTCCAGGCCCAAGGCACTATCTTCATCTTCATCTCCACTTCATCATTACTATTTCACTGAGACTATGTTTACAACATCACCACTGATCTTCATGTTGCCAAACCCAATGGTTATTTCTGTTATCGTACTTGTCCTTCCAGGAGCATCCCAAATGAATAAATGAATCTCTCTCCTGCTCAACTCTTTCAGAGATATCACACTCTCCAGTTTTCCCCTTAGCGGGTCTCTTTTGCTGACACTTCCTTCTCTACTAAAACCCTAAAGTTAGCAGTGCACCAAAGCTCTGCTCTCTCCTGGGCTTTCTCCTCTTTATTTATACTCTTTCCCTGATGATCTCAGTTTCATGTTTTAAATATCCTACTCACGCCAATGACATTCAAGCCTTAACCTCTCCTCTGAACTTTAGACTCAGATGTCAAACTGCCCTTGATGTTTCCACATATACAAAGCTTTTCCTCTAATTTAAGCTCTTTAATTTTATTTCATGAACTTAACACTTTACTATTTCATAGAGTCTGCACAAGATTTTCTTCAAATTACATGTCTGTTCTGCCATCATACCTAGAATTTACAGACTAGGTCAGTTTAGAAACTAGGGGGGAAAAAAGAACATTATACCAAGAAAAGATTCTTTAATTCTAATATTTGAAGTCTGATTTTCTTTTTCTGCTTTGGAATAATAGCTTACACTATTTAATATGGCATATATACTTCTACCATAATTTAAGAAAAAGTTATAATGGTGAACTTTAGTCTCATGCATTATCTAACCAGATCTTTGTGTGTATTGAAATGTTTTCAAAAGCCATCTAACGCAGTATATCTGATTACATTATGGTACTGGTTCTAGGCTACTGCTGTTGGCATTCTTTTCTTTTCTCCCCATACTTGTCTGTGCACAAAACTTCAATCATCCTCTCTACATTCCTTTGCCCAGTGATCCTTCTCCAGCCCTGACTCTTCTCTTGGGCTTCATTTCTACATTTCTGATGATCCACTGTACAGATGGAACTCAATGTTCTACCCTATATTTAGTACAAGCAAAAATGAATCTTTTTTTCACTTCTCCAAAATCAGTCTTACCTTTTCTTCTCAATGGAGCTGTCATTCTCTTGGCTGCCTGGGCTCTACTGTTTTCTCTCTTCTCCCACATTTCGCAAGAACTTGACACATGCAAGAACTTGACACCACTTAAGTTCCATGTGTTGTTCTCTTCCCTGCCTTCTATTTCCATGGCCAACATTATAATGGTGCTCCTCACAATATCTCATCTAAATGACTGCACTAATTTCTAAACTGTGCTTTTAATCTTTCCTCCAAAACACTTCCTAAAATACTGTTTGGTTCACATTATGATCTC
The DNA here is from genome assembly GCF_006229205.1 of Suricata suricatta. Taxonomy (NCBI): domain Eukaryota; kingdom Metazoa; phylum Chordata; class Mammalia; order Carnivora; family Herpestidae; genus Suricata; species Suricata suricatta. The sequence goes on along the minus strand of NC_043706.1, from coordinate 73,860,482 downwards.
ATCCAAAAGACTTTAATGACTTTAATTTTTAAAGCAGAGGTATCTAAACTCAAGTTTAAAGACTGCTTATTATACTACAAAGTCTTTTAGGAAGGACAAGTACTTCTGTATATTCGTATTAGCATTCCCTGAAGCACACAGCATGTACCAGAGGCTCAATAAACATTTCCTCCAAAAAATTACTAACATGATGATCTATCTAAAAGTATGTTAAGAGTATGAGAACTTATTTTTAGCATACTAAATTCTTCAAGCACAGTTTTATTTATTTATTTTTATTTATTTTACTTTTTAATTTACATCCAAGTTAGTTAGCATATAATGCAGTAATGATTTTAGGAGATTCCAATGACTCATCCCCGATGTATAACACCTAGTGCTCATCCCAACAAGTGTCTTCCTTAATGCCTCTTACCCATTTAGCTCATCCCCCCCACTCACAATCCCTCCAGCAAACCTCAGTTTGTTCTCTGTATTTAAGAGTCTCTTAGGGGCACCTGAGCGGCTCAGCCAGTTAAGCATCCGGCTTCGGCTCAGGTCATGATCTGATGGTTTGTGTATTCGAGCCCCACATCCGGCTCTGTGCTGACAGCTAGCTCAGAGCCTGGGCCCTGCTTCAGATTCTGTGTCTCTTTCTCTCTCTGACCCTCTCCTGCTCATGCTGTCTCTCTCTGTCTCTCAAAAATAATAATAAGCATTAAGAAAAAATTTGAAGAGTCTCTTATGTTTTGTTTCCCTCCTTGTTTTTATATTATTTTTGCTTCCCTCTTTATGTTCATCTTTTTGTGTCATAAATTCCTCATGAGTGAAGTCATATATTTGTCTTTTTCTGACTAATTTCACTTAGCATAATACCCTCTAGTTCTATTCACATAGTTGCAAATGGCAAGATTTCATTCTTTTGGGTTGCCGAGTAATACTCCAGTGTGTGTGTGTATGTGTGTGTGTGTCCATGGACATTTGGGCTCTTTCCATACTTCGGCTACTGTTGAAAGCACTGTTATAAACATTGGGGTACATGTGCTCCTTTGAAAAAGCACATTTTTATCCCTTCAAGGACACTTTTAAATTTCAGTTCTGATCTTTATATGGTCTTTCTTTAATCACTTCAAATATTGGGTAGCAATTTGCTTGACTGTTTTAGGTGAAGGAGCAATGACTGATGGCTTCATCCCTCACTGTTTTTCTTCTCCTTGAAGAGATAAACACCTTGAAGGAGTTGTGTACCAGCTTCACAGTCATCGCTCATGTTCACTGGAGGGCAGTGCTGTTAATAAGGAAGTTCTGGATTCATTTCATTTTGTACTGCATATGTTAGTTATCAGTTGGAGTCAAAAGTTAATACGGAAAGTTTTGTTTTGTTTTTTTTAAGACTGGAATATGTTTCAAGTATGCTGTACCACACTTAACCTAAAACAGTGGTTCTCAAACTTCTATATGTATATGAATCACCTGTATATGTATATGAATTGACCTGTGCTGTCCAATACAGTACCTACTAGTCATATGGCAATAAGGCACTTGAAATATGAACAGTAAAACTGAGATGTGCTATGACTATAAAATATACTGAAAGGAGGAAATGGAAAATATCTCAATAACTTATATTGATCATATGTTGAAATGAAAATATTTTGGTTATACTGGGTTAAATAAAATGCATTAGAATTAATTTCATCCAATTCTTTTTATTTTTTAAAATGTGACTACTATAATATTCAAAGTTACACATGCAATTTCGCATTTGTGGTTCATGTTATGTTCCTGTTGAATAGCATTGGCTCATATGGTTCTTTAAAAATGTTTCCTGCTTTCCGGTGGTGATGACCTGCCCACGAGAACATGCCCCTCGCGAAGGACCTCCTGCACCCGTCCCCAGAGGAGGAGAAGAGGAAACACAAGAAGAAGCGCCTGGTGCAGAGCCCCAACTCCTACTTCATGGACGTGAAGTGTCCATCCGGGGTGCTACAAAATCACCACCGTGTTCAGCCACGCGCAGACGGTGGTGCTGTGTGTGGGTTGCTCCACCGTCCTGTGCCAGCCAACAGGAGGAAAAGCAAGGCTCACAGAAGGATGCTCCTTCCCACGGAAGCAGCACTAAAAGCACCCTGCGTCAACATGAGTGGGGAACTAACCCAATAAACAGATTTTGGATACGTTCAAAAAAAATGTTTCCTGGGTTGGGGTGCTTAGGCGGCTCAGTCAGTTGAGCATCGTGATTTTGGTCATGATCAAAAACTCTTGATTTTGGTCATGATCCTAGGGATGGGATGGAGACCCTGCATTGAGCCCTACATGCTGTGCATGGAGCTTCTTCTCTCCATCTCCCTGACTTGTGAGCACTCTCATTAAAAAAATAAACAAAAAAAAGTTCCCTGGGTCCCAATTTTGGAGATTCTGTTTTGGTTATTGCAAGTTAGGGTCCAAAAATCTGATAATTTTTAGCTTTCCAGCTAATTCAAGTGATAAGTCAGGGTAGGGTATTATTGTTCTATATACTGCTTTTGATGGTCTTCAACACAGCAGTGATTCAAACATAACATGGAGAAACAGTTTTCAAGTTTGATTGTGTAATAACTGCCGTCCCATAAAGTCATATGCATGTTTTTCAATTAGCAGAACACTCTTCAATATACCATCACAACATGACTATTTTGTGGTATTAGAAGGATGGTATGAACAACTAAGCAATATATCTATCACAAACTTAAATGCATGAAACCTTTGACTAACTTCTAGAAATTGATCTAGCACATCTTCCAAGATCACTACAATATATCTATAATTCATTTCAGCACAATTTGAAATAAACAAAAACTGGAAACTGAGGAAATAAATTATGATATCGCCAACTGAATACTATGCAAGCTATAAACAAGAATAAGTTCATTTATAAGTACTGGCACAGAAAGATGTCTAGATTTATGAGGGGCAAGAAAGTTGCAGAAAAGTATGCAGATCTTACCTGTACATATAAAATATGAAAAAAATATGTATTTGTATATGCATAGAAATACTTCTATATGCATAGAAAGCTTCAAAAACTTTTAATAGTGGTTGTTTTAATTTTTTTAATGTTTTATTTATTTTTGAGACAGAGAGAGACAGAGCATGAGGGGGGGAGAGACAGAGACACAGAACCGGAAGCAGGCTTGAACCCAAGAACGTGAGATCTGACCTGAGCCAAGGTCGGAGGCTTAACCGACTGAGCCACCCAGGTGCCCCTAATAGTGGTTATTGTTAACAGATTCCCAGTGATACTGAAAGGAACTTTTTTTTATATTCTTTTGTACTGTTTTAGTTTTTTTTACTATGAGCAACATGTAAATTTACATTTACATTACAAAATACTGTTAAAATATCTATGTAATACCTAGCCAAGTAAATATTTCATCACTTAGGTTCCTGTTACAGAAATTTGCTTTAAACTATTATCCTTTAATCTGCTGTTTGGTCTTCATTTTAATTCTCTAAAAAGCCACTGCATATATTCATTCATTCATTCAACATATACTTACTGACAACCTACTTTATGCTGGACAGAATACTTTCTAAGGCCAAACAATAAAAAGTGGACACAAAACCATGTGCTCCTTAGACATGGGGAGGACAATAAACAAACCCAGACATAAATAACATTTAGTAATGAGTACCATGAAGACCTGAATTTTCAAATGCTACAATGTTCAAATGTTATATGTGCTTATGTGTACATACACCTGTATTCACTCACACATACGAATTAATACAACCGTCGCTACTAAATTTTTTAAAAGTCGTTTGTATGTACTATTCTGGGATATTTCTCAAACTAAACTTTCTCTTGCATTCATTATAACGAACTCCGTGCAAAGAAACTAAAATAGCAAAGCTTTTCATATGATTTATGCAAATTAGCTGCTTTAGAACTCCATTTTCTCCTCCGCCAAATGGAGTATTTACCTCTCAGGTTGGCTGTCTCGGGGAGAATTCTACACGCTGACCGTGTAACGCAACCGCAGTGCCTGGCACAAGGACGCGCAGGAATGAGGTGGCGCGGGTAGGGCGCGGACGCCCGCACTGGGGCGCAGCTGGGCCGCGTGCAGCGCGGCGGGCCGGCTCTCCCGCTGCGGCGTGGTATTCTCGCAGGGGACCACAGGAGAAAGGCGGTGCTTTCACATACTTTTTTCACCCAAACATTTCTGCACGCCAACTTATGTCTCTGGGCTTGCGGCGCCGCTGGGCGTCAACTGCCCCCGGCGCCAAGCCAAACAGCCAGCCCGACTACTCGAGATGGTCATACGCTGAGGCCGTTCTGTGCCGCAAAACTCAAGTCCACTCCCGGCCCCGAGCCGGCCAATCTGTTCTGGGCGGACTTGGCCCGGGGTAGGCGGTAGTCTCGCCTCCAACTGCGGCTGTTAGTTTGAATTCTGGCGCCACTCCCACGCCACGTAGAGCCAGACTCGGAAGCGACGGATGGCCGAGCGCAGGGGGCGCGCACCGGGGACTGGGCGGGCGTACGGCGGGCGGGCGACGCGCGCACCACGCCCCGGAACCAGCCCCCGAAAGAAAAGAGCCGCCGCGCGCGCTCCCGCTCTCTCCCGTCAGGAAACGGCCACGCCTCCGTCATCTCCCAAATCCAATAGACGCGAGAGGGTGGGGCGGCCTCGATCTGACTCAGGAGAGGCTATAAAGGGAACTGCTGGCAGCGCAGCTCGGTCTTTTACGTCTGGATTTGGGAGGCGTTGTGTCCTGTTACGTGAGTGGGCGTTGTGGGCGACTACCGGAGCGGGCCAGGTTGGAATAGGCTGAGGTTTGCTGCAGCACGGTGAGATGATTATTTAGAGATTTGAGTTTAGGGTCCTGTGTGTAGAAAACTTGCACGTGGGAAACTCGCGGTCTGACCGCCACGTGTCCTGAGTGGTCGTGGTGGCGGCAGCTTCGAGCCTAGGCGTGTGGAGGCTGGTGCTGAGGGCCACGAGCGCTGTGCGTGGCCTGCTAAGCCTGACATCCGGCTGGACCGGCCTGAGCGGCGGCGGGAGAACCATATTTCCAGGATTCAGGGCAGGGAATTTTTTAAGTTGAGCAAGAGGCCCTTAGTAAGGCAAGTGTCATTTTATCGTCGCAAATCAAAAGGTCGTTTGAAAATCCGGGAGCCCCTGACCTTGCCTGAGATGGAGTTGTATTGTGCCCAGGTGGCGCTGTGTGCAAACCAGATTAGTGACGGGGAGGGTGTTAGTACGGAAAACCTTCAACCGGCATTCTGTAAGAGTGCTGAGTTTTAAATATTTTGGTCCCCTGCAGGAGCAATGTCTCTCAGTGCTGTAGTGGAGCTGTTACATGGAGATGTTCAGGTAAGTACTGTTGAAAACTTAGTTTTTAAACTGAAGAAGTAAACCTGTTGATTTACAGTAAAATGTGATGCATCATTTGAAATTTGCTTCTTACTAGATACAAAGGAAAATTCCAAAATTCGTGAGGGAGCATTTGTTGGAAAATTACTTGGTTGGAAGCTGACCATTTTACCCAGGTATGTTGGGCTAATAGTGTGCTGGGTTAGTAATTTGATTCAGTACGATTAGTCCATATGTAGCTTTAAGATAAATTTTTCTTTTGCCCTTGACCAGCATCCTGGGAGTTGATGAATACTAGTGAATCTATGAATGTCGCTGACAGGCAACGTCATTTTTCAAGTGAGTTGTGTGGCTTAAAACTAGTGTTTCTAATACAGTGCTTCCTTTTAACGTTTCTTTGGCTTATGGTAAATTTCACTGTAATGTAATTTAGTGGATTATTGTCTTATCAATGATGAAACCTATCCCGAAGCTGACTACCTGAAGAAAAGCATGTACGGATTCGGCTTCTGAGATAAGACTGATGTGACGTTTTAATAGTCTGGATTTTATGGCAGAGGGTTCTTTTAGGTTATAAATCTTGCAGGGCAAAAACTGCTACCTCCAAGTGATGTGTTGTGGGTTTTGTTTTGGTTTTTTTTCTCTGCCAACAGTGAGGGGTCGCTGTCTTCCCATTGAAAGAGGCCAGTTTGGTGTAACCTTCCTAAGATGAAACCCATTTCTGTGAGTGGAGATATTTTTACTTAATAGTTGGTCAGTACTTTGTCCTTGGTCTTAATCTATGATGATCTTATCCCGAACCTGAATATCTGTTGAGAAAAGTTAAACGGATCTGGCTTCTGAGAGAGACCATTATAAGGACAACAAGATTTTTTTTTTCAGTTCTTTTGCTGTTATGTTGATAGTCTTGTAAATCTCAAATATTTTTCCTTTTCTAGGGCTAATGCCAACCGGTTTGCTTGTATGAAAAATCAATAAGGAAAAGCTCTTCATTTTACTGACATGGGAAGAAAACCTACAAATCAAGACAATATTTTTTTATTTTTGTAAACAGATTGTCAAATCGCATCAAATTTAGATTAATGTACTTGATAGATTTGAGCCATTATTATGTCCTGCTCTAGAGAGTCATAACCTATTAAGCAGATTACTTGGTAGATCTGTTTCTATTTTAAATACAGGAATGCATAAGAAATCACATTTTTAATGGAGAGGTCTTTTTCAGTTAATCAGACTTGTGATTAGCTTACTGTGAATATTTCATCTTTGGTCATCTGAATTTAAAATGTATGATTGTAATTAAAGCTGGATGAAAAATGTACACTGAATATTGTGGAAAAGTTCTTAGATTTTTAATGGAGAGTTGACTCATTTTGGCAGTATCAGGAGTACAGATCATGTTGGCTTTTTGTAACACTACAAATATTACTGGATTAGTGGGTGAGCAAAACAGACCGGATCTATTACTGGGGGAGAGGGAAATACCAGGTATTTATGATTACCGAATTCTGGGCTATTTGGTCATAATTACAATTTGGAAGGATGCTTAAGAAGCAAAGTGAGAGGCCACCTTGGTGGCTCAGTTAAGCATCTCCGTTCCTCCATGCTAGGCATGAAACCTACTCTAAAGATGGAAAAAAGGAATGCTGGAAATGAAGAGTACAGCATGACAATGGATCATGGGGGAAGTTCAGTGATAAAATCAAACATTGCATAGAATGGATTCAGCATAGTAATAGCATACGATCTAACCAAGATGGTCTGGCCCCATGCAGGATCATTTTCCCTAAATAGCTACATGAATATATTGCTAAGGCCATATTTCAGTGTTAATCAAAGGAATGTTCTTGTCCATTTAGGATAATGAGCTGCCTTATCTCCTAAAATGTTTTCTTGCCTTAGTGAAAATTCAATTTTGAACCCATGTAGCTCAAAAGAGGCTCAGTGACCACCATGTCATTTAGTGGGCAGGTAACACTGGATTGGCTCAGGTCTTGCAATGGTGTATGAAATGCGCCTTCAACAATGTTTGTGGCCATATTAAAATAGGTATTAATGCCACCACATTGACCTAAAGTATTCTGGGTCTCCACACAAATAGTAGGTGAGAGGAATTCGACAGTGGCTATACATAGTCACACGAATAGAGAATGCAGAATGAACGGCAGAGTCTACAGGGAATAGCCATGCTTTACATGGATTGCAAGGGTTCTAAACTGAGACTGGCGCCCCAAAAAGTCTTAAGATTAACAAGTGGATTTGAATCAAAACAATTGTGAGATGAGATCTGAGAAGGATAGCATTTTTAGGGATATACTTGGAGCAAAGATTGTGTGCTTCAGGACTTCAGAATAATGAATTTGAATTGGGTATCAGTGGGGTAAGTATGGAACAAACAAGGTAGAAGATAAGCTGGAATGTTTTGGGGGTGACAACTTTAAAAGTTATGGTCATTTGAATTCCCTAAAACTTGACATTTTTCTCAGGAGGAAGGCACATGGCAGAAAGTCAGGTCCAAAAAGGTACAATTTAGTGAAATTAAGTTTGAAAGCTCCACATGTTATAATTAACATCAGCTTCCATTAAAACCACTAATTCAAACCTGTACTATAGCTAAATGGCATTTTTCATTCATTCAATGTGGTCTTGGCTGTTAGACCCTACTAGACTTCTATTTTATGAATAACATTCCAGGTACTACTTTTATATTAAGTCCCTGGCTAAGGGACTTCATTCTTCTGAGCATATGTGCATTAATAGAGAACTTAATGCAGAGAAAGCCTGAAGTATAAAGGAATATTACTGTAATAGACAGGGATCTGCTTGTTTAGAACTGATAACCAGAAGTTGAAATCAAAACTTAACATGTGTCTGGCTTTAGTGGCTCTAACCAACAAATTCTTTCTGCTTTCCATCATGCTTCACATTCTTCAAATATAGTAGGCCTAAACCTACCATTTGGTGCTTTCTAAAATTAGTTCTGTGGCCAGAAATCTAATGTCCACTGCACTTAACTTCCCAATCAAGTTCTCTGAATTGATCATACACTTCATAAACCCTTAACTGCTTACCCAGCCTGTGTGGAATCTTTTCATTGTGTTAAGGTTTTTAATACCATTTTCCCAGTTCAAATTAGAATATTTGAATTCCAGCCTACTAGCATAGTCTGCTGCTTTTGCTGCTCTTTCCTCTTTTTAGGTGGGGTGCCTCTTTCCCATCTTTCCTTCCCAAAGCTTGGCCCTGGATCCAAGTAGTACTTACAGTATAGTACAGTACCCATAATTGCCTGACCAAATTTTGCCACGGCCTCTGGCCTTGTGCACCTCACTGATTCTACACATTTGGAGATGTACAAAGATCAGATCAAAGCACAAGTTTGCCATAAGGTGCTGGAAGGTTTCTGGACCATCTTGGAGTGGAGGAGAGGTTATCTTCAAAAGGAGAACCGAACTCCTTGGTCTCATTCTTATAAGACCTGGCCCCTTCCCCTTATCACTAGTCTACTGCTAATGTCCTGGCATGCCATGTGGCTGAGTTATAATAGGAAATAAGGATTTAATGTCACAGAATCCCTGAGTACAGTATAATCCAACCTTTTTGGGAAGTTAATTATGCTCACTCAGTTGATTCTAATTCTTTTCAAAATAGTATTAATGGAAAAAGGATTTAAGAACACTCAAAAATTAGCATTTGAAGAAAATAACATTTACACATATAATGTATTTCTTTACTGAGGTCAGCAAACTTTTGACATATCCTTGACTCCTAACTGTAGAATATAAAGTACAAGAAATTGTACACTTAAAAATTTTTTTTTAATTTTTTAATTTTACTTTTGAGACACAGCGCCAGCAGGGGAGGGTCAGAGAGAGGGAGATGCATAATCTGAAACAGGCTCCAAGTTCTGAGCTAGCTGTCAGCACAGAGCTCGACGTGGGGCTCGAACCCACAAACCATGAGATCATGACCTGAGCCAAAGCCGGATGCCCAACCAATGGAGCCACCCAGGCGCCTTTGTACATTTTTAAATGTATAGTTTAATGAGTTTTTCCTTTGATACACACCCATGAAATTATAAGTTTTAGAGGGGCATCTAGGTGGCTCTGTTGATTGAGCTCCCGACTTCAGCTCAGGTCATGATCTCACGGTTCGTGGGTTCAAGCCCTACATTGGGCTCTGTGCCGACAGCTCAGAGCTTGGAGCCGGTCTTTGGATTCTGTCTCCTCTCTCACTGATGCTCCCCTGCTCATGCTCACTCGCTCGCTCTCGCTCACTCTCACTCTCTCTTTCTCAAAAATAAATAAAACACTTTAAAAGAAAAATCATAAGTTTTAGAGAAGTATGGAGTTCAGGGAAGAGATCTGAGCTGGAGAAACAAAATTGGGAATCATCCACATGTGGATGGTATATTTAAAGCCATAAGATTACATGAGATCACCAAAGGAGTAAATATAAGTAGACAAAAGAAGTGGTTCAAGAGTTGAGTTCTGGAACATTGAGTAGGGGATTCTGGGTTTCATCAAAATCCTGGAGATTATTTTGTGCCTGGAACAAAAATTGAGAAGCAGAAATCCATTGTCAAGTCCAACTGGTATATCAGGAACAACTAGATGGAAAATCAAGGAGTTCTGGAATAAAAAGCAAGGGTGAAAACTAAGCAAAATAATTGCTTGGGGTATGGTGCTGGAGGTAGCCTTGATTTAATGCAGAGCTTTAACATGGAAATTGAAGGAGTTAATATCTGAGAACAACTTTGTAAATTATCAGGCAAACTAGTCTTCAGGAAAGAATGAGATCAGGAATTTGGGAAGTATGATGAGGGTTTTCTTTTTCTTTTTTTTAATGTTTATTTACTTTTGAGAAAGACACAGAATGTGAGTGGGGAAGGGTCAGAGAGAGAGGGAGACACAGAATCTGAAACAGGCTTCAGGCTCCAAGCTGTCAGTATAGAGCCTGACATGGGGCTCAAACCCACAAACTGTGAGATTCATGACCTGAGCTGAAGTCGGTTACTCAACCAACTGAGCCACCCAGGCACCCCAATAAGAGTTTTCATCAGACACTGCAGACTTAGAGAAGTGGAGTGGACTGCAGACAAGGTAGAAGTTTGTCTTACAGAGCCAAAGTGCTTGCTGCAGCTAAAACCTGCTGATTTTAATAGTTAATCAGCATAATTCTTCACTGTTTTCCTATGGGACTTATCTGCCTGGGAGCAGAAAGCAGACCAGTGGATTAATCCAAAATTAGGAATCAAGTGGCCAGGAAGAGCAAAACAATGACAAGCCAAGAGGATTGATTTAATAAAAAAGTTATAAAACTATTAACCTTGAGATTTAGTCTGATGAGGGAAAAACACAAAACAAGTGAGGGTCCCAAGTGAGAAAAGATAAGACTTACCATGAAAAGATACTGATAAAAACTAGGTAAAATAAGGTCCTTTCCAGTTTTACTACAAAATGACCCATAGTCTGTTGTATTCTAATTATTGATTTATATCTCTGGCCCTAGAATGTGAATTCTTCACAAGAAGAAAATGTGCCATTTAATCTCTTCAGTTTTGCCTATGACAATGTAATAACTCCCATAAAAAATTGTCTTTATGGAATTCAACTTGTATATTTAAAGGGAGCAATGATGATGTGATTTAACCACTCCAAAAAGGGTAAAAGAAATAAGAAAAGTTGGAAGGTGTTGTGGACAAATACTTGGTGTTCCCCAAAATTCATATGTTGAAGCCCTAACCTTAGCGTGGCTATATTTGGAGACAGAGCTCAAAAGAAGCAACTGAGTTTTAAAAAGATCATAAGGTTTAGGCTCTGATCTGGGAGGAGGAGTGTCCTTATTAAAAAAAAAAAAAAAAAGACACCAGAGAACTCACTCTCTCCCTCTCCCCTAGCACACCCACAAAGAAGAGGTCACATGAGCACACAGTGTGATGGTGACCACCCACAAACCAAGACAAGAGGCCTCAGAATGTTGAACTTCCAGCCTCCAGAACTGTGAGAAAAAAACTCATTTCTATTGTTTAAGCCACCTAGTCTGTGATATTTTGTTATGGCAGCTCTAACTGACTAAGAAGCAAAGGATAAATGGCCACTGCTATAATTTTGGGAGTTTATATTTAGCTAAAGAATTATGAGTAATAACTATGAAAAAAGCCCATGCAATGTAATCTCTCTGGTTTTATACATTTTCCCTTAAGGTTTCTATTTATTATACTGGAACTAAATTTACAGTGAACTTTTGTATTGAATATTAACAAACATAGCTGATAGTCACAAAGCTTCCTCTCCACTTGTTTCATCATCAAGTTCAATTATTTGAGGAATAAATAACTTCTCAATAAAAATTATCAGTAAAAAGGGACACCTGGCTGGCTTAGTCAGTAGAGCATGTGGCCCTTGATCCTGGGATCATGAGTTTAAGCCCCATGTTGGGCATAGAGCTTACTTAAAAAAGAAGAAAAAAGAAAAATCAACAAAGAAACCAGAGATTGAAATGAAACTATTTTGGATGGAAAGTGAATGTTGTTTGAAGTGTTACACTTCATAGGAAAAACTTTTTAACATAAATGAAATTACTTCTTTCATAATCACCTCATATAACAAGAAATTATTTAGGCTTACTAAATATTTCACAGTCTAAAATTTCCTTTTTCTATAGGAACATTAAGATTGAAGTAAGTTTTGGGGTACCTGAGTGGCTCAGTTGGTTAAGCATCCTCCTCTTGGTTTTGGCTCAGGCCATGATTTCATAATTCCTGGGATCTAGCCCCATGTGGGGCTCTGTGCTGACAGAGTAGAACCTACTCGGGATTCTCTCTCATTCTCTCTGCACCTCCCCACTCATGCTCATTCCTTCTCCCTCTCTCTCTCAAAATAAATGAAATAAACTTTTAAAAAAAGATTGCAGTAAGTCTTAAAGCTTAATATTTTTTATAACTGATAGGTCACACCTATCATGATTTTGTTCTTTATTTAATGAAATATAATATATATTATATTTGATTAAATGCTTTCATTATATATTTAATATAAAGTAATTACTGACACTTTCATAGTTCTTTTTATTTTTCACAGTACTGTAATATATATCATGTTGGTTTCTCCTACAGAAACCCTGGAAAGTAGATAAAGTAGGCATTATTTAGTATTCATTTGTTTTATATGCAATAAACTAAGATCGAGATACTTAAAAATATAGGCTGGTTAAGGGGTACCTGGGTGGATCAGTTGATTAGGCATTGACTTCAGGTCAGGTCATGATCTTGTGGTTCATGAGTTCGAGTCCCATGTTGAGCTCTGTGCTGACAGCTCAGAGCCTGGAGACTGCTTTGGATTCTCTGTCTCTCTCTCTCTCTCTCTGCCCTTTGCCCACTTTCTCTCTCCCTCTCTCTCTCTCCAAAAAAAATACATATATAGGCTGGTTAAGTTCTAGATCACTGGAAGGAATTACTTCATCACGTAATGTATTTTGCACATAGAATATTGTTTTTTAGTTTTGGTGCTACATTTAAGAAAAAGAGTGACAAACTAGAAGGAATCCAAAAAAAGAGTACAAAGGTTCTGGAAACCATGTCATTTTGGGCCATCTCTTAAGAATCTTGGAAATATTTAACCTGAAGAAATGAAAGTCAAGGGAAAACATGATGACTATTTTGGGGCACCTGGGTGGTTCAGTCAATTAAGCCTCTGACTTTGGCTCAGATCATGATCTCACAGCTTGTGGGTTCGACCCCTGCAACAGGCTCTGTACAGACAGCTCAGAGCCTGAAGCCTGCTTCAGATTCTGTTTCTATCTCTCTCTCTGGACCTCCCCTGCTTGCGCTTTGTCCCCCAAAACAAATAAACATCAAAAAATACAAAACCCGATGACAAGTTTTGGATCTTTGAAAGTATATCAGATGGGATAATAGTAATAATAATCCCATGTGGTAGGCACTGTTCATTTTTTTATGTTTATGTATTTATTTTGAGAGAGAAAGCACACAAGAACATGAGCAGGGTAGGGGCAGAGAGAGAAGAGAAAGAATTCCAAGCAGGCTCCAGACCACCAGCATAGAGCCCAATATGGGGCTCAGACCCACAAATCGTGAGATCATGACCTGAGCCAAAATCAAGAGTCAGATGATTAACCAACCGAGCCACCCAGGCATCCCAGTAGGTACTATTAGTATGCCCATTTTACAGATGAAAGAAGTTGAATCTTAGAAAAGTAACCTAATGAAGGTTGCATAGGAAGTGGAGGAATTGGAATTTAAAATCTGGCAGTCTTAAGTCCATAGATGGTGTTCGAACCCCAACTGAATACCTTCCCAAAAAGAGTAGTTAATTTAAATGTTTCTCTAGAAGGCATAAAGGAGATCAATAAAATAAATAAAAAGGGAAAAACCACAACTGAACCTAAATGAAGTTCCCAATATAAGAACATACAGCCTCCATATCATTGTCTCTTGTCAGTGTGAGTTGGAGGAAGGAGGCTGGCCCTAATCAACTTTGAAAAACATTCTAAGCTCAGATTCTTGACTTGCCTAAGGTAACCCAGCTAGTTAATGGCCAAAATGACAACCAATATCTTCTATCCCTTTTTCAGTCCAGTATTTGATCCAATAAGTATAGTGCCCCAGTTTTTTCCAGTGGGAATGTAAATTTTCTAAAATTCATTAATCTGCGGGAATGGGTAAAATCACATTATACTATACTGGCTCACTGCCCATCTGTAAATACAGGCCCTTACAAAATTCCTTCAGAGAGGCCCATTAGAATATCTCACATGTATTCACAAATAAGTCTCCCAATGCCCTGCCTGATATTCTGCCTATTACTATGGCCTCTTTGTTGGGTTCCCCCATACATCAAGTGCCTTCCAGTAAGGATCAGAGTCTCCTTTACTGCTGACACTATCGTGGTCCAGAGAGGTGTTATATTCTCATATCCTCCTCCTAGGGCTATGCCTCATAAAATAGAAATCTGTGCAGTTCTTCCTGTTCCTTCTGTTTCACAAAGCCCCTCAGAAAACAGGCCGTTCAGCCTTTTTTCATAGATGGTTTCCCATGAGGTGTGGCTGGCTGGCTCAGTCTGTACAGCATGCAACTCTTGATCATGAGGTCACGAGTTTAAGCCCCACATTAGGAGGAGAGCCTACTTTAAAAAACAAAATAAAAATAAAAGCATATTATAGATGTTTTCCCATGGAACTAAGACCTGTAGTCAGGCTTGGGTTTAGTACTTCCCTATCCTTCACTGCTCCATCTCTGATCTCTTCCTAGCAGAATCTCACCCTGCAATTCATCCTAAGAACCAAGAAGGTTCAGCGTCATGACTGCAGACAAATCTGAATCTCACATTAGGCCTAACCCTGCTATGTCAATAGTAGCCTCAAATCCATATTGGTTTCTAATAAATTTTAATGTTAATTTAGTTTTGAGAAAGAGAGAAACAGAGTGCCAATGGAAGAGAGGCAGAGAGAGGGAGACACAGAATTTGAAGCAGGCTCCAGGCTCTGAACTGTCAGCACAGAGCTTGATGCAGGGCTCGAATCCACGAACCACAAGATCATGACCTGAGCTGAAGCAGATGCTTAACTGACTGAGCCATCCAGGTGCCCCTGCAATCCATATTTTTAAAAATATTTTATTTACTTTTAAAGTAAACGCCATACCCAATGTGGGGCTCAAACTTATGACCCTGAGATCAAAAGACACGGTCCACCAACTGAGCCATCCAGGCACCCCGAAGTCACTTTAAGCAACCATTTTTGCAAAAATATTGTCAATGGTTGATCAATTTAATTACATTAGAACATAGGCTTTAAGCTGACTAAACTTCTCTGGGGTAATAGTAAGCAGTATCCTTTGGGGGTATATCTCAATTCTCATCTTTTAGTTTCATCACTGATGAAGATTCTCAGCTTATGTTACATTTCTTTTTCAAAAATGAATGCAATAACATTGCTCAGAATCTGATCATATACCCAGAAATGCTAGGCTAATTTTGAAATCAATGGACTTGTCTCTACATATCTGGATATAGCTCAGTTTCTTGATGGATATTGTTTACATTACATTGAATCTGTTACTTTGGAGACTGAAGCACACTGATAGATTAGGTGTGTAATGATTCAGAAGTGGCCTAAATTTCATTCATTTGTTCATTGAATAAATAGGCACTGAATAGCTACCATGCATAGGTATTGTCTGTCCTAAGAACTAAAAATGTAACAGTGAACCAAACAACCAAAATCCCTGCCCTTACATTGTAGGAGGAGGAGAACAATACTACATAATAAATATATACATTATAAAGTATATGAGAAAATGATAAGTGATATGAAAGAAATAGAACACAGGACACAGGACATTGAGTGTGGGTTTTGGGAGGTAAGTAGTGTTGTTATTTTAAATATTGTTGACAGGATAGACTTCCATGAGATTAAGCAAAGACTTCAGTGGATAGGTGGGAGGGGGTGGTGTGGAGATTGAGCTATGCACATATCTGGGTAAAGGGCATTCCCATGTCAGCAGCCCAAAGACTGGAACATGTGTGGTAAGGAAAAAGAAGAAATAGGCCATGCAAATCATGTAGAGCCTTGTAGGTCATTGAAAAGATTTTACTCTAAGTAAATTAAGAACCACTGCAAAAGAAAACAAAGGGGTGCCTTGGTGACTCAGTCGTTTAAGCATCTGACTCTTGATTTTGGCTCAGGTCATGATGCAGGGTCATGGGATCAAGCCCCGTGTTGGATTCCACATTGAGCATAGCACCTGCTTGGGATTCTCTCTCTCCCTCTGCCCCTTTCCCCCACACACATTCTCTCAAAAACAAAGAGAAAAAAAAAAAAGAAACTTGAAGTGTGATTCATATGCATCAAAGTGTGTGAACACTACCCACTAGGGCCCAGATTGTGGTCTCTATCATTTACCATTAAAAGGAAACAAGGCTCATTGGAGAAATGGCTGATTGCAAATGTGAGGCAAGAAATGTGTAAGATGAACCTGGTGTACCTTGCTATAGCAGAGAGCATGAAAACTGTCAAAGACCACTAGGATTGTATTAAAAGAACTCAGGAGCCAACCTGGAGCATTTTCTACCATCTGGAGATATAATTTAGACCATTACTAAGGATAATAACAACAATAGACTGAAATACATAAAATACGTTCAAATCTATGAATTCATAATGATAACAAAACTGATTTTTATGCTGTTAGAGGATTATGGTAAACCAACTTGTCAATTTCAGAACTGGCAAATAAAGGGACTTTCCAACACCAACTGTAGTAACAGAAAATCAAATAGAAGCTGAGAAAATTTCTCTTTATTGATGTATTCTCATTAATAAATGAAAAAGATTGACATAACTAGAATGTCACCATTTTGCAAACATCTAATGAATTAATGCATCTAAGCAATGATCATCAATGGCTGCTAACATTAAGAAGAAGAGAAGTAAACTGAATATAAGTGGTTGATTGGATGTTTTGGGGGCATGTCAATGATATGCTGATACTTAAAGATCCACTTTCCACAAGAAATATGTTTTGAATATTTTTTCCATTAAAAATGATTCTTTGCAATAATGTCACACATCTGCAAGATATCTGATCAGTCTCCCCAAAAAGAGTTCCTTGAATGAGTCTAACAAAACTCTAGAAAGCTAGTTATTAACATGAATAAAATAGGATGAGATTTATCTCTTCAGCTTCAGTTGCATCTTGGGAAAAGTGAGTTTGTTACATACACTTGAAACTCTTCTATCAACTAGTGCCAGTAGTCCTGACCATAGTATTGTCTACCTCAATAAACAATCATATCTCAGGAAGGAAAATATGCTCAATACCATGTTAATGTTTACTCTAGATAAATGTTTAATAGATGATTCCAATTATAGTACCCTAAATTTCTTGAACATTCTTTTGTTTGTTAATTTTTTAATGTTTATTTTTGAGAGAGAGACAAAGTATGAGCAAGGGAGGGGCAGAGACAGAGGGAGAGAGAGAGACACACACACATACACACAGAATCTGAAGCAGGCTTCAGGCTCTGAGCTGTCAGCACAGAGCCTGATGCGAGTCTTGAGCCCACAAACCATGAGATCATAACCTGAGCTAAAGTTGGGCACTTAACTGACTGAGCCACCCAGGCACCCCATTGAACATTCTTCTAAATATATAATGAATATAACCTCTTAAATTTAGATCCAGTGAAATCTGAATATAAGAAACAGTCTCCTGGGGTGCCTGGGTGGCTCAGTCAGTTAAGCGTCCAACTTGATTTCAGCTCAGTTTATGATCTCAGGAGTCATGAGATCGAGCCCCATATTGGGCTCTGTACTGAGCATGGAACCTGCTTAAGATTCTCTCTCTCTCTCTCTCTCTCTCTCTCTCTCTCTCTCTCTCTCAAAATTAAAATAAATAAATATCTAAAAATTTAAAAAAACTGTCTTCTATGCAATTTTCTGTTTGCCATTTACTAGAATTTAAATTATTTATCAGTTTTTAACTTGAATGAAGAATGGGGGTGCCTGGGTGGCTCAGTGGGTTGAGGGTCTGATTTTTTTTGATTTTGACTCTTGATTTTGGCTCAGATCATGATCCCAGGATTATGGGGTCAAGCCTCACATTGGGCTCTGCACTGAGTGAGGCATCTGCTTGGGGTTCTTTTTCTCTCACTCTCTCCCACTGTCCCCTCTCCCCCTTCTCCCCCACATGCACTCTTATGTACTCTCTTTGTCTAAAAAAAGAATAATCTATAAAACACGAACTTCCAGAGTAAGTAAAATATACATTTTCAACTTTAGGCACAGGTACTAGAGTATTTAAATGTATCTAGTTTCCTAAAACTATATTTTCATTTTTCTTTTTTACCTATTAAAAATATTTTTAAAATTATAAAGAGATATCTTATAAAAATGTAAAAAGAAGGAAGACATTAAGAGAAAAATTAAAATAACTCCTAATTCTTCAAGTTAGAGATAATCACTGTAAAAAAGATTTTATTTATTTCTGTATGCAGATATAAATTTTAATAAAATTTCAATTATGCTGCATGTGGTTTGTTATCCTAATTTTTTTTTACTTAATATTCTATAATGACAGTCTTCAATGCCTCCAAAAATTCTACTCATTGTTCTCATTGGCAACATCTAGGACATTTCATTTTTATGGATATTCAATAACTAACCAATTCCCTAAGACTAAAAATTTTGATTGCTTTGAATTTTGTCATGATGACAAATTTTATAGCAATAAATATTCCAAACAATAATGCTGCACTGGTTATTTCTGGATACTGGGTTCATATTACCATCCATGCATTAAACATTTCTGGTAATCTATGTTCTCACATCCATTTACAGCCATTCTAGTCCATACTGCACCCCAACAGGTACCTCTCTCCCAGTCTTTTCCACTGCACAGGGAAAGAAACTACCTAACATCCTTACCCATGTTTTTATACATACGTTCCAGCCCCTTGCCTTAAGTAAAGTGTGCTTCTTTCCTGAGGACACCACTTCCCTTTCCATCCTTTTTCTTTTCTTTTCTTTTTTCTCTTATTTTCTTTTTTTCTTTTTTCTTCTTTTCTTTTCCGTAATCTCCATACCAAACATGGGGCTCAACCTCACAACCCCAAGATCAAGAGTCAAATGCTCTACTGCCTAAGCCAGCTAGATGCTTCCCTTTGCAGACTTCTTAAACCATTTCCCTCAAGTGTAGAAGTTAAGGTCAACATCTTCCTTGTGCCCTACTGCCACTTCCTGACAATTATTCCTCCATCTTTATATACAACCCTCTGATTTTTTCATATACATTCCTCCTGACTGGCCACCCTTTGTCCTGCCTA
This sequence comes from Suricata suricatta, assembly GCF_006229205.1. Classification (NCBI taxonomy): domain Eukaryota; kingdom Metazoa; phylum Chordata; class Mammalia; order Carnivora; family Herpestidae; genus Suricata; species Suricata suricatta. The sequence continues at coordinate 73,841,308 of NC_043706.1, read as the reverse complement.
AAGTCTATTATTTTCCAACTGTCTAGTTGCTCACCCTTATTAATTTTAAAGAGTTCAGGACCAGTTTTGCTGTGCTATTCTGTATCACCTGTTTCTAATGTCTACACATCAATGTCCTAACAATCTGGTTTCTCAGTTCTTTGACTTCTTCCATTTTTTCTTTTCTATACCCAGCACTCTTACCTGGGATCAATTGGCCTTCAAGGAGCCACGATGGAAATCAAGGGGTCTATGAACTTGGGTAGGGAAGAATCTATACATTTATTTTCACTAAGCATCAACTGAAATGTAGTGTTTATTTCAATAATAAAAGTAGGCAATATACCACAGAACTACTAGTAGTATCTATGGCTTTATAACCAATAGAAAACACAGCTATTTGTATATACATTGCATTTTGGTTACTATCATATACAAATATTTAAAAATTTTTAGTTACACTTATTTCTACCTAGAAATTATGGTCCTTTTTAAAAAATTGTTTTCTTTTTTAATGTTTACTTATTTTTGAGAGACAGAGCGTGAGCAGAGAGGGCAGAGAGAGAAAGAGACACAGAATCCGAAGTAGACTCCAGGCTCTGAGCTGTTAGCACAGAGCCCAATGCGGGACTTGAACTCAAGAACCACAAGATCATGACCTGAGCAGAAGTCAGCGGCTTAACTGACTGAGCCACTCAGGCTCCCCTATTATGGTCCATTTTAAGCCTGCCACTACATCTTTTTGTTTGATGCAAAGAAGCACCTTATCTTAGTCCATTCAGGCTGCTATAACAATATACCACATACTAGGTAGCTTAGTAACAGAAATTTATTTCTCACAGTTATAGAGGCTGGAAGTCCAAGATCAGTATACCAGCATGGTTGGGTGAGAGCACTCTTCTGGCTCACAGTTTTTCATTATATCCTCACATAGTGGATAGGAGTAAGGGAGCTCTTTGGGGTCTCTCTCTCTCTCTCTTTCTCTCTCTCTCTCTCTCTCTCTCTCTTTTTTAACATTCATTTATTTTTGAGAGAGAGAGTGCACATGAGAGTGGGGGAGGGGCAGAGAGAAACAGAATCCCAAGCAGGCTCCGCACTGTCAGTGCAGAGCCCACCAACTGGACTGTGAGATCATAACCTGAGCAAGAATCAAGAGTTGGATGCTTTGGAAAAGTGTCTGTGCATGTCTTCTGCCCATTTCTTCACTGGCTTATTTGTTTTGTGTGTATTAGATTTTGGATACTTACCCTTTATCCAATATGTCATTTGCAAATATCTTCTCCCATTCCGTCACTTGCCTTTTAGTTTTGATGATTATTTCCTTCACTGTGCAGAGCTTTTTATCTTGATGAGGTCCCAATAGTTCATTTTTGCTTTTATTTCCCTTGTCTTCAGAGACGTGTCAAATGAATTGCTGCAGCTGAGGTTAAAGAAGTTGCTGCCTGTTTTCTCCTATAGGATTTTGTGGTTTCCTGTCTCATATTTAGGTCTTTCATCAACTTTGAATTTATTTTTGTGTATGGTGTAAGAAAGTGGTTCAGGTTCATTCTTCTGCATGTTGCTGGCCTTGGCATCACTGCATCATCGGCCACCACCATCAAAATGAATTTTCTGTGGTCCCTACTTCATTGTTGCATCAGTTGTTCTCAATTCAATGTTCAGAGCAAATATATCCAAATGTCAATTCTTCTATACCACAGCAAGAAAGGAAAATGAGACAGCAATAAGTGGAAATTTGGAATACATAGAAGGAAGTAGGAGATACCATCTACCAAGATTCTTAAAGTGGGAAATCTCCCCAAGTAAAGGAATGGGGTTCTGATGCACATGACTCGTGATAATAAAATAATCAAATTGTAAGCAACATCCCATAATCAAATCTTTTCAGTGTTCTAATTTTACTAACAGCATTATTTATAGCATTGACAATAATTGTTAATTGATAGTGATCAGTCTTGAAAAAAAGAGCAGGTTAGAGGCGCCAGGGTGGCTCAGTCAGCTAAGTGTCTGACTTCATCTCAGGTCATGATCTCACAGTTCATGGATTCAAGCACCATGACAGCTCAGAGGCTGGAGCCTGCTTTGGATTCTGTATCTCCCTCTCTCTCTGCACCCACCCCAACTTGTGTTCTGTCTCATAAAAATAAATGAATGTGAAAAAAAATTTTTTAAAAAGTAGGTTAAAAATTATGTTGTCAGTTACTATTCAATCTGAAAGTGAATTATATATTCATTTACTTTATCCAGATTATGAATCTTTCTGTGATGACAAATTTTTCACCATGAATAAAAAGAAAACTACAATTTCATGTCTTAAATTTCTGACCAATATATTCTAGTTGCCAGGTTAGCAGATATCTATGTGGTAGATATAACTTCAAAGATTTCCCTCCATTTCATTAAAAATTGTCCTTAAAAATGAGGGGGAAAAAACCCTTGGATTCTTAACTGATTGAGCCTCCCAGGCACCCCAGAGTCTTTTTTATAAGAAGGAGGTCCATCTTTGTGATCTGATCATCTCTCAAAGGCTCAACCTCCTAACACCATCATATTGGTGTTAGAATTATGACATTTGAGTTCTGGGGGAACACTAACATTCAGCCCATGGCATACATACACTTCTGTAGCATACATTTAATTTGTTTAAATAGTTTTATAACTGTATTTTAATGTAAAGTGTTTTATATATAATCCCATATAGTTTATTGTATGCCCTTAAAAAAAATTTTTTTTATAAAGGGGTCCATAGGCTTCACCAGAGTGGAAGTAGTCCATGGCACAAATAGTTAAGAACCTCTGCATTATACAATAGTCTCCCTGTATCTGCAGGGGATACTTTCCAAGACCCGTAGTGGATGTCTAAAACCATGAAGTACCAAACCCTATATATGCTATATTTTCTTATACATACATACCTATGATAAAGATTAATTTATGAACCAGGGACATTAAGAGATTAACAACAATAACTAAAGGCACCTGGCTGGTTCAGTCAGTTAAAGTGTGCAACTCTTGTTCTTCAGATTGTGAGTTTGAGCCCCATATTGGGAATAGAGATTAGTAAACCTAAAATCTCTTTTAAAAATTTAAAATAAAAATAACAATAACTAATAATAAAATAGAATAATTATAATGATATATCATAATAAATTTCTATGAACATGTTCTTTTTTAAATTTTTTAACTTTTATTTATTTTATTTATTTATTTTTAATGTTTTATTTATTTTTGAGACAGACACAGAGCATGAGGTGGGGGGCAGAGAGAGAGGGAGACACAGTATCCAAAGCAGGGTCCAGGCTCTGAGCTGTCAGCACAGAGACCAAAGCAGCTTCGAACCCACAAACATGAGATCATGACCTGAGCCGAAGTCAGAGGCTAAACTAACTAAGCCACCCAGGTGCCCCTACTTTTACTTATATTAGAGAGAAAAAGAGAGACAGCATGAATGGGGGAGGAGCAGGGAGAGGGGGGACACAGAATCCAAAGCAGGCCCCAGGCTCTGAGCTTTCAGCACTGAGCCCACGAACTATGAGATCATGACCTGAGCCTAAGTTGTTGGACACTCAACCAATTGAGCCACCCAGGTGTCCCAAACATGTTCTTTCTTAAAATGCCTTATTGTACTGTACTCACCCTTCTCATGATGATGTGAGATAATAAAATGTCTACATGATCAGATGAAGTGAAGTGAATGATGTAGGCATTGTAAATGACCCACAGAAAGTGACACTGTGGACAAGGGGGAACTACGATATATCAAATATACAGTATTTGTGTTTAGCTTCCCTTCCTATTTAGCCTAATTCCAAGACTTAGCAGTGGCGCTCCTGTGCCAGTGTTCCCAATTCCCTTACCCCTATTGTCCCTCTTTGGCTACTACCTGGCAAAACCCCAATGACTTGCCCCAGCCATTTGTCTTGCTGCAAAAATCACACAGCAGGGCTGGGGAACCTGGGTGGCTCAGTAAGCTAAGCATCTGACTCTTGATTTTGGCTTAGGTTAAGATCTCACAGTTCATGGGGTCCCATAGGACTCTGTTAGTGCAGAACCTGCTTGAGATTCTCTCTCTCCCTCTCTCTGCCCCACCCCACTGTGCACACATGCTCTCTCTCAAAAGAAATAAACATTTTTTGGGGCGCCTGGGTGGCTCAGTCGGTTAAGCCTCCGACTTCGGCTCAGGTCAGATCTCACGTTCATGGGTTCAAGCCCCGCGTCAGGCTCTGTGCTGACGGCTAGCTCAGAGCCTGGAGCCTGCTTCCGGTTCTGTGTCCTTCTCTCTCTGCCCCTTCCCCTCTCATGCTCTGTCTCTCCCTGTATCAAAAATAAATAAAACAATAAAAAAAATTTTTAAAAAAGAAATAAACATTTTTTAAAAAATTACACAGCAAGCAATTACACAGATTTATGTCATTATACGTTCATTGTCTTTACCCTCAACCAGCCCCTCAGTGCTTCTAGGCAGTCATCCTTTCCCCGTGTCCATTTTCTCCCCCATTTCAGACTTCCTTTCTCCTCCAAACCTCTTAACTCCTCACTACCCTACATCAACTCTCCCTTCGCTTCAGAGATTTCACCCACCTCTTCATGGAGAATTTTAAAGACTTCAACTGATACAATTTCCTTGTGCCAGGCATTTTATGTAGCCACAGTTTTTCCTTCCCTCTCTCTACAATGGAGTGGTGTCCCTCCTCTGGTCTACGGCAAATTCCTCCTCCAGTTCTACAAATCACATTCATTCATGCAACAAATATTTAATCAACACTTTCTATATTTGTTATAAGTTATATCCCTCTCCCCACAAAAAGAGACATGTTGAAGCCTAAACCCCAGTACCTCAGAATGTGACCTCACTTGGAAATAGGGTCATTACGGATGTAATTAGTTAAGATGGGATCATACTGGAGTAGGGTGGACCCCATGATCCAATATGACTAGTGTCCTCATTAGGAGATGATCACGTGAAAGCAGAGACACAGAGGGAATGCCATGTTGCAATGAAGGCAGTGATTTGAGTTCTGCAGCTGCAAGCCAAGGAAAGTCAAAGATTGTCTGCATATTACCAGAAGCTAGGAAGAGGCAAGGAAAGTTCCAGAGGGAGCATAATCCTGACAATATCTTGGTTTCACGCTTTTAGCCTCAAGACCTGTAAGACAACAAATTCCTATTGTTTTGAGCCACCCAGCTTGCAGTACTTTGTTATATCAGTCTTAGGAAACAAATATACCGCTGTAGGCACAAAATAGTGAACAAAGCAATAATCTCTGGTCTGTTTGTGGAGCTCACCTACCCTTTTAAAAATCTTTCTCCTCTATCTTCAACTTCTCCCTCTCCCTGGCTCCTCCCAACTTTAAGTGGCCAGTATCTTTTTATGCAGAAATTAAAATATCCCTGGCCTTCATGTTCCTTTCTAGCTGACCAGTTATCCCTTGCTCCTCGTTTACAGCCACATTTCTTGAAGTTGTTACACACACTTGTCTTTATATATTGATCTTCTACTCACACTTCAGCCCTTTGTATTCTCACCTTTGTCCTCATCATTTCACTGAATTTTCCTTTGCCAAGGACCGCAGATGAACTTGTCATTAAAGCCAAGGGAACCTTGAATTCCCTCCTTGCTTGATCTCTCAGCAGTATATGACCATGTTGACCACTTTTACTTCCTGAAATTCTCTTCATTTGGTGTCTGAAAAGCTGTTCTTTCCTATATTTTCTCCACATTTTGTGACTGCTCCTTCTCAGATTCTTTTTTTTTAAATTTTTACTTATTTTTGAGAGCGAGAGCAAGAGAGAGAGAGAGAGAGAGTACAAGCAGGGGAGCGGCAGAGAGAGAGGGAGACAGAATGGGAAGCAGGCTTCAGGCTCTGAGCTGTCAGCACAGAGCCCAATGCAGGGCTCAAACTCATGGACTATGAGATCATGACCTGAGCCAAAGTTGGTCGCTTAAACAACTGAGCCACCCAGGTGCCCTATCCTTTTCAGATTCTTTTGAAGATGTTTCTTCCATACACATGTTGATGTTCCTCAAGATACTATGCTGGGTCCTTTTCTTGCTTTGTACACTCTTCCTAAGTAAACCAACAAGTCTTAGTTCCAAATCAATAACTCTGGTTCATATCTCTCTCCAGAGATTCAGATGTGAATATCCTGCTGTCTATAAACATCACTACCATGTGATACATGTACCTCAAACTCAGTATTTTTAACCTCTTTCCCATCCCTCCATTCCAGTTCTTTCTCTAACATTTCCAGAAAATGACATTTCCATTCTTCCCATTGCCAAAACCATACCACGAACTTATTCTTAACTTCCCTTTCCCTTATCCCTCTACTACCAAGTAATCTACACATGCTGCTGGTCTCGTAATCCAAATATTTCTTGGAAGTCTCTGCTTTCTCCCATTTTCAAGGCTACTCCTTTAATATCAGCCACTATCATCTCTCATCTCAATTATTACACCATCCTCTTTATTGGTCATGGCTCTCAGGGCCAGTGTCAGGGGCGGATGACTTATATAGTCATGCAGAGCCTTTACTCAAATGAGCCCTTCACTCGGTTTTATGTTCCGAGGTTGCCATCTTAAAATTATTTTTTTATGTTTATTTTTGAGAGAGAGAGCACACATGTGCCAAGTGGGGGAAGAGCAGCGAGAAAAGGGAACTGAGGATTCAATGCAGGCCCCAATAGGGGGCCTGAACCCACGAACTGTGAGATCATGACCTGAGCCAAAGTCGGGCACTCAACTGACTGAGCCAGTCAGGTACCCGCCATCTTGAAATTCTTAATATTTTTATCTTTGAACTTATATTTTATAAGTGAAGTCCAAAGGGACAATAGAGCATGTGTGTGAGCAGAGGAGATAAAGGCAATATACATGTCTGTCATTTCTTGCCACTCTCTGTATTGTAGCCACAGTGCCTCATGAGCACAGAATTCCAGTGGATCCACCATATTGTGGGAGTTAAGTGAGGCTCAAATGAGTACAAGGCAAGAGTGTTAAGTCTATGTCAGCAGAAGAAAGCCATGGTTTCCACTGGGGAATCGGAACTTGAAGTTAGAAAGAAGGCAATGGTATTCTAAGAAATACTTGGGATTCTCTCTCCCTTTCTCTGCCCCTCCCCCTGTTCACATCATCTCTCTCTCTCTCTCTCCCTCTCTCAAAATAAATAAATAAATATAAACAGGAAAAAAAAAAAAAAGAAAGAAAGGGAAAGGGCAAATCCATACTTACTTTTCCTTCCAGGCACTCCTGACTCAACAGCATGCCAAAGAGAGTATTGGTAGAGTATGCACCTATGAAAAAGTGAAAGAAAAAAGTTGAGTTGGTTTGTACAGTGTTTCCACTGTTCTGAGAGAACAAAATACATATGCATGTACCAGTTATGAAATACAAATTATAAAATTTCAATGACTCTTCATAAATTAACTATTCTTATATTTTCATCTAAAGCTGGCTTTGCACAATATAAAGATGAATGGTAAAATTTATGCTAATAGTTTAAATTTTAATATTTCTCTATTTAGAATGTTAAATAACAAATAGAAAGCACCATGACAAATGAAGAAAAGGACTGAAGAATAATGAAAAAAGCTTTATATTTCAGTACAGATAACACCACATTTCTCCTGCCTTTTTCAACAAGAAGTTCTACATATTTGTTTTGTGCTAGACCAGGCAAATTATGTAGCCAGCTCTGGTTGCTCTTTACCGATTCATCCTATAGCAAGGATGAACTAAATTGTAAATATTATTAAGTCATAGTCTTGTTTAAAGCCTTTCTGAAATTTGCCAAAACCTTATCATATAGTTGCACTCTACACAAAGATACTCAAGGAGGAGAAAGGGATCTGAAATCAATTTGCACTCTACCTGTCTACTTTGCACTCTAACATGTGGTATGATACTGACCTAGACCTGGGAGAGGCTCCTGCCCTGGCCTGCTTACTTTATAGTAGTGTTAAATTTAAAGTGCATGCAAGTCAACAGAAAGTCTTGTTAAACTGCAGATTCTGATTTTGTTGGTCTAGGATGAGGCCCAAGAGTCTACATTTTTTTTAAGAATTTATTTTAGGGGCACCTGGATGGCTCAGTCAGTTAAGTGTCTGGCTTTGGCTCAGGTCATGATCTCACGGTTCGTGGGTTCGAGCACCGTGTCAGGCTCTGTGCTGACAGCACAGCTCAGAGCCTGGAGTCTGCTTCAGATTCTGTATCTCCCTCTCTCTCTGACCCTTCCCTGCTCGCGCTGTCTCTCTGTCTCTCAAAAATACATTTAAAAAAATTTAAAAATTAAAAAAAAGAATTTATTTTCTTTTATTTTAAGTTTTATTTTTTATTTTTTATTTATATTTTATTTTTGTGGGGGAAAGACAGAAAGAGAGGGAGAGACTGAGGATCTGAAGCAGGCTCTGCTGTGACAGCAGAGAGCCCAATGTGGGGCTTAAACTCACGAACTGTGAGATCATGACCTGAGCTTAAGTCAGAAGTAAATAGACCGAGCCACCCAGGCGCCCCAAATATTTTATTTTTTGAATTAATTTTACACCCAATGTGTGGCTCAAACTCACAACCCCTAGACCAAGAGTCACATACTCTACTTACTGAGCCAGCCAGATGCCACCCAAGATTCTGGATTTTTGCAAGCTTTCATGTGATACCCATGCTGCTGGTGCAAGGACCACATTTTGAGTAGCAAAGTTTTAGAGGGCCCTACTGTTGGGCTCCTTAAGCAATGCCACTTTCACATAAAAAGAAACCCATTTTGGCTCAGATACCCAGGACTATAGAATTCCCTGTCCAGATAGTTCTAAAACTATTTCTAATTGCTGAGGGAAAGGGGAATAGTGAATAGAACTAAGACAAGTGGGTCAAGATGTCCACATGTATATGAACGAGTCCCTTTAGTATAGGATGCACTTAGAAGTAGGAAGAGAAGGGGACCAGGCTTGAAGTCATATGCCAAAATTGAACCCTGAGTCCAAGAATTTTGAATTTGAACTTGGTCTTTAGGTAATTATGAAGTTATATGTGTCAAGTTCGAAGAATAGAACACGTTTAGAATAGAACACATATCAATTAGATTGTCCTACAACTTTAAGATGTGGGCTTCTCTCTGTACTCTTGCCCTAAACTCTGAAAATGTTAGTGGCACATCTGTGGAGTTTTATCCACCATGAGGAAGTGGCATCTTCTTTAGATAATGACACCTTCCACTGCCCTTTTCACTCTTCAAGGCCAGGCCTGGAGTCTCCAAAGTTGCAACTGTCCAGAGTGAATGCTTATTTTTAATTCACACAAAGGCTCAGTGTAGGCTCCTGGGATACAGACAGCATTTTTTTTAAAGTAAAACTAAGGGGCGCCTGGTGGCTCAGTCAGTTGGGCATCCAGCTTCGGCTCAGGTTATGATCTCGTGGTTCGTGGGTTCGAGCCCCACATCAGGCTCTGTGCTGACAGCTAGCTCAGAGCCTGGAGCCTGTCTTCAGATTCTGTGTCTCCCTCTCTCTCTGACCCTCCCCTGCTCGCGCTGTCTCTCTCTGTCTCTCAAAAAAAAAAAAGTAAAACTGAACATAAAATAGAAAATAAAGGAGTGCTTTGCACATAGTAAAAGTATTGTCATGAAATATGGTTCATATATTCATGCCTATGAAATTTGTAAACTGGTGGCATTATGAATTATGTCTTTTTCTTTGAGTCATAGTCAAAAAAGCGTGAAAGCCTCAGTTCTAGATAGTAAAGGCCTTCATAATCGGATTGGTTGTGGTTGTGGATTATCTCTCCACTATCATATCTTATAATATTAATTTTTTTCCCAGACCTGCCATCTGCCTATCTACGAACTCTGCTTTTTTTTTTTTAAGTTTATTTATTTATTTTTGAGGATGAGAGATAGCCAGAACAGGGAAGGAGCAGAGAGAAAGGGAGAGAGAAAATCCCAAGCAGGCTCTGTGCTGTCAGTGAGCTGTCAGCTCTCATGAATAGTGAGATCATGACATGAGCTGAAATCAAGAGTCAGATACTTAACCAACTGAGCAACCCAGGTGCCCCAACACTTGGTATTCTAACTGCAGTGAAATTTTCTCAGTTTCTAGAAGGCACCATGTTTCTCTTACCCCTGAGTGCTTCCATTCGTCTTCCTTTAGCCTGTAATCTTCTTTCTGTATCTCTTCACTTAGATAATACCTACCCAGTCTTGAAGATCTAATACAGATATCACCTCCTTGGGAAGCCTTCTCTGACCCTTAAGTTCAGGTGAGTCACTTTCTAAGGGCTCCAATAACATCCTTTCTCCTAGCATTGAATTCATCATTTTCTATTTTCTTTTTTTAATCTATTTTTTATGTTTTTTTATTTATTTTTGAGAGACACAGAGAGACAGCATGAGCAGGGGAGGGTCAAAGAGAGAGGGAGACATAGAATCTGAAACAGGCTCCAGGCTCTGAGCTGTCAGCACAGAGCCCGATGCAGGGCTCGAACCCACAAACCGTGAGATCATGATCTGAGCTGAAGCCAGCAGACGCTTAATCGACTGAGCCACCTAGGTACCCTTCTTTTCTTTTTTTTAAAGTAATCTCTACGCCCAACATGGGTCTCATATTCACATTTCGAGATCAAGAGTCAAATGTTCTAGGGCGCCTGGGTGGCAGAGTTGGTTAAGCATACAACTCTTGATCTCAGCTCAGGTCATGATCTCATGATTTGTGAGTTTGACCCCTGCATTGAGCTCTGTGCTAATGGCACATAGCCTGCTTGGGATTGTCTCTGCTCTCTGCCTTTCCCCTGCTCGTGCTAGCCCGCGCTCTCGCTCTCTCTCTCTCTCTCTTTCTCTCTCTCTCTCTCTCTCTCTTTCTCTCTCTCTCTCTCTCTCACACACACACACACACACACTCACAGTAAATAAGTAAACTTAAAAAATTTTTGAGGGGTGCCTGAGTGGCTCATTTGGTTAGTGTCCAACTTCAGCTTGGGTCATGATCTCACGGTTCATGGGTTGAGCCCCATGTTGGGCCAGTGCTGACAGCCGAGAGCCTGCTTTATGTTCTGTGTTTCCCTCTCTTTCTGTGCCCTCCACTGCTCATGCTCTGTTCTTCTCTCTCTAAAATAAAATAAACATTAAAAGAAATTTAACAAAAATTTTTGAAAACAATCAGATGCTCTACTGACTGAGCCAGCCAGACACCCCACACATTTTCTATTTTCTATGTAAAATATATTACACTATTATATATGCACCACATTGTACTTAAATCTTTTCAAGGTCTATGATTATTATTTTTAGAATAAAGCCCTAAAAGCAAAATTATTACTGAATTAAAGAACATACTCATTTTAAAGTCCTTGACATGTATTACTAATGTCATTTCCAGAGGCTATTGTCCCAAATCAATTTAGGAACTATTGACAATTTTTACAACAGTCAACCTCATTTAGGGTATATATCTCTATATCTCCTTTTATACAAGTCTTATTTTTAGAGCGCTGAATATAAGTTTTATAATTTTCCTGATATATGATCTTCATAATCCCTTTAAAGGCAACTACACATTTTATATATATTTGTTTACCTATATGTGTGTGAATACACACACACATGTGTAAAAGCTTTATTATTGTGAATCAGAAGTCTTTCCCACCATATTTTTGTTACCAGGTATGGCTGGCATATAGAAAATCTAATAGAGTTGGTGATTGCTTTCTTATTTGGCTGCTGTATTGATCTTTTAGTTACAGATGTACCACAACCTAATATGTAAATAATAATATATGTATTTTCTCTTTTTTTACAGCTATGCTTCTTGTTTCACATTTCACTTTATTGCTAGAATTTCCAGACCTTGGTTTTTCCTTTAATTTTTCTTTAAGTTTTTTTATTTATTTTGAGAGATAGAGATTGAAAGTGCACATGCAAGCAAGGGGAGGGGCAGAGAGAGAAGAGAAAGAGGATTGCAAGCAGACTCCATGCTGTCAGCACAAAATTCAATGTGGGGCTCACACCCACCAACCCTGAAATCATGACCTGAGCTGAGATCAAGAGTCAGATGTTCAATCGATTGAGCCACCAGGGCAACCTTCCTGAACTTGTTAAATGATGGTAATAAGGGTAGGATCCCCTTTGTATTCTGTACTTTAGCAGAAACACTAGTATTTCAGTGTTAAGTGTGATATTTCATATATTTCATGAAAGTATTCTTTATTTTCTTAAGGAATTTTTATTCTTATTCACTTTCTAGTTTATTATTATTAAAACTGAAGAGGCACCCACTTTGTTAAGCATCTGACTTCAGCTCAGATCATGATTTCCTGGTTCCTAAGTTTGAGCCCCACATCAGGCTCTATGCTGCCAGAGTGGATTCCCATTGGGATTCTCTGTCTTCCTCTGTCTGTCCTTCTCCTATATGCATTCTCCATCTCTCTCTCTCTCAGATAAACAAATATTTTTTAAAAATTTAAGAGGCACCTGAGTGGCTGTGTCTCAGTTCGTTAAGTGTCCAACTATGGCTTGGGTCATGATGTCACAGCTTGTGCTTTTGAGCCCTGCGTCAGGCTCTATGGTGACAGCTCAGAGTGCAGAGCCAGCTTCAGTTTCTGTTTCCCACTCTCTCTGCCCCTCTCCCAAGCATGCTCTGTCTCTCTCTCAAAAATAAATAAACATTAAAAACAATTAAAATAATTTAAAAATAAAATAAAACTCAAATATAGGGGGCTCTTGGCTCAGTTGGTAGAGTATGCAACTATTGATCTTGGGGTTGTGACTGAACTCCACACTGAGTGTAGAGATTACTTAAAAAAAAACTCAGGGTCACTTGGGTGGCTCAGTTGGTTAAGCATCCAACTCTCAATTTTGGCTCAGGTCTTGATCCCACAGTTTAGAAAATTCCAGCCCCACATGGGGCTCTGTGCACTGACTTTGTGGAGCCTGCTTGAGATTATGTGTCTCCCTTTCCCTATTCTTCCCTGCTCACGCTCTCTCTCAAAAAAAAAAAAAAAAAGAAAAGAAAAGAAAAAAGAAAACACCTACTTTTGAAATTTTCTCTCAAAAATAACATTTAAAAAAGGGAAATGATAAAATAAAACCTGCTTTTGAGTTGTTTTATTTATTTTTATTTTATTTATTTATTTATTTTTTTCTTGAGAGACAGAGACAGAGAGCAGCAGAAAGAGGGGCACAGAGGATCCAAAGCAATGAGCCCAATGCAGGGCTCAAACTCACAAACCATGAGATCATGAGCAGAGCCAAAGATAGATGCTTAACCAATTGAGCCACCCAAGTGCCCCTTCATATGCCTTTTAAGCATCTGTCTCAATGATCTCTTTGACCTATTGATGTGATGTATTAGATCAGGTGTTTGGGGATAAACTTGACCATTTTTTTAACCAATTGGAGAATTTAACTTGCAAGTACTTGTTTTATTTAGGATTTTTACATTTCTTTCATGGTGTAAATTGGTCTGAATTTGTGTGTGTGTGCTTTGACAGATTTTATATTAAAGTTTATGCTGAATTTATAAAATGAACCAGGAGACTTTCTTTTTCTGTTTCTATAACATCATAATTATATTTTTCATGAAAGAATCCACTCTTCAAACTATCTAGGCCCAAAACCCTTTGAGGAGTTAATTCTTTATATTTTTCATTCCTCATATAGTATTTTTTTGATGTTTATTTGTTTTGAGAAAGAGAGAGAGTGCACACGTGCAAGAGGGAGAGCAGCAGAAAGGAGAGAGAGAATCCCATGCAGACTCCACGTCCACCATGAAGCCCGAAGCAGGACTCTCTCCACTGTGAGATCATGACCTGAGTTGAAATCAACTGACTAAACCATCCAGGCACCCTTCCCTTAGTTTTAATTATTTTCTGTCTTCTACTTCACTTTTTGATAATACAGTTTCCTAGGAAATGTTCAATTTTATCAAATTTCCAAACTTATAGCACAGCATTATGGACTACATACAGTATTCATGATTTTAAAAAATATCTTGAACCTGTAATTGTATTATCATTCTTAATTTTCTGAATTGTGTTTTTACCCTCTTTCCTCAACTAACCTGCCTGACTTTTGTCTGCATTACTGGTTCTTTAGAAGGAAAAATAGTTTGGGGGTATAAAAATCAATTACATTCTCCTATTTTTCAATGTATTTTTTTCTGCTTTTTCTCATTTTTCCTTTTTAAACTTTACTTTATGTTATTTCATAGTTATGTATTTTTATTGTATTTTATTTATTTTAAGAGAGAATGTGCCAGCAAGGGAGAGCAAGCAGGAGAGGGGCAGAGAGAGAATCTCAAGCAGTTTCTGCTATGCCAGAAAGGAGCTGGATGTGGGGCTCAATATCATGAACCATGAGATCATGACTGGAGGCAAAATCAGGAGTCAGATACTTAACCAACTGAGTCACCCAGGTGCCCCCATAGTTCTCTATTTGTTTTTTTAATAAAATTTTTTTACATTTATTTATTTTTTGAGAGATAGAGTGAGACAGAGTATGAACGGGGAGGGTCAGAGAGAGAAGGAGATACAGAATCTGAAGCAGGCTCCAGGCTTTGAGCAAGCATTCAGCACAGGGCTCAACGCAGGGCTCGAACCCACCAGCCATGAGATCATGACCTGAAGTGAAGTTGGATGCTCAACCGACTGAGCCACTCAGGCACCCCTATAGTTCTCTATTTCTGATTGGAATGTTATGCTTAGTTCATTTATTATCATTCTATATTTTCCCAAAGTGAAAATATGTAACATCATAAATTTGCCTATAAGTACAACTTTGGCTGCAGCTCATACATTTTGCTATGAATATTACACTGAAATTTGACTTTGGCTTTGGAATTAGGCTAAAATTTGCTGTTTCACCGTTACATTTGAGCTTTAGCCTGTGGAAGATTGAATTGTTAAATGCTGACTTCAAAAGAACTTGTGTGCAACTAATAACTATGTGGTCATATATATTACTATGATCTTTAACCAGATTTGGTACATCAGTAAAGTGTACAAGGGTCATTTGGATATATTTTTAATACTTGTGTATAGGACAAGCATTTTAGAGGTTCCTGTAGGAAAAACCATATGCTTCATATGTTGCAATTTTATCAGTCAGTTGAAGGATAATAGTATATTTATTTTTATAAGAGTATAATATTGAAATAATTAGTGATGATGTGATAAGTAGGTAAAATGTACATATTAGTTGAAAAAGCACTTTATATCAGTAAAATTATATATAAATTATATATGGTATGAGACAATTATTGTCAAGTATATGAATATAGTATTAGTATCTGGAGAGATAACAATCAGAAGATTGTATTTCATACAGTAATTGTCCCTGGAAATGAGGTTCTAGGACATTTTTACTTCTATTTTATATATTTATATATGCTCAAATTCTCATTAGGAGCATATATTATTTTTATAAGAAAAAACCCAATAAATATATTTGAAATACAAACAAAACTTAAGATATACAAGTTAGTAGTCTGATGAACTATATGATCATCTTTCTTTTCTTGGAAGATTCTGTGACCCAGTTACCTAGCACTTTTATTTCCTCATGCTCTTTTTTTTTAAGTTTATTTATTTATTTTGAGAAAGAGAATCCCAAGTTGGCCCTGCACTGTCAGGAGCTGGACTCTGGGCTCCAACTTATGAACCACGAGATCATGACCTGAGCTGAAATTCAGAGTCAAATGTCCAAAGGACTGAGCCACCCACACGTCCCATATTTCCTCATACTTTTCTTGCTGCCCTTTCAACCACTTCACTAATCACTATGCATATCCAAGGAGAAAAACAAGTCAAGTATGTTTATCAGCTATGATGAAGAAATAGATAAAGTAATGCAACAGATTCATATAAAGTGTTAAATCTTAAATGGTATTGGAATGGGGCACTTTTGTGCTTGATCAAGGAACTCAGTTTAGCAAAATAGATTGTTACTTGAAGGAGGGGGGTGAGCACTGGGGGTGGGTGGAACTGAAAGGAATCTGAGACTCAGTGATGGACTGATTGTCCAGTCAGCACTCAAAAGATCTGGACCTGAGGAGACGATAGGACCCAGGAGGCTCAACGCACTGACAACTCTGTGTCTTCCCTCTTGCTGTGTATGGTCTTTCTCTCTCAGAGTATCTTTTGTCCATCTCTGAATTTCTGGTCTCTTTTACCCCGGTTTTCCATTGGCCCAATCCCTCCCTTTCTACTATTTATATTTATTCTTTTCACTCTAGTTTTCTCAAAAACCTTACTCCTTTGTTGAACTCTTCTCTCTCCTGTATCCTCCACCTTTTTCTTTCTACTGAATTTTATCCACAGGTATATAAATATGCTTCTGACATCTTAAAGCCAAAACAGGGGCACCTGGGTGGCACAGACTGTGTGTCAGCACAGAGCCCACTTCAGATCTTCTGTCTCCTCCCTCTGCCCCTCCCCCACTCTCTCTATCTCTCAGTCTCTCTTTCTCTCAAAAATAAATAAGCATTAAACAAACAAAGGCAAGGGCACCGGGGTGGCTCAGTTGGTTAAGTGTCCAACTCTTCATTACAGCTCAGGTCATGATCTCACAGTTCATGAGATCAAACTGCACATCAACTCTTTGCTGTCAGTGCAGACCTTGCTTCAGATCCTTTCCCATTCTCTCCCTGCCCTTCCCCTGCTTGCTTGCTCGCGCTCTCTCTCAAAAATAAACATTAAAAAAATACTCTTGTAACAAGATAATTGAAAATGTGAGTGGATTGCTCATAGATTAGTGCTGTCTGATAGAATTTTCTGCAGTTATAGAAATGTTCTGTATCACTGCTACCCTATGTTATAGTCACCAGCCGCAGGTGGCTATTGAGGACTTGATAGGAGGAGGCTAGTGTGACTGAGGAACTGAATTTTAGATTTTATTCAATGTTAATTAAGTTGAATGGTCTCATGTGGGTAGTGGGTACTGGACAGTTTGTTTTGAGGTTAAAAGAAACTAAAGAGGGGCACTTGGCTGGCTCAGTCAGTAGAGCATGTAATTTTTAAAAAAAATTTTTTTAATGCTTATTTATTTTTGAGAGACAGACAGAGTGCAAGCAGAGGAGGGGCAGAGAGAGAGGGGGACACAGAATCTGAAGCAGATTCCAGGCTCTGAGCCATCAGCACAGAGCCCAACACAGGGCTCGAATTCACAAATCACGAGATCATGACCTGAGCCAAAGTCAGCCCCTCAATTGACTGAGCCACCCAGGCGCTCCTAAAGCATGTAATTCTTGATCTTGGGGTAGATTACTTTAAAATTTTTTAATTAAAAAAGAGAAACAAAAGAAACAAAATGCAATGTGTGAATTTTGTTAAATGTAATGAAAAACAGATGAAAAGGTTCTGTTTGGTTTCATCTTAGTCTCTGCCTCCCCTGGACTGCATCTAACTCTTATTTTAAAAAACATTTTTTGGGGCATCTGGGTGCTTCAGTTGGTTTAGCATCCAACTTTGGCTCAGGTCATGATCTCACCGTCTGTGGGTTTGAGCTCCACATCAGGCTCTGTGCTGACAGCTCAGAGCCTGGAGCCTTCTTCAGATTCTGTGTCTCCCTCTCTCTTTGCTCTTCCCCTGCTCGCTCTCCGTCTCTGTCTCTCTCAAAAAATAAAATAAAGACATAAAAAATTAAAAAAGAAAAGGAAAGGAAATATGTTATAAAATTTTTTTAATGTTTATTTATTTTTGAGAGAGAGAGAGTGGGAGAGGTGCAGACACAGAATCTGAGGCAAGCTCCAGGCTCTGAGCTGTCAGCACAGAGCCTGATGCGGGGCTTGAACTTATGGACCATGAGATCATGACCTGAGGTCAGCCACTTAACCGAATGAACCACCCAGGCACCTCTGGTTTGCTTCTAACTCTTTTTCCCAATTGTTAACCCTACCAACCAACAGTGACTCCAGGCCTGTCGGGGGCCACAGAACAGCCTTCCCTATAGCTGTCTACTAGTTCTCCTTCATGACCCTACTCTAGTCACTGGATGTGCCCAGCTTCCTAGATTCCCCTGCAAGGTCTCCCTTATTTACCCAGGCTTCAGGAGGGCTGATTAGTGACTCAGCCCTCATCCTCCAACTTTCCTTTTTGAACCATTGCTTCCTTAGCTTCTCCCATCATACTAATTCTTATTCCTGTAACAAACTCCTTATTCCATAATACTCATAATGCTTTTGCTTCCCTGTTTGATTCCTGATACACTCCTGAAATCTTATTCTCTCAGAATTCCCTAACTCAGTAAATGGCATCAACATCCATCAGTTTCCCCCTTAACTCCCTACATTCAGTCCACCACTAAGTCTTTGGCAAACTAGGTTCAAAATACATTGTTGAATATGTCTACCTCTTTCTATTTCCTCTGCAATACCTTTGTCCAAGGAACTTCATCCTTTACCTGGTTCCAACTTCATCATCATCCCCCAATATCTATTTTGTTCCTAAATACTATTTTTAATCATGTGAAGAAATTTAATGGCGTCCCATTGCACTTATGCACATAGTCCTGCATAATTTGGCTCCACTCCTGCCAACTTCTCAAAACTCATCTTGAGCCACTATCTCCCTTACCAGATATGCTCCAGTCACACTGGCTTCCCTTCAGGAAAGACCAAGCTCTCTCCCCTCAGTTTTTGCATGTGCTATTCATTGAAATATTCTTCCCAGTCCCCTTTATTCCTTACTTCCCTTGGTTTACTTTTTCAGATTTTGGTTTATAAATCACTTCCTCTGAAAGGCCTTCCTTGACTAGCCTAAGTAGCTCCTCCCTGTTATTCTCTAACACTGTATTATGTCAATCTCTTCTTGGCATTTATCATATTTTATAAATATTTTGTTTCCTTATTTATTCTATGTTTTTCTCACTTAGCTTTGATTTCCATGAAGGCAAGAGGTATATTTCTGCTTTATTCTCCTAGTGCTTAATTTAGTGCCTGGCACATAATTGATGCTCAAAATGTTTTTGTGGAATGATGAATGTAGTCATTGGATTCCTCCTAGCTTCTGCTTACTTATGGTTTCTGTTCCCTTGTAATTTTAGTTTGACATGATCTCTTACAGTCCAGCTCTAACCCCCTCTAAAGACACTGACTCTATCTTTGGTTTTTCTCTAGAAATGGTCTGGTGCCTGATGCTGGATTAATAAACTGTGGCAAGGCAAGGTCTGAGTGGTAATACAGAGTAAAACTCTGACAGCCTAGACTGCTCCCTTAGCAGGGGCTTTGGGCAAAATTACCCTTGGATAGAGCTTTCAGATATACCATGATGGACACATTCAGTATAAGAATTTTTACTATATTTTCCTCTTGTGCCATGATTCATCATGGAAATCTGAACCACTAATGGTTGCTTAGATTCTGGGAGTCCATTAAGAATAGAATGGGAATTTTCAGTAAAACCATTGGTGGTTTATGTTTATGTAATCCTTGTTCTTTTTGTAGTTACTTGTATGAGTTTTGTGGCTTCTTATAATTTAATCAGTCACTTTTCACTGTAAAAGTTAGATGCAAACAGCCAAAATGACACCAAGCTTTTTTTTAAAAGTTTGTTTATGTAATATCTGTACCTAATGTGTGGCTCGAACTCACATCCCTAAAATCAAGTGTTGCATGTTCTTCCAACTGAGTCAGCCAGGTGCCCCTGAGATCAGACTTCTAATTTAAAAAAAAAAAAAAAAAAAGGAAAAAAAGAAAATAAAGCTAAAAGTAATAGGAACAGGGGCACCTGGATGACTCAATTGGTCGAGTGTCCAACTCTTTGTTTCAGCTCAGGTCATGATTCCAGGGTCTTGGGACTAAGCCTTGTGTTGTAACCTTCTTAGGATTCTCTCTCTCTCTCTCTCTCTCTCTCTCTCTCTCTATCTCTCTGTCCACCCCCCTTCCCTTCTCCGCCACTCATGCTCTCTCTCTAAAAAAAATTTTTTTTTACAAAAAGATTTTGAAAAGCAACAGAAATAATGTCTAGCATTTCAAGTATTTTAAAATATTAGAAGTTTGGGGGGTAACTAGGAGGCTCAGTTGGTTAAGCGGCCAACTTTGGCTCAGGTCATCATCTCACAGCTCTTGAGTTTGAGCCTTGAGTCAGGCTCTGTGCTGACAGCTCAGAGCCTGGAGCCTATTTTGGATTCTGTGTCTTCCTTTCTTTCTGACCCTTCCCTGCTAACACTTTGTCTTTCTCTTAAAAGTAAATAAACATGAAAAAAATTTTAATATAGTAGCATTTTTCAAATTAATAGATTTTTTAAAAGAGCATTTTTAGGTTTAAGAAAACTGAGCAGAAAATATAGTTTCCATATATTCCCTCCCCCAGCCCTCCTCTATCCCAGTGTCCCCTATTATTAACATTGTGCATTAGTTGGTATGTTTGTTACAACTGACAAATGAGTATTGATACATTTCTATTAACTAAAGTCCACAGTTTACATTAGTGTTCATTCTTTATGTAGTTCATTCTATGAGTTTTGACAAATGTATGACATGTATCCATTATAGTGTCATAATATTATCATTTCACTGCCCTATAAATTCCCTGTGTTCCACCTGTTTATCTATCCTTCCTTCCCTCTGAACTTATGACAACTGCTGATCTTTTTCTATAGCTTTGCATTTTCCAGAATGTCATACAGTTGAAATCATATAGTTTGCAGCCCTTTCAGATTGGTTTCTTTCACTTAGCAAAATGTATTTAAGATCCCTCCATGTCTTTTCATGGCTTCATAGCTTATTTTTTTTATAATATAGAATAATATTCCATTATATAAATACCAAAGTGTGGATCCATTCACCTATTGAAGGGCATCTCGGTTGCTTCCAAGGTTGGCAATTGTAAATAAAGTTGCTGTAAACACCCAGTACATTTTTTATTTTGGTGTAGATTTAAGTTTTCAATTCACTTGAGTAAATACTAAGGGATGCAACTGCTGAATCATATGGCAAGAGTATGTTTAATTTTGTAAGAAACTGTCAAACTGTCTTCCAAAGTGGCTTTACCATTTTGCATTGCCACTAGCAATGATTGAAAATCCCTGTTGCTTTGCCAGCATTTACTGTTGGTATTTTGGATTTTGGCTCAAGTAGGTGTGTAGTAGTACTTCCCTGTTTTAATTTGTAACCCCCTAATGATATGTGGTATTGAGCATCTTTTCATATGTTTAATTGCCATCTGTATATTTTCTTTGGTAGGGTATCTATTCAGAACTTTTGCTCATTTTTTAATAGGGTTCTTTGCTTTCTTATTGTTGAGTTTTAAGATTCTCTTCATATATATTTTTAAGATTTTTAATTAAAAAAAATCTCTACAGCTAGTCTGGGGCTCGAATTCACGACCTGGAGATCAAGAGCACATGCTCCACTGACTGAGCCAGTCAGGCACCCCAGAGTTCTTTGTCTACTTCGGATATTAGACCTTTAACAAATAATGTTCTTTGCAAAGATTTTCTCCCAGTCTGTAGATCTTCTTTTCATATTCTTAGCAGTGTCTTTGCAAAGCCGAAGTTTTAAATTTTAACACATCAACTTTTTAATTACCGTAAAGATAAGATGTCAGGGATGTTGCAAAACATTTTTTTAGACAAAAATTCACTTTTTAAAGGAAAAGTCTACTTTTTTAGGGAAAATATCTATTTTTATGGAAGAATATACTTTTTTAAAGCAAAAACTCCACTTTTTTTCAAAAAATTTCTTGATTACTAGGAAGATGGAATTGAATGACTTCCAGTCTCTTTTGGTTCTAGGATTTTATGGTTCTGTTGAAAGAATGACATGTATTGTGGATTCTTCCTATATTAATTCTGGGATCCCCTCTCTCCATTATCATATTAAACTCTGGTAATTAAAGAAAGTTTAGGAAATGTAGAAAAAAGAAAATATGATTTTTTTCTAAACTGTGGCACTAAGTGGAAGAATTTTGGATGACAAAAAAATCAAACAGGTATGCCAATATGTCTGCATTTCATTAACTGCAGTGTAATTAAACCTTTCACTACTTTATGGATAAAAAGACAATAATGAGGTACATAATTTTTAATTTTTTAATTAAATTAAAAAATGTAATATGGAATGCTTCACAAATTTGCATGTTACCCTTGTGCAGGGGCCATGCTAATCTTCTCTGTATCATTCTGGTTTAATATATGTGCTGCTGAAGCAAGCACAATAATTCACTTTTTAAAAACACATATTTGGGGTGCCTGGGTGGCTCAGTCGGTTAAGCGTCCAATTTCAGCTCAGATCATAACCTTGAAGTTCATGATCCTGAGCCTTAGGTCAGGCTCTGTGCTGACAGCTCAGAGGATGGAGCCTGTTTGGGATTCTGTGTCTCCCTCTCCACCCCTTCCCCACTCGTGCCCTGTCTCTGTCTCTGTCTCAAAAATAAACTATATAAAAATTTAAAGAACAACGTTGGATGGTTCAGATGCATTATTTTCATTCTTTAATTCATAAGATTACTCTATTTTTGTAGTAAACATTTGGATTGTTTCTCATTTATAACGCTATCTACTTTTGGATTAGAAGCTAAAGACCTTGTTGCTGAATTAGTATACCATAGCAGATACATGTTTAATAGTAAGGGATTTTTAGATAGCAGAGATGTCAGATCCTTGATGAACAGATTGGCTAGATAGTACTTTGGTCAAATATTTCCTATTTTGATCCAGCTACCCATAGAAAAGAATATAGCATTTTACGTGCTTAATCACTTTAGAGAGTATTCATCTAACTTTTCCTCGAACCACTGATTTGTTGTCACAGCATAGACCTTATTTCGGGAACCGGAGACCTCTTATAAAGCATCTCTTTAAATAAAAAGCACACTATTACATTACAGCTGAATTGGCTAAAATCAGTATCCATACCGCGACTGAAATCCTAACGTCTTTGTCTTGTCTTTCTTGTTCCTAGTAAACGGCTACAAAGGAAATGTCACTTCACGTTAACATTTAGTTGCTAAGATTTTTAAAAAGAAAACACAGATATGTTCCTCACAGTTACCCTAACCACGCAGCTTTGTGCTGCTTCAAGTTACTCAAACTGTGCTATGAGGAAGCCCTTAACTGCTTAAAAGGCCAGGGACTGAAACAGACTATTGCACAACTCTTCTCCACCGGGCGGTTTCGCTTCCAAATCTGGCCTTCGTATCATCCCACGACGGAGTCGCTTCTGGGTCCGCTGGAACTAGCCCCGTTCCCCCTCAAACGCAGCCAGGGTGTCCTCTTCCGTGCCACGGGAGCCCCTCCCTCCGCCCAAGGTTTTCGCGAAAGTGAAGCCGCGCGGAGCCCCGGGAGGTCCCATTGTCCCGCCGGGGAGACCCACTCTCTCCCAAGCAATTCTCGCACTCGAGTCCCACCAGCTAGGTTAACTAGAGGTCTGCGGGTCTCGGCACC
This sequence comes from Suricata suricatta, assembly GCF_006229205.1. Taxonomy (NCBI): domain Eukaryota; kingdom Metazoa; phylum Chordata; class Mammalia; order Carnivora; family Herpestidae; genus Suricata; species Suricata suricatta. The sequence continues at coordinate 73,817,968 of NC_043706.1, read as the reverse complement.
ACTTCCCTCCCCCTGCCGCCCCATTGTCTGCCTCGCCCCGCCCTGGGGGACACGTGCGCCTGCAGCTTCCCGAGCGAGAAGAGCGCGGGGCGGCGGCGTGGACACCGCCGCGAACGGCTACGCGGCCGCGGTGCCGGGGGCGGGGGCCGCGCGCGTAAGGACCGGTAGGTGCCCTCCAGGAGCTGCGGTAGCGTCCCGCGACCCCCGCCCAGTGCCTCGCGAGTCCGGGATGGGGCGGGGGTTGGGACAGGCGGGAGCTCAGTGGGGGTGGCGTGCGCGTGGTCCTGCGGTGGGGGTGGGGTGGGGTGGGGTGGAGTGGAGAGATGTCTGTCTCCTGACAAAGGAGAACGAGTGGGACACGCTGAGCCGGCCCGCCCCGCCTGGAGGAGAGCGGGAGGGGGAGTGTCGGGAAGGGAAGGGGCGGGTCTTTCATTCACTCTCAGCCCCTCCGTCGCCGCCGGAGCGGAAGGGCGGGGTCTTGCGTCCCCCTCCCCCGGGAGGTGAGGAGCAAGGGAGGTGGCGGGGCCTGGGGGCGGAGCCCGCGGGCGCGCGTCCCGAGGCGTAGGCTACGTCGTCACGTCAGCGCGGGAGAGAGAAAGAGGAGCCGACTCGGCTGGGACTAGGGGTTGGAGTCGAGAGAGAGAGAGAGAGAGAGCGAGCGAGCGAGAGAGGAGAGAGAGCGAGCGAGGGAGGGTGTGAGCGAGCGTTCGAGCGAGGAGGGGAAAGGCGGTCACTCGTGCCTGAGCGGCCGCGGACGGGACTGGGAGGGGAGGGGAAGAAGAAAGACCGAGAGAAGGAGGCACACGGAGGCTGCTGGTGGTGGTGGTGTTGGTGTTGGTTGTAGGGGAAGAAGGAGGAGCTGGAGGAGGGTAGGGGCAGAGGGAGTGAGTGAGAGAAGCGGACGCGCGAGGGAGGGGAGGGAAAGGGGGGGGTCACGCGGGTGCGCGCGCGCGCGCACCGGGGGCGCGCTCGGAGGCGAGTGGAACTGGATCGGGTTTGCTGCCAGCGGCGTGAGCTTCGGCCGCCATTTTACAACAGCTCCACTCGCGCCGGACACAGGGAGCAGCGAGCACGCGTTTCCCGCAACCCGATCTCCTCGGACAGGATTCTTCCGCCGCAGCCCAACGGGGAGGTAACGACCGCCAGGACCCGGGTCTGGGAGGTGAGCACCGTGACATTGTGGAGTGAGCTGGGGGAGGGAGGTGTGGGGAGAAACCGGCATTTCTGGAAAATGGATTCCAAGGGGGAGAGGAGCACGTTGACTGGAGCTGCTTGAGAGTAGGCCGCGGCTCGCGCCGCCACTTCCTTCTCTTCTACATGTGCTGCAGCCGTTCGGGCTTTGTCTGCGGCGCTCTAGGGAGGAGGCGGCCCCATGGCCCGCGCGGACCGCGAGCGGCGGCGGAGTTGGTGCTGTCGTGGCCGTCGCCGCGGCGTGGGAGTGGGCGGAGAGGAGCGGGTCCCGTCCCGCAGCCGCGCGGCGAGCTTGGGTGGTGCTCGCGGTCCGGCGGGCATTAGGCAGTTCGCGGAACGC